>NW_022196904.1:182161258-182177737 GCF_008632895.1 Mastomys coucha | reverse complement strand
ATATATATATATACATATATACATATATATATATATATGTTATGTAAGTATAGTTGTGTATATCTAAGTATGCCTGAAAACTCATGGAGTGAGTGGTTGGGCCCGACAAAAATATGTATGTGTATAAATGTGTGTGTATGTGTGTGTCTGTGTCTATTTTCTTGTGTAAGAGCTTTTATTTCTGTGAATTTGATTTTCTTCTGCTGACTCACTAAGCATTCATGAAAACTCTGAGCTTCTATGGCAGGATCACTAAGAACCTCTTGCCTGGGCAGCAAGGGGTTTTTGGATGACACCTCAGAGAAAAGAACTCTAGCAATTAATTCTTCACTTAAGCCCCCACTACTAAACAGCATGTGTTAATTCACCAAAATTTAATGTGTTTATTTAAGCAGAGGACAGTAAGTAAGAGTTAAGTTTCTAGCACTTATTCAAGCAAAGAGAACTATAAAGAAACAGGTAAGTTTCTTTTCTTTCTTTCTTTTTTTTTTTTTTTTGGTTTTTTGAGACAGGGTTTCTCTGAGTAGCCCTGGCTGTCTTGGAACTCACTTTGTAGACCAGGCTGGCCTTGAACTCAGAAATCCACCTGCCTCTGCCTCCCAAGTGCTGGGATTAAAGGTGTGTGCCACCACCGCCTGGCAACAGTTAAGTTTCTTATAAGGTAGGAGTTCATCATTATTTTGGCCTTCATCCAATGCTGTGTCCCATTTCAACTCATTCTCTAAGGCCAGACAGGCCCTGGCAACAACCCAACTCACATGAAAACAAAATAAAACAAACAAACAAACAAACAAGAAATGTGCTATCCTACTAAGAGAACACCATGGAAGAAGCATGGGAAGATCTTCCATCAGTAGCTAAAAATGTGCCTAGCAACATAACTCTGTATCTATAAAGGAATGGGAGAATATGAGAGACTCTTCAATATTCCTTAGATTTAAAAAATCATTTGATCTATGTCAGAAAAAAAAGTAAGAAAAGAAAGGGCACAGGTCTTGGTCGATTATTGTCCCCACTTCCATAGCCAATTCTTGAAATCTCCCATCAGAGCCTATGTCCTCCCCTCTGAACATGTATGTGCCTTTGATGAAGCAATGTCATGATACAGACAAGCAAAGTCCATCTTTAACTGATTTCTTCTGTACAAAAATGTCACAAGTGACAAGACAAATTTCCACTGAAGGAGGAAATGTATTTGTTTTTTAAGAATGAAAGTGGGAGGTTAAACTTAAAGAGCCTCAAGTGCCTTTGGAGGATGTTCAAAGACAGTTCTTCCCTAAGACAATTCTACTGAGTTTCCTTACACTTCTTTATCTTATTTCTAACCCATAATCTTCTATGACTCTATTTTACACCAAGATAAAATAAGAAGCTAGGGTTTAAAGTTCTCTACTAGAATGATGAGATCTTGCAAACAGTATTTCACATTCCAGGTACCTCATGGCTTGGCTGGATTGATGTTCCTTAGATACTGAATGGCAGATCAAGGATAGCAATAATATTTCTTGACATATGCTAAATATTCTTTAATAGGAGATGTCACTTATTGTAAAGGTTTCTTTGAACATTATCAATTTTTAAATGCTACTGCCTCTGACATCCTCCTTCTCCTCTGATCCCTGAATTTTTCCTCCTGTCCTGTATTTCTGACTAACATATAGCATCCTGTCTTTAAGGAATTCCTCCTGTATTCACTCCCATCACCAACCTACTTTTCTGCTGTTCTTGATAGTCAAATATTCTTATAGACAAGATTTGATTAATCATGATAAAGTTTTAAAACATTCACACACCTATGTAACTCTCACCAAGATCAAGATAGAGTATTTTCAGAAGGTTCTTCCATGTCATTTCCAACTCAAAATATGCATGATCCAATCTACTTTTCTGCTGTTCTTTATAGTCAAATGTTCACAAGATTTGCTTAATCATCATAACGTTCTGAAACATTCATACATTGATCTCGAACCATCTTCAAAATTGAAATTTTTATAATTGTTCTCAAGAAAATATTTTTTTTTACATCTTGCATATTACCATCTCCAGGTAACTCGATCTAGTACAGACTATTCTCATTCCTCTTTCTCAGCTACATCCATCATGTTTAGCTCTTGCTACCTCTCCTTTCTGTAGAATCTTATTTATACATTGTTTCATAGTACTTACTGAGCATTCTACTTAGTTACATATTATGCATTGTCTTTCTCAGTTCTCTGAAAAGATGCTAAATAGGCAGTCTTTTGGATGAAGCTTATTTTGGCTCATGGTTTCAGAGAGATTATAGTCTATTATGATGGAGAGGTCATGACATTGGAAATAGCTTTGTCCTTGACAGAGAAAGTGACATCCAGTGAGCATTCATGTGGTGTAGACCAGATGCAGAGTGCTCAGGCAGGAAACAAGGCTGAGCAATCCATCTATTTCTGCCAAACCATTTCTATCTCCTAAGGCATGGAAAGCCTTCAAAATAGCAACATGAGCTGGAAACTGCAGAAATGGAACACAAGTTTCTAGGCAACATCACAAATTCAAACTATAACAAGTATGTGTGCATGCACCTGCATAGAGAGATGCTCCACAAGGTTGTAAGTGCATTTTCAGAGCAATAAATTTCTGTATTTTCACCCACCTTTGTAACTGTCACCAAGATCAAGATAGAGTATTTTCAGAAGGTTCTTCCATATCACTTTCAACTCAAAACATGCTTGATCCAAGATACAGTATTTTTTGTTTAAAAATTTAATCAGTTTATTTGTTTACATTTCAAATGTTATCCCCTTTTCTGGTCTCCCCTCCATGAACCTCCATCCCTTTCTCCTTTGCTTCTAAAAAGATGCTCCTCAACCCACCAACCCATTCCCTCCTCACTCCCTTAGGATCCCCCTTCTCTGGGGTATCAAGCCTCCACAGTACCAAGCTCCTTCCCTCTCACTGATGCCAGATAAGGCAGTCTTCTGATACATTTGTAGAGGGAGCCATGGATGAAGGGTCCATGTATACTCTTTAGTTGGTGGCTTAGTCCCTGGGAGCTCTCAGGGGTCTAGTTAGTTGACACTGTTGTTCTTCCTGTGGGGTTGGAATCTTCTGAAGCTCCTTCAGATGTTTTAAACCTTTATAAACAGATTGCATAGAGCTCCCAAGATAGAAAGAGTTAAACAGTGAATTAAGCAGAGGTTCATTGTTTGCACATGAAGCATGTTATTATCCAATTGGCCAAATAAGAGAGTTTTATATAAAAAAGGAGTCTAGAAGACAATACCACTTCTGGATGAAGGAACAGAAAAGTCATGTTAAAGGGCAATATACCAAAGGAAATCTCATAAGTAAATTGAACATTATTCCCTAATCTCAACAAGTTCTAGACCAAGAAATAATCTGAGTCCCTCTGTCTTCCTCAATCCCCTGCTACTGTTTTGTTAGTCTTCCTTTTGTTTGCTGAGAATACTTTTACATCTTTTATTTTTGATTGCATCCAGCAATTATGATAATAAAAAGCTCATATTTAACAAGTGATTGCCATATGTCAGGCACTATAGTAAACAGCTTTACTGCATTGTATTTCTATATAATAATGTTGCTAGTATTCTCATTTCACATGCAGGAAACCAAGACTCAGAAAAGATTAATCAATCATGTTCAAAATATGGAAGAAAACATGTAGCAGAATTGAAACCTCAATTGAGATCTTTAATTTTTTGCCATTCTGGCTTTTGTGAGTATATACTTTTATTTTTTCTTTCATGTTATTCTTGTTTTACTTATATTTTTATACTTATAGATTTTTATACTTATATATATACATATTTTACTTATATTTATATTTGTGTGTTTGTTTGTTTTGTTTTTCTTTCTTGATCCTGGTTATTATACCCAGGGCTTCACACACACAAAGCAAAATGCTTAATAATAAGTTACATTCTCAGGTCCTTAAAAATGTTGTGGAATTCACTTACAAAATAATCCTTGGATGGTTCACAAGTTTCAGTGCCATCTAGCTGAGCATTTAAAGTCTGGGATTTCTCTCCAATACAGCTGGCAAGCATTCACCTAGTTACAGCTTAATCCTTCCAGTAATGAGGAGATAACAGCCATTGGAAAGAGCCAAGACTTGCTGTTTCCTGCACAGAGGGGGGGAGGTGGTTACAGTTGTGAGAAAGAGGAGAGAAAGGGAGAGAGAGACAGAAAAAGAATCAGTTCTTGTACCCCAGCAGAACACCTTAAAACTCCCCTTTAAGACAACACAGTAGAGGTCATATGTTCCTATTATATTAGCAATTCTTTATGCAGAAAGTGATATGAATGCCAAAATTAACTAAAAGGAACCAGTACAAAGTACTAGGTGTCCATGTGCACCTGAGAATGCCAGTGTGGACAGGAGACCTGACGGAAAAACCATGATGAGTCAGGAAGCATGAGAGGCAGTGATCCTACTCCTGACTCAGTGTCCGCGCGTGTCCTTAGAGTGCAGACATCCGATTCCCCGTTTAAGACTCAGAGTTGGCGCACATCATTAGAGTACAGTGCACATCATTAGAGTGCAGACGTCTGATTCCCTGTTTAAGAAGGTGAAGAGGAGTCTTTAAAAAATGGAAAATGGCATATTTTATCTTTACGTGAGAGAGATAAAGTGTTGCCAAAACCTGCTTCATAGACCATTTCCTTACAATTGCCTACTAAAGATATCATTTTATATTTACCCCAAGGGGAGAGAAAGCTGGAGAAGTCCTGAGAGAAAAATCTATAAAATCCATTAGCCTGTTAAAGGATATGGCAATACAACAATAGAAATAAAGTAGGCATTAGTTAAACATAATTATCAATGATCTGCTTCCCTGTGCAATGCCTTGTTAATTAACAATGGAACTGGTGGCTGAAAGATTACAGGCCGATATTGACAATTGTTCAAGTTGTGTTCTGAGTAAATTCAGTGACTGCTGTTTCCTTACCACATTTTCCAGCAGATGGCAATACAGTTTCTTAAGGAAGGGATGTCTTCTCTCCATAGTTCATCCTTTGACAATGGTAGGAAAAACCATGTAACTCAGAAGCCATGCCCTTTACTGCCACTTGGGGAAGTCCCGCAAACAAGAAGTAACTACTCAGAGGTGATAAGCCCAGTTGCATTCTTGCAAGGTTCTTAAAGCACGTAAAATTGGTGTTCCAGGAAGCATTAAATCCAATTGCCCTTGAATAGCTCAATATCTTCAACTGGAGGCTCATTTTCTCTTCTCTTTGGAACACCATAAAACTAGTCAGCAAACAAATGGTTTCGTTGTTCGATTTTGATTTTTGTTCTTTGACCTGGGATACTGAATCATGCCAAACACTGAGGCTCTCTCCCCCAATAGGCTTGAACTTGGGGACCTCATTCATTTTAGGAGTTACCTGTGGATTCATAGAAGTATCTAGATTCATGGTTAGACAAGAAAACAATGTCTTGATTGTAATTCTGGCACTGAGACACTTGGGCCTTGGGTATATTAATGGCATTCTATCTACCAATGTGGATAATGCAGGTGACTATATCTATCATTCTTGACATACACAATTAGGAAACTTAAATGCACTAAGTTGACCCCAACTAATTGTGGAAGTATGTATAGACCACATGTAGTATTGAAATATAAAGTTTTTTACTTTCTACAAGCCATTTCAGTTTCATTGTTAGGGCCAAAGTCAGACTCTTTAGTCTGTGAATAGTAGATTATATAAACACGCAGTGCCAATCTCCATTTTTAAATGTGTTTTATGATGGTAGCAACAGGAATGGGGAAACCCGTTTTAACTTAAGCAGATAGCATAGGATCTGCCCAGAGGGGGCACTAAAGAGAGATTTGAAGGTTGGAACAGGAAGAATTTCCTTTCCCATTTGCTTCTGTTTCCTGTTTTATATGGGTCCTGATGTTGCCTCCAATCCATCAGTATCATTATATAACCCTCCTTCATTTCCGAATCAACAGTCCATCCTAAAATGGGCAGCTAGTGTCTGCTTGCACAATAAGCCTGATCACCGTCCTTAAGGACACTCATACAGACTGCATTCTCTTTTGTGACAGTCTGGGTTGCACCTTCCCTGGTGCTGTCACAGACAGTAAGTTCAGCGTCAAGGGGTTATTCCTCCTTTTCCCTCATCCCAGAGTTGACAGGTAGACCCTTCTTTTGCTATTTCCTTGATAGCTTAGTGGTCTTTTCCTATGCCCTTCTCTAACACCACAAATTTACATTTTCTTCTTTTTTTCCTGTTATGTTGTTTGTTTGTTTTTTGGTTGTTTTGTTTGTTTGTTTGATTTTGGGAATGACTGTCTAATTGTAGACTTCTATCTGATTCTTAATCCAGGAATATAAAAACAGGCTTACTATTCCTTCATATATTCTTTTTACTTTTATATCTATACATGCATCTCTTTGATTGAATAGCATAGTTTGTTTTGCTTACCTTAAAATTTCCAAAACAACTGTATTTGACTTGCGCAATGAGCATGGTGCATACCACTGCTTCAAATTCTAATATCTTTTCCCTCTGGCATCTTTTTAGTCTTTGTTGACTTATTCTAATTTATTGCAGTAGAGTGATTTGCTTGCTTCTAATAAATACCTGTATCTAAAGAATGTTTCACTACTGCCTTATGATAAGAAAAACAACTCAAATTGTAGCAGAAACAGAAGAAAGTCAGCTCTCTGTAGAGCTCCGGATTAAGAAGAAATGGGGAGAAGTTTTACATGTGTCACTGGACCATGCAAAACCTGGCTTAGTCATGCTAATGGTTACAAGGAATTCTGTGAGCTCAGTGGTGGCAGATCCCCAAATTTTTTTACAAGAAAACAGAAATCCGGATTCCTATGTATTGAATTTAAATGTTCACATTGAATTGGAAAGGAATTTTAAATATTGAGTTGGCATCTTCTGTGCCAACCAAATATTATCCATCTGTGAGTCACATTTTACCAAGTGCGAGCCAAAATGCTCTTTGTCGTCCAACTCCTGATTTATCAGCCAAATTTTCATGTGTGATCTTGTTACAGCCTAGGGAGGGCAAATAATGGTACCATCAAGGAGAAAACCTCCAGTTATAAACAGGAGCCATGGACCACATCTCAAATAGTGATATGAGAAAAAGCTTTATTGAGAAGTATTCTCTATTACTAAAACAATTTAAGAAAAGATGGCTCTTGAATGTTTTGGAGAAACAGAATTGAAAGAAAATCCTCCAATTTATTATTTCAAAGTCACTTGAAAACAAAGGGCTTTTCTTGTCATGTAAAAACTTCAGCATAGTAACAGTAAGTCCCAGACCCTGGAAAGCCAGAACAGTGGAGAGGCATTACTGCTTACTTCGGGACTTCGACCAAGTTTTGGAGTATCAATAGTGAGATATCATTTCCAAAAGCATACATATTGTAGTCATGAAATGAGAAAAGTCGAATAAAGGACATCCTTAGAATTGATGATGAATTGTGAGCTATGTTTGCATTGGAAGGGCTCCGTTTGTGTTTACAATCTATTAATTTATCAGCATATCATTCATACAGTAGAACTTTAGCACCTCTAATTAAGAAGCTACAAAGGCACAATTTCCCTCCCTTGTCTTTTTTTATATTGCTATAAGGAATAACAGAGACCTATTTATTTGCATACTTAGGAATCCCATAGGAACATTAAACTGAAAACTGTAGTATATATGCAAAGGATCTATAGGATAAATGGAGAGAAGAAAATATATAGAAATAAAATAACAAAAGAAAAAGTAAGAAAAAATTAATAAAAGAAAGAAAGCCCTAACAGAGTGGTTTTCAACCTTCCTAAAACTGCGACTTTTTAATATAGTTCCTCATACTATGGTGACTCCCCCAACCACAAAATTAATTCTGCAAAATCATAACTGTAATTTTGGTACATAATGTAAATAGTTGATATGCAGAATATCGGATATGAGACACGCCCCCAAACGTGTCACACTCACAGGTTGAGAACCACTGACCTGACACAACATTGTGAGGCAAGGAACCTCCAAAGATTCCAAGGAGTGTGTTTGCATTAACCATGTCCAGTCTTAAGAGGTGTTTCTTTTTCTACTGAATATCACTTGGAAGGAACGAAATTTTCATTTGTAATTGGTTATGAATTAAAGATAACTCTTAGGTTAGGTGTGGGGGCATGTTCCACTTCTCTTTTCAGCTCTTGGACCCCACATGATGCAGACCAATGCAGGCCTTCTGATTACTGCCTCAGTTTGTGAGCCTTCATGTCTTTGATGACCATGTTGATTTAGAGGATCTTGGTTTCTGTTTTGGTCTGTTGGTTTGTTTGTTTTGGTGTCCTCCATTTTCTCTGGTTCTTATACTCTTTCGATCTTTTTCACTCCCAGAGTTGATTGAGCCTTGAGAGAGAGATTTGATAGTAATATCCCATTTAGTGTTGAATGCAATGACACTTCTCTCTCTGCATACTGTCTGGCTGTTGGTCTCTATTTTTGTTCCTTTCAGCTATAGGAGAAAACTTCTCTTATGATGGTGGGACAAGAAACTGATCTATAAGTATAGAACATAGCCAGTAGGGGCCATTTTATGCTAGTTTTTATTTTGAAAAAGAGTAGCCTTTGGTTCTAGCCAAGGTAGCTGAACTATTTAGTATCAGGTTCTTAGTTCCCCAAGCAGTGCAGACAAGGGTTCCATCTCATGGAGTGGTCTTTAGTCAGGTCAGATATTGGTTGGTTATTATCAGAAGCTTGTGCACCGTTGCATTAGCATACCCTTGTAGATCAACGCATTTGTGGCTATTATCAAAAGCTTGTGCACCATTGCATTAGTTTATCTTACAGGTCGGACACCATTGTAGATCAACACATTTGTGGCTGACTTGTTTACACTTTTTTCTTTAGAAGCATGAAGAGTCCCAAACAAGCTATCCTAGAGGAGTATATGCTTTATTATAGGCACCAGCTCAACTTCTCCATGTTTAACAAATTGTCCATAGGTATTGTCTTCAGCAATAGGGTCTTGTGGTCAGTTTGTGAAAAGCAGCCTATAGTCTTGGCCTGTGTTGTTTGGGGATTCCCATGAGACCCTTTGATCAACAACTCTTATATTCAACTCAATCCTAGTAGTGGAAGCTTCTTTTGGTGACAGGAGAAAACCAGTTGAGGCTCTGCCTTCTCCATTATTTGGTGATTTCTTTATACCACATTCATATATATATATATATATATATATATATATATATATATATATATATATTTTCAAGGCTTATTCTTTATTAGGCTTCCCTATTCAAATGGCCCTTAATTTTCACTCACCACTGATCCTCTTGTTCAAACTCACCCCTCCAATCCATTCATAATATCTATTCTATTTTCTTTTCCAAGGGAGTTCTGTCTGTTTTCCTCATTCCCTTACTCTATACTTAATGTCTGTTTCTACAGGATGTGGCTTGATTATCATTGGTTAAACAGCTCATATTCATATATAAGCAAATATGTACCATATTTGTCTTTATGGGCTTGGGTTATCTCACTCAGGTTTCATACATTTACCCAAGAATTTCATGATTTCATTTTTTAATGGTTGAGTAAAATTATATTATATACATGTCCCGCATTTTCTTTACTCCATCATCTGTTGAGGGACATCAAGGTTGTTTCCAGCATTTACCTATTATGAGTAGAGAAGCAACGAACATGCTTGAGCAAAAGTTGTCTAAGGCAGGAAGAAGCATCTTTTGAGTTTATGCCCAAGTGTGGTACAGCTAGATCTTGAGGTAGATCAATTCCTATACTCCTGAGGAACTATCACACTGATTTCCATAGTGGCTGTACAAGTTTGAACCCCCAGCAATAATGGATGAGTGTTCTCCTTACTCCATTCTCACTAGCAAGAGCTGATATTTGTTTTCTTTACCTTAGAAATTCTAACTGTTGTGAGTGAAATCTCAGAGTATTGATTTGTACTTCCCTAATGGCTGAGCATGTTAAACATTTCTTTACATGTTTCTCAACCATTTGAGTTTTCTGTTTTGAGAATTGTCTGTTTAGATCTGTACTCCTTTTTTAAAGTGGGGTATTTGTTTTCTTGATATATAGGTTTTTAAAAATTATATATTTTGCCGGGCGGTGGTGGCGCACGCCTTTAATCCCAGCACTTGGGAGGCAGAGGCAGGCGGATTTCTGAGTTCGAGGCCAGCCTGGTCTCCAGAGTGAGTTCCAGGACAGCCAGGGCTATACAGAGAAACCCTGTCTCGAGAAAAAAAAAATTATATATTTCAATATTAGACCTCTATCAGATTTATATTTGATAAAAATATTTTGCTTCTGCTTTGCCCAAATAATGATGTCCTTTGCTGTGTCTGCAGAAGCCTTCCAGTTCCTAGAGGTCCCATTTATTAATTGTTGATCATCGAATGTATGCTACTTGTTTTCTGTCCAGAAAATCTTTTCCTGTGGCAATGAGTTCAAGGCTAACTCACTTTCTCTTATATCAGTTTCAGTGTATGTAGTTTTTATGTTGAGACCTGTGATCTGTTTGAAGTTGAGATTTGTGCAGAGTAGTTAGTATGGATCTATTTCCATTCTCTACATGAAGCCATTCATTTTAGTTACCACTCCTTGCTGAAGATTCTGTGTTTATTCTAGTGTGTATTCTTAGCTTCTCCCCAAATAACCAGGTGCCCATAGATGTGTGTATTTATATCTGGAACTTCAGATTGCGTCCATTGATCAGCATGTCTGCTTTTATGCCAAGATCATGATGCTTTCATCACTGTAGCTCTGTAGTAGAACCTGAAATTTGGGTTGTGATACCTCCCACAGTTACACTATTATTGAGGACTGTGTTGGCTATTCTGCATTGTGTATGTGTGTGTGTATGCCTGCGTGTATCCATATGAAGTTGAAAATTAACCTTTTAGATGTATGAAGAATTGTGTTGCAATTTTGGTGGTGATTCCTCTGAATATGTAAATTGTTTGTGGTAGGATGTCCATTTTCACTATATTAATCATAGTGATCCATGAGCATAGGTGATCTTTCCATCCTCTGATACCTATTTCAGTCTCTTTTTTTCAATGCTTACCATTTTTGTCATACAAGTCTTTCACTTACTTGGTTAAATTTTACTCTAAGATATTTTATATTAGTTGAGGCTATTGTAAAAAGTGTCACTATCTCAGAATTTGCCATTTATATATAGAAGAGTTACAGATTTTCCTAAGTTAATTTTATATGCAACTACTTTACTGAAAGTATCTATCAGCTGCAGGAGTTTCCTGGTGGAATTTAGGTTCACTTACAAATATTATCATATAATGTAAAAAATAAAGATGTTTTCATTTCTTCCTATCTACTTTTTAATCCCCTTTATCTCCTTCATTTCCCTTATTCTTCTGACCAAGACTACAAGTACTTAAGTTAAAAGGTTTGGAGATGTTGCCTTTTTTTTTCTTAGATATTTTCTTTATTTACATGTCATATGATATTTCATTTCCCAGTTTCCCCTCTGAAAAAAATGAAAAAATAAAAAACAAAACCCTGTTCTCTCCCCCTCTCCCTGCTCAATGACACACCCTCTCCCACTTCCTGGCCCTGGCATTCCCCTACACTGGGGCGTAGACCCTTCACAGGGTCAAGGGCCTCTCCTCCCATTGATTACCAACTAGGCCATCCTCTGCTACATATGCTGCTGGAGCCATTAGTCCCACCAGGTATACTCTTTGGTTGGTGGTTTAGTCCCTGGGAGCACTGGGAGTATTAGTTCATATTGTTGTTCATCCTAAGGGGCTGCAAACCCTTCAGCTCCTTGGGTCCTTTCTCTAGCTCCTTCACTGGGGACCCTGTACTCAGTTCAATGGATGGCTGTTAGCCTCTACTTCTGTATTAGTAGGGCACTGTAAGAGCCTCTCAGGAGACAGCTATATTAGGCTCCTGTCAGCCAGCACTTGCTGGCATCCACAATAGTGTCTAGATTTGATGATTGAATATGGGAAGGATTACCAGGTGGAGCAGTCTCTGGTTTGTCCTTCCTTCAGTCTCTGCTCCATACTTTGTCTCTGTAACCCCTTCCATGGGTATTTTGTTCCTCCTTTTAAGAAGGAACAAAGTATCTACACTTTGGTCTTCCTTCTTCTTGGGTTCCTTGTGGCTTGTGGCTTGTACTTTGTGTATTCCGATCTTCTGGGCTAATATCCATTTATCAGAGAGTGCATACCACGTGTGTTCTTTTGTGATTGCTTACCTCACACAGGATGATATTCTCCAGATCCATCCATTTCCCTAAGAACTTCATAAATTCATTGTTTTTAATAGCTGAGTAGTACTCAGCTATTAAATGTACCACATTTTCAGTATCCATTCCTCTGTTGAGGGACATCTGGGTTGTTTCCAATTTCTGGCTATTATAAATAAGGCTGCTATGAACATAGTGGAGCATGTATCCTTATTACATGTTGGAGCATCTTCTGGGTATATGCCCAGGAGTGGTATACCTGGGTCCTCTGGTATGTCCAGTTTCCAGAGGAACCACCAAACTGATTTCCAGAGTTGTTGTACCAGCTTGCAGTCCCACCAGCAATGAAGGAGTGTTCGTCTTTTTCCACAACCTCTCCAGTATCTGCTGTCACCTGAGTTTTTGATCCTAGCGATTCTAACTGGTGTGAGGTGGAATCTCAGGGTTGTTTTGATTTGCATTTCCCTGATGACTATATTAAAACTGAATTGACTATAAAAAATATATCTTTTAGAAATTTTTATATGCTATCCACTGCAAGAAAAATAGTGTCAATTTTGTCCAATAGATTGCCTAGTTTTACTTTGGAAAATATCTATATAAAGGGCTTCCAACTATTTACGTGTCAAAATATAATTTACCAACAGAAGTAAATGGGAATAAAAACGTCATTTACCTTAATTATACATTTTAATTCCAATGATTTTAAAGACATGCTGTAGACAATAATAATTTTATTTAAGCTATCTTAATTTGATTTATTTAGATTTTAGTTTCAAAAATATCAAAATTATATTATAAAGTGGTATAATATTAGCCTAATTTATTTCTATTATTTTAATTTTGTTAGATCTCATGACTAAAATTTATTTAAAAAATTTTAATGACAGCACAAAGTAACATGCACATGAAACTTTGAATTTTTAGAATTAATAGCATTTTCAATATAATAGCTGAAAATTAATGTCTTTATTTGATTTAATCAAGTCAAAATTTATATTATATCAAAGAACAATGAGATTGACTTTCTAGTATTTAATTTGTGCTATTATATATTTTTTATTTTTTGACCGAAGTTCTCATATCTCAGACTAGCCTATATATCACTTTGCATCCAAGGCTGGCTATTGATTTACAATCCTTCTGCCTAAGCTTTTAATATGTTAGGGTCACAGGAAATCCTTAATTTCAAAATTAATACTTATAATCTCAAGCATTTTAAAAGACTTTTTAAATAATTTTAAGAATTCACTAAAGGCAAGACCAGAAAGACCAAGGAATCTTTTCTTTCTTTCACCCTGCCCTATGGTGGTAGAATTCAGGAAAAGAAAAATAAATGTACATGGTATAATACACTTGTAAAAAGTTTCTTGTTTTGATGTGTAAATAAACACATGCTTGAAGAAAAAAAAAAAGGTTTAGAGAGAGTGGGAAAGCTTGTCTTGTTCCTGACAAATGCTTTGAGATTTTCCTTGTGGAGATGCTGACTGTGTGCTTGCTATAGATTAAACTGATTAAGTCTTTGTATATTCCCCATCTCCCTAATCTCTCTAGGACTTTTATAAAGGGCTACAAGATTTTGTGAAAGGTCTTTTCAACTTCTAATTCAGTTGTTCATGTGTTATTTGTCTCTTAGTCTGTTTTACAGTGAATTGAAGTTTTGAATTTATGTATGTTAAATCCTCCTGCAGATCTAGGATCAAGCCTAATGGATCATGGTGAAAGATCTTCTTGATGTGTGATGTATTTGGTTATAAGGTGTTTTCCTTTGTAGTTATTTGTTTTGGTTTTATTTTTTGCTTTTGTTTTGTTTTTTTATTTATTTGCTTTTATTTTTTGCATCTAAGGTCATAAATGAAATTTTTCTATAATTCTCCTTTATGGGATCTTTATATGGCTTGAGTACCTATAACTGTAGCCATGTAATAGGTCCTGACAAATAATCTTTCTATCTCTATTTTGTGAAATAATTTGAGGATTACTGGAATTAATACTTCATTAAATGTCTGGTAGGATCCTTCCCTGGCCTTTTATGATTGGGAGACTTAGAGTGGCTGCTTCTATTTCACTAGGAGTTACAGGTCTGTTGAAATTGCTTTTTTTGATCTTTATTTAGGGTATGTATTGAGAATATTATCTATATCTTTTACGTTTCTCAATTTAGTGGAATACAGATTTTCTAAGTATATACTATCATTATATAAATTTTCTTGGTGTCTGTTATTAAGGCTCCCCTTTTTTCTTTCTTTTTTTTTGTTTTTGTTTTTGTTTTTTCAAGACAGGGTTTCTCTGTGTACCCCTGGCTGTCCTGGACTCACTTGTAGACTAGGCTGGCCTTGAACTCAGAAATCTGCCTGCCTCTGCCTTCTAAGTGCTGGGATTAAAGGCGTGAGCCACATGCCTGGCTAAGTAGTCCCCTTTTTCATTTTTTAATTTGTTTTATATATGTGAGTACACTGTTGCTGGCTTCAGACACATCAGAGGAAGGCATTGGATTCCATTATAGATGGTTGTTAGTCACCAGTTAGTTGCTGGGAATTGAACTAAGGACCTCTAGAAGAGCAGTCAGGGATCTTAACCACAAAGCCATCTTTCCAGTCCCCCCTTTCATTTCTAATTTTATTAATTTAGATATTATCTTTACACCTTTTAGTAAATTGGATAAGAATTTTCCAATACTATTGATTTTCTCAATGAACAAACTCTTTGTTCCATTGATTTTATTATTTGTATTAGTATTGATATATTATTCCTTTTTTATTAATTTCAGCCCTCTTTTTTATTATTTCTTGAAATTTCCTCCTTTGTTTTCTTCCTAGAGGTTTAATATGTTCTGGTAACTTACTAGTATTTATCATGCTTTCCTTCTTTAAAAAATACAAGCATTTATTGATATGAACTTACCTCTTAGACATGGTTCTTTGTGACCCATAAGTTTGGGTATGTCATATATATTCATTCACCTCCAGAAAGTCTTTAGTTTCTTTCTAAATTTCTGGCTTTACCCATTTTCCTTTTAGTAGTGAGTTGTTCAGTTTCAATGAGTTTGGAATCTTTCTGTTGTTTCTGTTGATTTTGATAATCAGCTTATTCTGCAGTAGTCTGATAGAATGCAGGGAAATGTTTCAATTTTCTTGTGTCTATTGACACTTGCTTTGTGCCTGAGCATGTAATCAATATTAGAGAATGTTTTATGAGGTACTGAGAAGAAGGTATATTCTTTGTGTTTGGGTGGAATGTTCTGTAAATATACGAAGTCCATTTGGTTTATGATGTCAGTTAACTCCGGGATTTCTGTCTAGTTTTTGTCTTGATAACTTGGCTACTGGTAAACATGGGGTTGGAGTTTTCCACTATCAGTGTGTGAGAGTTGATATGTGGTAAAAGTGGTAGATGTGTGTTTCTTTTATAAACTAGGTTGGCCTTGTGTTTGTGCATAGTTGTCAAGATTGCATTGTTCATTCAGTGGAGTTTCCTTTTGATGACTGTGTTAGTCAGGGTTCTCTAGAGTCACAGAACTTATGGTAGTCTCTATGTAGTAAAGGAATTTACTGATGACTTACAGTCTGTAGTCCAACTCCCAACAATCAACTCCCAACAATGGTTTGCAGCAGCGTGAATGGAAGTCCGTGGATCCAGCAGTTGCTCAGTCCCACAAGGCAAGCAGGTGAAGCAGAGAGAGCCTTCCTTCTTCCAATGTCCTTATATAGGTCTCCAGCAAAAGGTGTGGCCCAGATTAAAGGTGTGTATCACCACACCTTTAATCCCAGATGATCTTGAACTCCTAGATCCTCCTATCTTAGTCCTCTGGGATTTGTAGTCACTATACCTCAAGATCTCCATGCCAAAATTCAGGTCGGAAACTTGTATCTCTTAGCCTCCAGATTAGGGCCACAGGTGAGTCTTCTAAACTCATTTCAGATAGAGTTAAGTTGACAACCAGGACTAGCCACTACAATGACTACCTAGCATCCCTCCTTATCTCAGCTGACCAATTTTTGGATTGGTAACACAACGAGGGCAACAGCTTGCTTTTTAGGCCAATCTGTTTGGAATATATTTCCCAACTGTTACCCTAAGTGATGTCTAACCTTGATGTTGAGGTGTGTTTCTTGGATGAAGGGAAACATGTATCCTATTTTTATTCTGTTAGTCTGTCTTTCCTTCTTGAGGAACTGAGACCACTATTGTTGAGAGCTGTCAATAAGCAGTGTTCGATGATACCTGTTTTTGTATGTTTGTTTGTTTCATTTTTTATTTTTTTGA
>NW_022196904.1:182146000-182160834 GCF_008632895.1 Mastomys coucha | reverse complement strand
TTTCCCCTCCAAAAAAAAAAAAACCCAAAAAAGCAACAACAAGAACAAACCCCTTGTTCCTTCCCCCTCCCCCTGCTCACCACCCCACCTTCTCCTGCTTACTGACTCTGATATTCCCCTACACTGGGGCACAGAACCTTCACAGGGCCAAGGGCCTCTCCTCCCATTGATGACTGACTTGGCCATCCTCTACTATACACATGCTGCCAGAGCAATCAGTCCAACTATGTCTACTCCTTGGTTGGTGGTTTAGTCCCTGGGAGCTCTGAGGGTACTAATTAGTTCATATTGTTATTCATCCTACGGGGATGCAAACCCTTCAGCTCCTTTGGTCCTTTCTCTAAGTCATTCATTGGGGACCCTGTACTCAGTTCAATGGATGGCTCTGAGACTCTACTTTATTCATTCCTTTATTATGCCCTCAATGCTTGAGATTCTGTCTTCCATCTCTTGTAGACTGTTGATGAGGCTTGGCTTTGACATCCTTGATTGAATGTCATATTTTTTTAATTTTTTTTCTTTAACTTACAGAGTTCCTTCAGTTTGGATTTCTTTTTTCTTTTTTTTTTCTTTTCAGATTTTTTTTTTATTAATAAAATAAATTTTCCTATCTCCCAGATGATGTCCTACACCCCTATACCCTGCCTGGCCTCCCCACTCCCTGGGGTCTCAAGTCTCTCAGTGAGGCCAGACTAGGAAGTGCTTTGCTGTATATGTGTCAGGGGTTGTGGACTAATTTATGTATGCTGCCTTGTTGGTGGCTCAGTATCTAAAAGATCTCAGGGTCCAGGTTAATTGAGACTCCTGATCTTCCAAGGTGTTTATTCTCCTTAGCTTCTTCCAGCCCTTTCCTAACTACATGAGTCTCTTACTTCAGTCCATTGGTAGGGTGTAAGTATTTGCATCTGTCTCAATCATCTGCTTGTTGGGCCTCTCAGAGGACAACCATGCTAGACTTCTGTCTCTAAGCACACCATAGCACCCTCCCCTTGAGATGAGTCCCAATTTCAGCTGGTCACTGGACCTCCTTTCCCTCAGTCTTTTCTCCATTTTTGCCCCTGCAGTTCTTTTACACAGGAACAATTCTGGGACAGAATTTTTGACTGTGAGATGGCAACTCCATCCCTCCACTTGATGCCCTGGAGCTATATTCTACAAGTTCCCTCTCCTGACTGTTGGGCATTTCATCTAAGGTTCCTCCCTTTGAGTCCTGAGATTTTCTCACCCTCCAGGTCTCTGGTACATTCTAAAGGGTCCACCTACCACGTCTTTACTGATTATGTTTCTATTTTTAGGTCTTAAAGTTTTATTTATTTCCTGCTACTGTTTGTGTCTTCATAGGTTTCTTTAAGGAGTTTATTCATTTCCTCTTTAAGGACCTCTATCATATTAATAAAGGTTGTTTTAAGGGCCTTTTCCTTATGTTTCAGCTGTTTCAGTACCCAGGACTTGCTGTAATAGGATTGATGGGCTCTAGTAGAGACATGTTGTCATGGCTGTCATTGATTGTGTTTTTATGCTTGCTCTAGGCTACTGGCATTAGAAAGATTGTAAGTACTGGTGCTGATATCTCGAATACTCTTTGTTGGTTTGTCATTTTGTGCTTTGGTTTCTGCTGTCCTCTCTGGTTCTTAGGAGAAGTTTGGTGGCTTGTGTTGCCTGGTAGGAACTAATACTGGATACTGATATGAATGACCACTGGGGTTTCCAAATAAAATGTGTTTGTGGGTATTGGGAGCTGGCTTAGAGTGAAGATTGGCTATGGGGTTGGGCGAGTGGAGGGGTTAGCAGGATGGAGGGAATGGGGTATTTTAGCATGATCTATTTAGTATTCTAGGAATGGGGACAGCTGCAGAGAGGCTGCAGCAATTGATCTGCTCCAGAGATGGGGATGAGACTGGGGGATTGGACTTGGACGATGTAGGGAGAGGTCAATATCTTCAGTCATTCTACCTGTTTCACTGTCTGGAATGACCTGCAGGTTCCCAGAGAAGTCTGTTGGAGTTGGAGGCTGGGATAAAACAATGAGTCGGGGTGGGGGTGGGTGGGTGGGGGAAGGGGAGTTTAGAGGGCCGGATCTGAGTGGGCCAACCGGTGAAGACAGGGGCAGGGAGAGGGAAACAGAGGCGGCACAGCAGGTGGTCGTTGCAGACCCAAGGGATAGGACTGAAGAATTGGATTTTGAAAAACTAAGGAGGAAGTGAAAATCTACAGTTCCCTTCCTGCTTCCCCAACCTGAGTGGCCCGTGGTTTCCCTGGAGTGCCTTCTGGAGTTGAAAGCTAAGATAAAGTAACAAGCATGAGAAAGGAAATGAGGAGGCTGAGATCTGTGTGATCCACCAGCTATGCGGCAGAGTCGGCTGAGAGGAGGCTGCAGCAGGTTGTCTCCTGCACGGCTAGGGATGGCACTCATTGGATGGGTTGGAAGGTGTCAAGAGAAAGGTGAAGATCTGCAGTAAGCTTCCCTGCTTCTCTGACCTGAATCCGACTTAGACTATTTCAGTTACATTGATTCCTATTTGTGAAAGATTTCTACCTGCAGAGCATGGCTGAATGTGCACCACTCACCTTGAAACACCCTAACATTTTATATCATGCATTGAATCCTTAAAAATAATAGTCTTTTTTACTTAATAGAGTTCTCTCTCAGGAAGTGTTTGGTAGGTCTGCCCATTGTGATCCTTTCCTTCCCAGAGTTCTTCCATTGATGCTTCACTAAGGCTTCCTTTTAAATGCACGCATTTTCGTATTTCAGCTTTCAACATATCTCCTTTCTTTCTCAGTTTCTCTCTCATCTTCAATCACAGTGCAAGAACTGAGAAACCTAAAGTTATAATTTAGATTCCATCACTTTAATTCGTTTATTTATTATTTAAGTTAACAGAGTAATGAGTTGCAGCTCTTTCTTTAAACCCAGAGAAAGCTCTCAGCGGAATCCTGGGCATCTTCACCTATCTGGTGCGCATTTTTCCACTTCATGATCTTGGTAACAGATCTCTCGATCCTTCCTTACAAGCTTTCTCATTATCCACTGATATCTCTCACTTCTAGCACAGTTAAGACTCCTCAGTTTGGATGCCCATCTTGTCTCTTTTTGGTTCGTTTCTAAGACCTAGTTAGTCACGAGAGCTATTGCCTTCTTCTTCCTAAGTCCCTCTTACTCCTTCCCAGTCTCTGTCTAGCTTTCACTATTAGTTGAGAGCATACTTTCTCTACAACCTGATATTCCTATTGCAACATCTACATAGGTCTCCCAGTTCAGATCGTGGCCTAAAAGCTATCTGCTCACATCATGGTCAGATAAAACTTACAAACACTAACACACAGTCAGAATCTACCCTTCATTACCAACTACGCATCCAGTTGGTTTATATTATTCCGTATGATCTACGATCGACTGTCCAGCTTTTGTTTGTTCCGCAGCATGTGCCCTTTGTTCCAGTCTTCGTATAGGACTACCTCTACTCAACTAAACTTGCCAGGCCTTGGAAAAAATTCTGATGCTTTTTTCTTTCTTCCATAAAGATTAATATTGATAAATTTATGATATTCTTCACTATGTTTCAATTTATCACTTTGTTTCTTATATAACAAATTACAAGATAAAAATTATAAACTATGGGGATACATGAATCTACATTGAGGAGGTATCTTAGGTTTGACTGGACTCTCTCAGAAAAATAATAATACTGATTATTAATATCTAATTTGAACTAGAGATCAGCCCACATAGCTTAGAGTGTATGCATTCTTTACTTCTGCAGACATTCTCCAGTTAAATGTAATCTAAACTACATTTCCAGTGGGTGCAATAAGATCACTGGCTTATATACTGTAAATGAAGTATATACAAACTATTTCTGTACTTAATTTAATTAAAGAAATAAACGGATTAAAGTCATGATTGACACACATCCATCTCCTTGGCAATAATTACATAAATAAAAAGGAGGTGTAAGAAGGCAGTACCCTTATGCTTAAAGATTTCATGTCACTGTGACACTAATATGAGGAAAAAAATGACCTATACTTTATTCTGCATTCTTGATTGTTTGGGAAAAAGCCAATGAAGAGAAGAAAAGGAGACATTTAAAGATTGCAAGACTTTGATAATGGGTAGTAAGTGCGGATGCTACATATTCTCTTGTGGAGAGTTAATTATTCTTCATTAAAATTAATCACATTCTCTTTTAGAAAAATAAATCACCTTATGTCCATTAAGCCTTGCTATTTCTAGTATATTTAGCTTTCTTTAGGAAACTCAAAACGGACAATAACCTTGCCAGTGGAGCCACAATCAGATAGTGAAATTAGCACATTCCCTCCCTAAAGAGATCATGTGAAATGCTTGAAATAACTTTGACTTTGCGCCATTAAAGTACAGATTCAAAATTCTTCATTATCATTTATAAGCTTTATGATTTTGTATTGTGTTAATACTTATTTCCAAGGGCTTCTTAAGAGATTAAAATTTAGAAGATTAAGTAAAATAATGCATCTTAAGTGCCCATCATGGGGTGTGTGATTATGGAAATGAAGTTAGAAAGTCTCAAGGTTAGAACAATGATGAAGACTAATGATGATGATGATGATGATGGTGATGTTGGTAATTGGTGGTGATGATGGTGGTGATGATGGTGGTGGTGCTGCTGCTGGTGATTATGATGAAGACGATGATGATATGTAACTAGGAGACAACAGAGATGCTGACCACAGCTTTAATAAAGATGCTCCTTCAGGTTCTTAACTGACTGACGAAGACATTCTGGCCTTCCTTTTCTCTAAGCTTATCTTACATATTAAGCCTGCACTACAAAATTTAGTTTGGAAGAGCACTCCATCTAAAATAGTTAAATTCTGCTTGATATATCCTTATATGAGGTACATTTAAAATTGTATATTTGTTATTACCTAGATATTTTTCTCATTATACTAATGAGGAGAACATTCTTGAAAGAATGCTTGATACAAGTGCTGTTAATGTTAGCTGCTGTGACATTAATGTCATTGTCAATATTATGTTAGATCATTTAATTTTTGTAACAATAACATTATAAAACAGTTCTTACCAACTTTAAAGGTCCAATTAAAGCACAAAATTTCACAATAGTCGAGAATTTAGTACTGCATGTCCTAGCAGAGACTTTTAAAGTTAGGATTGCTTCTCTCAGGACTCAATAATGCAGGGTGGCTCACCTATCATTTGATAAGTTAGTGTTAGAAAATGCTCATGAACCTGATTTAGAGAGGGCATAGAAATATTTTGATTCAGAGGCTAATTTGAGTCTAAGCCAAAACTCACAATCCATATTAATATCAAAAGTAAAACCTCATAATTGCTTCAAGTCTTTATTAGCAGATAAAAGAAATTACTAATTAAATGCAGATACTTTATAAACTGCTTTAACAAGATCTCCACTATCTGTAGATATTTCAAGTGTTTTAAAATTATGTCCTCTTACTTGTTTTGATACTCTTAAGGAAAGTCTAAAAGAGGATAGATGCCATACTTGGAAATCTGGACAAAAGATTTCCAAGCTCAGGATGCAACAGAGAGAAAGGAACAATTGTTTATGATGTCTCTTCAGATAAAGCACATGTACTGCACTCTTTTGGAAGCTCTGGTACAAAGAGATGACAATTCAGAAATTATCACTATACTTCACACACACATACACATACACACACACACACACACACACACACACACACACACACACACACACGACCCAAATTGTAGGGTGCCCATTGTTTCCTTTCACTGAATGTAAATTAAGCGCTCTGTATTGAACAGTAGTACACTTACACATTACTTTTTTCATATGTTAAAGAGTGCCTGGATTGATGTGGAACAGCATTTTGATGAACATAGCATGGTAATTCAATTTGAGGTAATAATTGAAGAAGGGCTGTGTAAGGAATTCTATTAATTTCTCAATTCTTCTGTAATCTAAAATTAATGTTTATTTTTAAGTGTCTTTCTTTTTCTATGATAGCATAAAATGCATAGAAGTGGTGAGATGTCTCTCTCAGTGATTAAAAATGCTTGGTCCAGAGGAGAAAGGCCTATTGAATATTAGAACATCATAAAAGATGAAAATCTGGGAGTGGTAATATTCACTTGTAAATTCCAGTACTGTGGGTGTGGAAATAAAATGAGCTATTAACTGAGCTCCAGAAAGCCTGTCTCAAAAGAAAAATGGTAGAGAAATCCATACAACACACACCCTCCTTTAAATTTCAGACATGCATTCATGTACACATGAGGACATGAGCGCTTGCACACACACACACACACACACACACACACACACAGAGAGAGAGAGAGAGAGAGAGAGAGAGAGAGAGAGAGAGAGAGAGAAAGAGAGAGAGAGAGAGAGAGAGAGATTAAAAATATCAAGAAAAAGGTCATAGACTAACTGAAGAAGTCAGGAAGTAATTTGAGGTAAAAGATGATAACTAGCTTAAAAGTTTAAAAACACACATAGAGGTAGATTAGGTTGGATAAAAAGAATAGAGCCACATGTTTGATGACTCAGTCCCTTTACCTTATAATATTTCATATGTCTCTATAAGTATTACTTCCTAAAGATATTTGTTGTTCTGCTGTGTTCATAATTATTGGAATAAGTACAATGATATGTTAATTATTTCTTCATCCTTGAATATTTTAAGCATTAGCATTTTCCCCTTTGCTCACCAAATACATAAGATGCTTTCAATAATATTCTCACTTATCTTTTAAGTACATATTTAATTTTATCCCACTCTCATACAATCTTCCCAGGGAAACCAAGCAGTGTTTATCTTGCTTACTCCTTACTCCCTAGAATATAGCTAACATTTAATAAAAGTTCACTACCTAAATGAGTAGATGGTAAAGCCAAGAAAACAACGAAAAACAAAACAAAACAAAACAAAAAAATAAAACAAAAAACCAAAAAAACAAAACCAGCTAGGAACATGACAGACTTCCAGGCAGTCTTCTGTGCTTGGAATATTGTAAATTGTTGACAGACAAAAGTATCAAAGTGGTTGCTGCTCACTGTCTGCCGATCATCAATTTGTTTGTTTTAGATTCATTTATTATTATTCATGGTATAAGAACAATGAAGATATAATTGCTTATTTAAGGAGCTCGCATCCTGACAGAATCTACACTAGAAGGGAATTTCCTTAGCCCTGCATCTTAACGACAGATAAGTAGATAGCCCTTGATGTACTTTCAAGAGAAAAATTTTAAAGATCTTTAAAAATTGCTTTTTAAAGCAATATCTGGGGAAGGAATCAGAGAGAGAGACTCTCAATTTAAAGTTTATTGCAATAGACTAGGTGGTAATGCATAGTGATTTCACTCAGGTAGTATGTAAGAACTGAGGAGTGGCCAGAGGAGTCCCCGGGGTCACAAGGACCTCACACAGAGGCTGCTGTGGGAGGAGATGTCAAAGGAGTGAGGCACGCTCTTCAGGAAGCACAAAAAATGCTGCTGCATGACTGCTGCATGTGAAGGGCAAAAAGCACACGCATGGAGTGTGTTTCCTTCACTGCAGGTAAGAGTTGCTGCATATCATATAACATCATACAGAGGACAGTACATGCTACCAAGTGGTCAGGATGAAGATGTCAAAAATAGAAGGATAGAGGCAACTGTAAGACCTCTCTATGATAAGGTGGACAGTAGATAGTTGAGGATGTTGGTCACCAGGGAAATAGCTCATTGCTAATGATACATGTCTCTGATAGAACAGCTTGAGAGAAAGTAGTACACACAGAGAGTTCCTTTGTAAATGAGACCATCTAATGAGCAACACAGGAAAAAATCAGAATGGACTCCAAGGAGCACTGTTTAGAGAGGAAAAGAAAGAAAAGCACATTTAATAGTCAAGATCAGAGTGACTGGGGTTAGCTGATGAAAGTGTTGTAGGAAAGTCTTGAGGCTTAATAGAAGAGAAAGGGGTTATGCTAAACTAAAAGATGGAAAAGCGGAGTCAATGGTGAAGCCCCATAAGTGACAGGATTTTCAACTCAGTTGCCATTCACAGCTTAATTGCCGGTTCTGTGCAGATTGCCTTACACAGATAATCACATTTAGTTTGTAAAATGGCTAATGAGGCAGCTAATATAATCCTAATTTTACAGATGAGCAAGCCACATCCTTCCTGACACACAGACATGCAACTAGCTCTTCACTGATGCTCTTTGATCCATACCTAGCAAATCTGGTGATGAAAATTGCCATCTAAAGAACTCTACTGCACCACCTGCTGAAATGTCTAGTTATTTTTAGCACTGCACTTAACAGTTTGGAGTTTGTCCTGTACTATGTTTGTAATTGTGAATGCTAATTTTCTAATACTATCCTAAAGCGTGATCAACACTGAGAAACACTCTATGCTGTTCAGTGTCACAACAAATGTTTTAGCCAAAAGAGTACACAATGACCTCATAGGTCTTACGAATTACATCCAGTCATATTGAACAGGAATGCCCATAAAATATGTTAAAATAGATGCAGACCATCCAGGTTGTACACTGGTGACAAACATAGCTAATTAAAGGAAGAATATGCCCATTGAGTGTGGTCCCTGCTTCTGTCATTGTGATTCTCCTATGATTTAAGTGAAAAATCTCCAAGGTTGTAAGATTGGACAAACACTGACTGACCTTGGTGTTTCTATAATGACTTAATAATGCATTCTCCATAGTTAATGCATGAGAAAGCCAACCACAGGCATTGCACAAAGAGGTCAAACTTGCATCTCTGGTGGCTGGTTCCTCTGAGCTTAGCGTCTGGGACAAACTATGGTGAAATAAAAACACTTTTCCTCTTCCTGTTAATAAATAAATCACTAGTTGTTTATATTTTAAAGCTTCTGAACAATGCCCTGGGGACTCTGTAGAGGCTGTACTCTCTGGTTTCCTCAGCCATGGGTGTCATTGTTTGCTTGCCTCAGTAATCATCTACCTGAGCTGAGCCATGAATTCCACATCCTCTTAAGAGTGGGCATCATATACAGACGTGTATGAAACTGTCTCCCATGATGTAATTAGAGGAGAAATACATCTCACCACCTTGATGACAGCCCAAGTAACTGAAACAAGACAATAGGGAAAGCTATGAGAAAAATGGAATCTTGTATTCTTTGACAGTGTAATTATTGGTCTCTGTCAGCTTATTCTACTTTTTTCAAAAAAATCACTTAATGCTTCACAGGAATATTACTTTTGCCATCAAATATCTGTCTGTGAAATATTAATAATTTAGAAACTTCTATATTAAAAATTGTTAATTCATCACTAAATGTGTGAGATGCCATAACTGGCAAGCAGGTGTTTCTTTGATATAAGATATTTTTTTCAAGTTTTACCAAAATGGAATTAGGATATCAAAAAGCCACATGCAAGTCATGTATGCAATTGGTTAAGTGTGATCACAAGTAATGCATTTGTGTTACCATTACAATCATAAAATCATTGCATGTTGCCCTTTTCACTTAAAGTCAAATATGTCAGAGTCAGTGTAGAACACCAAAGAGAAATATGTGGTTATTCTGAAGATCAGCTCTCTGTTATTTCAGGCCAAGTAAGTGATGTTATAATCTCAGGTGCTTTAGGAAAGTCTGATGCTGATTTTAGATGGGAGAGTTCCTTACTAAAACCAGACTACTACATAATCATATATTCTTTCAAAGGACATAATGAAATCGGAAATTGTCTTCTAGAGACTTCCTGTTGAGCTAACAGGAATCAATAATGGTAAACATATATTAATTTGGTTTTTGAAAGGCATTTATGAAAAAGTAAAATTATGCCTATGGAGCACACTTCTATCAGTTTTTGATCCACAAATTCAGTTTCAGAATGACCACAATAATCTGAATACCAAAAAACCAACAACTAACAAACAAACAAAAAACCAAGTTGGTGCTGTCCAGTTAATGACAGCCTTCTGATTCTACATACCTTGGCCAATGATGACCTGTTTCGTCTGGCTTTCCTTTTCTCAATACTTTATAGTCGATCATCATTTTATATTGACAAGTAGTATTCCTTAAAAGGGGTCACTCATGATTATGATGGCAAAGACAATGACATCTAAAACCTTGGTTCTTTTTTGTGTGTCAGGCATTTGTCTGTCTTTCTGGGTATGGTAGCATCTAATTTATTGCCTCATTCAATGAGATAAGAAATACCCAAGCTGGGGAGATGACTTAGTAAATGAAGTGCTTCATTTGCAAAGGCTAGCACCTGATTTAAATCTCCAGTGCCCATGTAAAACAGCTGAGTGTGCTTTACATGTAATCCCTGCACTAGGGGAACAAATACCAGAGGCTTGCTGACCAGGAATCAGAAAGCTCAGGTTCAAGTGAGTCTATTCAAATAAGAAGGTGGAGGACAACTGCAGAAGATGCTCACTATTAACCTCTGGCTTCCACCGGCGTGTACACACAGGTGCCCAGAATCTTGCAAATATATGTATGCACACACAGAAAGATAGGCAGTATTATTAATGCATTTTAGAGAAAAGAAGAAGCTGGTAAAGAATTTCAAATAACCTTGATAGGATCTCATAACTTGTAAATATCATAGCCAGCATTTAGATCATTGTAGTCTGACTTCAGATGTCCGCAACATATACATTGTCTTCTTCCAGCAACTGCTGCCAAGCATGTCATTTGCCCTTGGGTTTCATGGCAAGAATATAATTCATTTTCACATATGTAAGGTACTTTGAAAAAAATGAGCACTATACAGATTATGTAATTTGCCTAAAATCAGTCGTTTGCAGCAAAATCATGAAAACTTGGTATCCTATTTTAAAGGAATTTACTTTTAATCAAATTCCTGCTTTCATTTTTTAATATTTCCTTCTGTGATGTTTCATTTTCAATCCAAATCAGCATGCACATATTCTTTGGAGTTTGTCTAACTTGTTGGGCAATGGTACAAATCATCCTCCAGATTTAAGATTAGACAGTAAAATGCATTTGGTACAAAAGAGACCTCATCTCTAGCTTGATTTATCACTGCCTGTGGAAAACTGAAGGGATAAAAATATCTGCTGTTCTGAATCAAACTGCATTGAGTTGACATATGGAAGAAGTTATAATCTTCTTAACTGCAGATTTTTCCACAAGAGGTTAAATCATTGTTCCAGAATGAAGATAAAAATAAATTTTGAAGCTACATTGTATATATTATCATCTGATCACTGATCGTAGTAGAGTGGAATTGGAAGTGATGATCCCCAATAAAGACGTCTACAGGGGGATTGTGACTGTACTTTTCCATTGTATTTGGAGGAATAATGTATCCGGTTCACAACTCTAAGAAAAGGGACTTGAAGTATTATACATATTTTCATTAACTACCACTCTACTTGGGACATGGATAGTATAACTGTTTTTTTCAGTGCAGAATATGGAAAAGAGCTTTGGAGAACACCCTAAACACTCTGGTAATGACATTTCTTGGTGGAAACAGTCCTGCACAATTTCTTTCAGGGTGGAAGCAAAAGAGAAATCTATATGGCTGAGGCTCCAAGCCATCGACTCTTATACAGTTCAGTAGTCCTCTGAATTATCAAGTTCTCAAAAGTTTCCTTAAAACAAATATCACAAATGTGAAGAATGTAGAGGACATCTCTTTCTTGAGGAGCCTAAATAACTGAGTCAATTTTTTAAGATAGTTCTTCATTGATATTTAAGAAGCTCCTAATGCTAACATTCCCTCCTTTCATACAACACAAAAACTCAGGCCCAGAATTGTTCTTGTCTGAAAGAACTGCAGGGCCAAAAATGGAGAAGACCTTGAGGAAAAGGAGGTCCAGTGAATGGCCCAAATTGGGATCCAGCTCAAGACCTGACACTATTACTGATGCTATGGTGTGCTTACAGAGAGGAGCCTATCATGACACTCCTTTGAAAGGCCCAACAAGCAGCTGAAAGAGTCAGGTACAGATACTTACACCGAACCAATTCACAGAAGCTGCTGACCCCTGTGCTTGAATTAGGGAAAAGCTGGAAGAAGCTGAGGAGGAGGGCAGCCCTAGAGGAGAACCAGCAGTCTCAACTAACCTGGACCCCTGAGATCTCAGAGAAACTAAGCCACCAACCAGGCAGCACACACCAGCTGATATGAGGCCTCCAACACACACACAGCAGAGGACTGCTGGGTCTAGACTCAGTCAGAGAAGATGCACCTAACCCTCAAGGGGTTTGAGATCCCAGGGAATTGGGAGATCTGATGGAGTGGGTATCGGGGATGGGGACATCTTTTTGGAGACGGGGACAGGAGGTATGGGATGTGGAACAGTCAGAGGGTGGACCGGGAGGGAGATAAAATCTGGACTGTAAAATAAGATTAAATAATAACTTTTTTAAAAAAAGAACCTCCTAGTGTTTGTCTCTAATCCTCTGCGGTGTCAGAAGACGATACAAAGCAACAGATAAGTTTGGAAGCAGAGGTCGAGAACCAGCCTTTCTGTTGGGCAGACTGTGTTCATAGAACCATTGTCAAATCTTCAGATTAGAGGGACTTGTTAACTAGGGGGACATAGGTATGCACCATGCATCCAATAACAGTAAAAACAGAGACCAAGAAGCTGAAAGAGAGCCTGGAGAGCATTATGGGAGCATTTGAATGGAGGGGAAGGAAAGAAGAAATGATGCACTTATATTAAAATCTGAAAGATAAACAAAAAAGAAACCTTCTTGGAGCTGGCTCAGCAGCTGAAGGGTGAAGGTACTTGCCAGCAAGCATGACCACTTTAATTCACTATGCAGAACTGGCTGCTCTGAATTGTCCTCTGACCTCAAAATGTGTCCCACAGCACGAGGGGCTATCTCCTCATACACATACAATAAACTATTGAATAATTTTTAAAGTAACAAATAAATAAACTTTTCATTCTGTTTCTACACGATCTCAGAAATCACCACTCTACCTTCTTCTCATTTGTCTTTGTCTATGTTAGTGCCTCGCATATGCAGAGCCATATTATTTTTCTGTGATTGACATTTTATTTAGCACCCTTTCTTCGGGGATTACTAATATTGTTGCACATAAGACAACCCCCTTCCCTGTAAAAGCTGGTTGACATTTATTTGTATGTATACAGCCATCTCTTTGTTTTCAGTTTCTGGATGAGATGTTGAGTTGCTTCTTCCTTTTGAGACTAGGGATACTATGAGCTTCAGTGTGCACATATTTGAAATCCCACTGCCAATTATTTTGGTTGTTCACTTAGGGGTTTCAAGTCATAACTGCAGGGATTTGTTGCTTTCAGCCCTGTGGTTGAATGATAAACACTTTCATAATACTTGTGTTGTTTTCTTTGTATTATTTTTATTCTGTTCTTAGTCATTAATTTGATTTTGTCCTAGCAACTCCACGTCTTTTAAAGTGTTTCTAAAACAATAGTGCAAACAGTAAAATTAAATAGGTTTTTAACATATGTGTTTTGCAAGTGGATATTATAATATCTATCTAATATATTACAAGGAAGCATAAACATACTAACATGTTTAATTATACAGTCATAGTTACAGGGACATATACAGAAATAAATTAGGATTATATATGTGGAGGTTGATTAAATGTGACTCACATTCATATGTAATGCTAATAAGGCATACTAAGAAAGTCTACAGTGATTTCCCTGGGAAAAATGTGGTTTCAGCTCTATTTACTTCACTATTTTCCTAGGACCATTTTTCCAATTGGCTTTGACCACTTGTCACAGGGCATGGTTTTCAGCAATCAGAGTGAAACAAAATGCATAACCATGTTTTCTTGTTCAGATGTTACACTCCAAGTGTGACATCATGAAAGCACACATAATGGACCCAGTGCACTGCTTGACAGCTATGCTTACTGCAGTTATGTTTTATTCTTACATCCACTGTAGATAGCAACGAATGATTCATAATCCCTTCTCTGTGCTACCTTGGATCTTCTGGTGGAAGCATGAGGTGGCACACAGGCTGAAGGCGAGCCACACAGGCCTGGGCAGCGCTGATAGCAATACAAGGGTCATTTTCTTCACTTCCATTAGCAAAGATGAGGTCTGTGTTTGACAGTAACAATTTTTCCTCAGCATTTTTTCCTCACAATGATTAGAAGGTGGGCCATGATGAAAAATAACGCCCCAAGAAGCTGAAATTAATGTTCTGCCAATATAAAGAGGATTTGATCTTACTGGTGCCCATTTCTAGAAATAAGGGCAAGGAAGGTGGATTTTTCTGTTCAGGAGACCCACTTTAAGCACCTGATTCTCCAGAGAATAGTTGGAAGATAAATGGTGATTAGTTCAGTGCGCAAGGAGTGTGCATGAGCAGCCTCTCATTTTCTTAGGCAATCCTTCTTCCTATTGATTCTTGCCTGTTGTCATCTCTCATGTCACCTGGGTATCATGCCTGAATGATCAAAAATAAAAAAAGAAGAGACAGGGAGGAGGAAGAAAAGATGTAAGGAAAGAAAAGAGGAAAGAGGGAGGACTCAATTTCTGCGAGAAACCTCATGCCTAACTCAAAGCTCACTCCATGAGAGGCCACGTACAGAAAACCTTTGAAAGCAAAATTCATTATGTGCAATTGATTGCAGTCATTGCTTTCCATGCTGGCATTTGCCACCTAGCTTATAACTCATATCATAGAGTAAAATCCACTTTCCGTCAGATGGGCTTGAATGGATCTTAGAAGACACGAATCATACTTTTTTCTTTGCTTCTCTGAGAAGGAAAAGCTTGAATACACCTTCATGCTCCTCTCTTGCCTTCCTCTTAAGGAAATACATCAGATTCATCAGACTTTGACTTTTTTTTTTTTTTTTTT
>NW_022196904.1:182118150-182145983 GCF_008632895.1 Mastomys coucha | reverse complement strand
GGGTTTCTCTGTGTAGCCCTGGCTATCCTGGAACTCACTCTGTAGATCAGGCTGGCCTCAAATTCAGAAATCCGCCTGCCTCTGCCTCCCAGATGCTGGGATTAAAGGTGTACACCACCACTGCCAGGCATACGTTGACTTTTAAGATGCTAAATACCTTCACAAGGTGGAGTCTGTATGGTTAAAGGCACAAAGAAAAGACCTGCTTTTCCTGTCTTTCTCCTGGATCAGCTCCACCAAACAAGCAAGAGAGCAAATTCAGGATTTGCTGAAAGTTATGAATAGTTATGAATGTGCAGTTCTTGGCAAGTTCTCTGTTAGCTTTACGTTTCTCTTCTGGAAAATGGAGCTATTGGTTCTTAAAACACAGGGGAAGAAGATAATGCTTGTATATCTCTTAGGTCTGAGACCTTGAAGCCTGGCTTTATATAATGGCTTCCATTCATTATTGTAATGATGGTTATGTTGTTATCTTGGTAGTTTCTATTTCTAACAAATTAGTCAGAATATCACTATCCAAATGCATTAGGGCAACATCAAACTGCTCATAGATAATAAAACTCAACTTCCTTAATTTAAATATGATAAACTGCAGTGATTATCACTTTCTATTGGTTTATAAACAGGATAGGCAGAACGAACACATGATCTGTTACCCAGATGGTTCTTAAAACACCTCACAGGTGACACAGAGAAAAGGTAAATATTTGTCAAGTGTCATAGTACCATACTTTGTATAGAATATTAATAGCAACTACAAGTAAAACTTGAGTATGACCCAAATCTGAGAATGATTTTCAATGTCACATCATTTAAAGTGTTAAATTTCTTTGAGTCTCAAGTTTTTTTCCATGAAGTCAGTGAATTTATTAATGGGTTCAAGGAACCTTACAACTTTTTGCAAATACATAGTTTCGCCCTACTTTGTTCATATTTAGTAAGGCCTCTAATTGTATCATAGAGATAGAATGGGTACAGAAAAATGAAACCCACAAGAATTAATAGCAGACAGTAGAAGGTAATTGCATTTCTGACAGTACCTTGGAGCATCAGAGAGCAATACATTGAAACTTGTGTAAAACAAGATAAAAATAAGTATGAATATTTCCAATGCTTTTTAAAGGAATATTCTTATGAACAAGCACATAGTAAAAGGAGAGAAAATTAATAAAGTGCTGCTTAAGCTGGAAGTGATTCACATGCATAGCCATTATCTATGGACAAACTGATCCTGGAGCATAAGACGTATGAAATTGGAAGACGAAGAAGGATCTTACTGTTAAATAAACTGTAGTAAACAGCCAATACTGTTCCTCAGCCCTTCAGGAAAATGAAAAAAAACTACCAATACCAGAAAACCATGTTTCTGTGTGTCATGAAATGTGCAGGATGGATTGTCCACAGTGATCATGGAGCTCAGTGTTGAGCTCTACTGAATATGATAACTTGGGTAGGCAGTATTCAAATCAAACAGGAAGCAATGATGTATTATTAATCAGAGTTATCTCCCTGAACAAAAATGATAAAATGTACGCACATACATACATACATAATACATATGTACATACATACATGCATGTTCGTCCCATCAAATGTCAAATGCCAAATTCATTCAACACCCAGCTATGTACACCTTTATCAGATTTCCTCTATCTTATAAACCTTGGTGGTAACTCATCATGAAGGGGGGCACTGCAAATTACCTTCAAAATTCTATATTCCATTTTGCTAGCCCTCTCTTAGCCTGTTCTGCTAATTTAAACCTTTTCACATGTACCAATATTCAATTCCTACATGCATGAAGAGATGATTTCTCTTAGGATAGCACAGATTTAAGACAATCTCCATACTGGATATAATTAGCTATGTGTTCCCTTAGTCCTTTCAATATACTTTCTGCCAGCATTTTGTTAATTAGCTTTCATACCAAGGATTTATTTTTGTAAATATTTGACAGTTATTTATGTTGCCATTAGGTGTTAAGCTTCTTGAAAGTGGGAATATTTGTATGATATTTATACTGTATCAAAGGTCTTTGAGTGAAAACTAGTAATTAAAACACTTTGTGAAAAAGTTCAGAATGGACAATGAAATCTGAAAACAAATAAAGGGGAGAAACAATGTGAAGTGTTTCCATTCAAAATTTCAAGATGGAAAATATTTAATTTTGCTACACCATCACAAAAGGAATTTTTAATTACAAGAAAGAGTTTAGTGTGTTTTGAAAGAGTTAAGACTTCCAATTTCTATATCCCATCCCTCTCCTACACTGCTGTTTCATTCTCAAAGGGAGTATGACTTGTTATTATAACACTGGCTTTTGGAGAACCAACAAGCTTCCCTGCTCTTCACAGTAGGAAGGGGTTAAGCTTTGCCTGATTTTGAGCTCCACGTTGCATAAATAAATATATGAGTCTTTATATTTTCTGGTCACATGGATACTGTGAGCAAAAAGTTTAGGAAGGAACAGAGAGTCAGGGTGATTAGTGAGAAGAGGGTGCAGGGTGGAGCTTGATGAGATGAGATAAAGAGTTTAAAGAAACAATTCAGAAAGCCAAATATGCCTCTCTGTGCAATAGTGGCTTGAATATCGTGTGGGTAACCTATTGTTCCCACTCCACAGAACACAAAGGTGGAAGCCCATCATTGTCTGTTCTTGCAGATTTCACTAACAATCCTGATCTAGAGATGTGTTAGGATGCCATAGGAAGGATATTTCTGATAGCTAAACTGACATAGCAGCAAACTGCATTTAAACACCTATGTTTACATCCATAGACAAAAGTGTCTCTAGCCATAATCAGAGAAGGCTCCATTCACAGAATCAGTGGTGAATACTAAACCTCAGGCCCAAAATGTAGCAAATAAGTGATAGATAGATGTAGGCCCAGCCCTGAACATGTCACAAATACAACATTATTGAAGTCTTGAGGAGCATTGTGGAATGCAGGAGGTATGCATGTAAGATACTGAAGATAAGTTGAAGATAAGATTGGCTAAGAAGCCAATGCTGCTATCATAACTCTTATCATCAGGGCCCCATAAGTCTACTCCTATCAGCAATCACTCAAAGCAGGACAGCCCAAAGGTGCCAAAAATTTACCTCTGAACCACACCCACCGTGGATTCTAGGAGAGGAGAAAATCTTTGTCTACAGTTGCTTACTCTCTGCTGAGTCCACCAGGCACCAATAGACTATGTTTAGACACATAGTAACAGATGTGGTGGCCCTGGCTAGTCTTTGTAGATCATAAAGGAAAACAAATAGATATGAATTTAAAAGAGATTTATGGAGATGAAAAAGGTAGGTAGAGGAATATGCAAGATATACATGTATAAAACTGCAATAAATGTTTAAAATTAAATTATTTCAGAATGTGTACTCTCCTTTGTCATTATTTGGACCAAGAAAGAGGACTCAAATGGGTTTTCCATTTAGTCCCTGTCCTTTCCAATGCTTCCCAAAATGCTTTCCCTCTGCATGACGATACCCTATCTTCTACAAGAAACTCTTTGCGGAGTTACAACCAGGAACAGATATAAATTTAAGTTACCATCCCACAAGAAGGCAATATAATTGATCTCCCAGATTAGGGAAAAGAACCAAGGATGATTAAAGGGCAATGCATTTAAAAGTCTGTAGGAATCTAACTAATGAAGCCCTTACCTCTTGTTTCCCAAGGTAGGACAGGAGAGAGACATATACTGAATTTTTCCACAGTAGAATTTTAGATAAAAGAACAGATTAAAGTACCATGAATATTAAGTGATTTTAAAGAGCCCACCTTGATGAGGTGTACCAGAGGCAGAAATCTAGGTCAGCCACATTAATGTGCGCTCACTAGATCCCAGCCCTTTGGGTATATTCAGTGAAGCCAAAAACAAATTCTTGCCAGAATTGAGGACTAGTGTCAATTACAAACTATATAGATAAAACATTAACTTGAAATGTCCATTTCAGGTTAGAACTTTAAAAGTTTGCATCAGAAAAAAATAAGAAAACAGTAACTATATAAATTACCACAAAACTGGAATATTTTATTCCACTAGTTTATAAAAGATCTTAGTAGTGTTGTAGAAGGAAACAATTTAACCTCAGCTATAAGAAATGTTTTCTATGCTGTGCAGTGGTGGCGCACATCTTTAATCCCAACACTTGGGAGGCAGAGGCAGGAGGATTTCTGAGTTCGAGGCCAGCCTGGTCTACAGAGTGATTTCCAGGACAGCCAGGGCTACACAGAGAAATCCTGTCTCGAAAAACAAAACAAAACAAAAAAAGAAATATTTTTTATTATTGATATTTACTTTTTCCTTCCTCTATAAACTAACTCCAGTCCTTTCAGCTGACCCTTATTAGATAATAAAATTCTAGGAGATACAGTCAATATTCAGAAGGAAAGAAGGAAATTTCATTATTGGAGAATGGAAAAAAACTGAAAAGTATTGGGGTGTGGTTGCAGAAATTATAATCTTGAGGATTTTTTTCAAAAGTAGAAACTTTCTGGTCTTGCTTAGACATCATTACTTTACAGGAAAGGAAGACCATTGTCCACCTAAGTGGTATTAACACGCTGTTGTTTACTCTTCTAAACAGTTCATATGTTTAAATCATAAAATTACTGTTACCTATGTGGATTGGATTAGAAACTGTTATCACTCATTTTTTTTCTCTCTCTCTCACACACACACAAGCAGAGATGACGAGAGGTTACATAATTTGCCTGTCTAAAGAGCAAGCTAGGCAGCTGAGATATGAACTCAAGCAGATAGGCACCAGAGCCCAGGACTTTATATTAGCACATCACTACCCATCTATAGACGGGGTTATAGTGTATACATGTGTACATATAATGCTACTCTATGTCACATACATAACTGTTACTACTATGAATAATAAATGAACTGTTAAAAGTCTGCAATTAATAGAAATGAGATCAAGTGGTCAAATATACCCTAGAGATGGGAGGATTTGATAAAAATCCATGTAAGAAAAAATAAATTACAATTTTATTTTCTCTTGTTTATTGGTGGTGGATAAAATTTCAATAGTATATGGATAGGAGGTCAAAAGGATAGATTTGTCTGCAATACCATTACTAGGAAGGCTGAAAGAGGAGCAAAATAAATAGAAGACTAACCTGAACTTCACATTTCGATCCTTTCTAGAAGGGGTGGCAGCCTGAAGGAAGAGCACTGAGAAATAAAGAGCTGACCTAGCATATGTGAAAACCATAGTTCCATCTCCAGCCCCAGCACCTCACAAATGACGAGGTAAAAGCCATCATCCATTATGCAAATCATCCAAAGTCAGCAGAGCAGAAGAAATAACAGAGCTGTACAGCATGGTTAATTCTTAACTTTCAAGTCATTGAGCAATAGCACTATGGCAGTTTTAGAAAGTGATGTTCATTCTTACCATTTTTACTTCTAGACAAGAAACCCAACTTACGATAATACTCTTAAATCCAGTGCTCAAGTGCAAGATGGGAAACTTAGCTGGAAGAGAAACTGCACAAAAAGATAGAAAGAAGGAAAAGAGAGAGAGAGGGAGAGAGAGAGAGAGACAGAGACAGACAGAGAGACAGAGAGACAGAGACAGAGACAGACATAGACAGACAGAGACAGAGACAGAGACAGAGAGACAGAGACATAGACAGAGAGAGGGGGAGGGAGGGAAAGAGGGAGGAAGAAAGAGAGAGAAAGAGAGAAAGAGAAAGAAAGAATCAAAGAAACAAACAAACAAAAAACCAAAGAAAATGACAAGAAAAAAGAAAATCTTTGGCCAAGCACTGTGTAGCATCACTCGTCAAGCTATGGTGTGGAGCATCACTCGTCAAGCTATGGTGTGGAGCATCACTCGTCAAGCTATGGTGTGTAGCATCACTCGTCAAGCTATGATGTGTAGCATCACTCGTCAAGCTATGATGTGTAGCATCACTCGTCAAGCTCTGAAGCTTATTGACTCCCTCTGCTCCTCGTGTACCTCTCCCCTGGTTTTCAAAATGCCCAGGGCACATGGATACTGACTGACTAATAATAATTATCCTGGTTAACACTAAGCACCTACTTATGATCACGCTTTTCTAAACAGATCTGTTTGTGTTCACATTAAATAAATACTTGGGGGACAGATAAGGAAGGCTGTGTTTAAGAACCATGCATATGATTTGGCCAATTCACATAATTGTTACAAGCTGATCAGGTGTGGAGCCATGGCTTCATTATCCTGGAGTCAAGGTTCTTTAACTTCCACTGTGATACTAATGTAGCTTTTTCTGAGTACATTTTAAATCTTTCAGCTTGTAGAGTATTCTCTTTGTTACTCATCTTATCAGTGGTGTGCCCAGAACATCCTAGTGAGTAGTAAGGCATCCCTTATGTTTACATATCCACCAAAGAATGCTTGGCAGAACGGAATCAGCTAGCAGCCTCTGCAGTCCAGGTAAGATAAGGAATTGCACAGATGCGGCCATCATGGGCAAGGGATGGAGATAGCTCCATTTGTGGACATTTGAATAGGACACACTTTGCAACCTTAGGTATGCGTGCTACATTGATATTGGTGGAATCTCTACAGCAGTTCTAAACTAATCAAATTATTTACATTAAATACATATAATTACTCATCTATAAATTAGAGCTTATTAAAATCCTAATGTAATCAAATTAAGGTAATCAAAGATAGAGTGATGTATGGCACTACACACCTATAAAGATGGCTAGTATCAAAACAGTAAGGATATGGAGAAAGCAAATGTTCTTGGTTTTGTGGTATGGGTCATATAACACTTTATAATTCTATTAGCTTTTATAGATGTTCCTTCCTTAGCACAAGTTTTAAAAATATTCTTGTCAGTCTAGTTCCCTTCTTCCCTTCATGTGCTTGTGGGTGTAAGGTCTCTGACTCGTTAAGCTATTATTTTAATTTTATTTTTGAGTTTCATTTTATATCATAAAATGTAGAGCTCAATTGTCAAGTTTCCTAATCACTAAAGGGAAGCTGTCTTGTTTTGTTTTGTTCCTGAGAAAATGTCGAACATCATTCTCAGTTTTATTCTCTGAAATGTAATTTTACATGACTAATTTATGGCTTTTAAATTTTATTTTTCTTTACCTTGGTGTAATCTATATGTTTTCCTGTGTTACTTAGATTTGTAGACTGACAGCATGCATTACCTTGGGATGCTTTTCCCACTGTATGGTCAAAATATCTCTGGAAAACTCCACCTGAAGAATTTGATTTAGTACTGCATAGAATGTTATCTATTACAGATTATTTGCTTATATTTAATAAAGATAATTTAGACTAGCCTATATGGCTTGCCAATTGTTCTTTGTCACTCTACTGATGAGCCTTTCTAATGGGCTTTAATTCTGAGTAATTTTTTCTAATGCAAACATGACAGTTATTCATACCCATCCCTACCTTGTACCTCTAAACATACATAATAGATATAGAGTTTTTGTTCATCTATTTAGATATATATCAGTGCATTTGAATTTATTTTTTAAGCATCTGGCTCTTGAATTTGTCTTGCCTCACAGTTTGTTTTGTATCACTTTTAATATATGGAAGATATTGTGAAACAAGGACTGTAGTGGGTCTTCAGAGATGAGGTGCCATGTCTTCTACCATACTCCTTGTGCCTAACTACATAGGACCACTTGGAACTTTATTTGATTTCACATAATATCTGGTCCTGAAAATTTTAGTGAAGAGCTCCAGTTTTCTTTCCAGTGGGAATCTGAAGATAAAGGACTAAATAATAAATGAAGTGGGCATTCATGTTTGAGGGGCTTCATTATATCAAGGCTTATCCACCTGTATGCCATTAAAAGTTGTATGATTTATTTTGGTCGGATCAAGAATAAACAAACTGTAGATGCTCCACATGTCATAGCAAAATGGACAATGGAGTTCAGGCTTAAAGTAGCTACTAGGTTGTCTTCACCTTGGAATGAATTGATCCATTTTGAAATCTGGTTCCTCTGAATTATTCTCTGTCTGAAGTCCTTTATGTGGTTTATAGAAATGTTTTAGTTTTTGAGAATTTTACATAGTTAAAGTAGGAGTAATAATTTTCTAGGATTTTCTACATCCTAATTGGAAGACCACTGAATTCTTGTTTGTCATGCTCAACATTGTGCCATTACTTTAAATAGACTGAAACAAATGTGGAATTAAAAAGAGCCACAACGTATATTGATTACAAAGGGAAGAAGCATAGATTTACATTCTATGAAGGTAGTGCATGCAAAAGTCCAGCTTCATATAAGCAAGAGCACTCTAAATCTAAGATTGCTTCACAAAAGGACAGTTTCTTTTATAAGATAAAAAAATAATCAGTCACTATAGTCAAACAAATGTACAACTGTATACTATACAGTAAAAAAAATAAAATTAAGAAACTGGGCCTGGACTTGGATTTTTGTTTCTTCGGGTTTTTTTTTTTCCTTAGACAAGGTTTCTGTGTATAGTCCTGGCTGTCTGAAACTAGTCCAGAGACTAGGCTAGCCTTGAAATCAGAAATCTGCCTGCCTCTGCCTCCAAAGTGTTGAGATTAATGGTGTGTACCACTACACTGGCTACAGAGGGTAATTTCTATAATTATATTGAATTCTCTAATCATATAGCATGGGGATTCTATGACAAACAATGAGACCATATATGTTTCTTTTCTTCTTCTTCTGTACTTCTACCCCCAAGAAAAGTCAAAACTCATTTGAGGCAAAGGTTTACAAAAAGTAGCAACTCTATTTCCTCTTAAAAAGAGACCCTCCTAAGAGTGATTATTCCTTATAAAATGATGTCAAGCTTCTATTGAATCTAACATCTCAGGCCCTATTTCAGTCAGTAAATATAAACTGTTTCTAAATAGGTTTTAATTAATACATTCTGGATTCTTGAAGTTGCCTATTGCTATCTTTCTTCCCATACTGTGACTTTTATGAGCATAATCAGTCAGATTTCTCTTTCATAATTAAAAGTCACTAAGTCTGCCTAATTTGAGCAGAAAGTAAATTGAGTAGGGATATTAAGTAAATCACTAAATTTCCTATAATTCTAACAATTCATGTTTGTATTACACAGAAAGAATGGTAAAAACATTCAGCCAAAGTACTGTCTAATCATTCTGCTCTATACAGGTACTACTTAACCCTTCATATGCTCGTGTAGTACTGTCTCATCATTCTGCTCTATACAGGTTCTTAACAGGGAATGTGGCATTGCTACTTAACCCTTCATATGCTAGTGTCCTATGCAAAGGGTTTCTATAGGTTCCATTTATCTTTTGTATCTCACTGATTTTATATTCAAATATCACACAAAAGCAATTGTTTCCCAGACCCCACGTTACATCTACATCTTAACTCTAAAAGAGTCAGATGAAGGAGCACCTGCCATTTTCCTTTTTTAGCTAGATATAAATTCCATTTTCTATCAATACATGAAAAGTAGAAGATTAATTCTAAAAACATAGAAAAGTCAGACCATACATATGTGTATTACACATGTCCTTGGGAAGCATAACTTAAATTAATGCACAACAGAATTCGACACAGATACAGAGAATCTAGAATGGGATTAATTTGCATTTCCTGTGCAATTTCCTGATGGCACTCTCAAGGATGAGGAACAGGGATGCGATCTGTCCTTGCTCGTAAGAAGCCAGTGTTAAAACCAAACCGAGTCTGGTTTCTTCCCATGACTCTTCATTAAATATCATGTCTGCGCTTGCTCTTTAGTTCGTTCATGGGTATCAGTTGTGAAGACAGAAAAGCACGGGCTTTAAGCCAGCACTGAGTACACCAAACACCCTTTAGGTTTAGACTTCAACTAAAAAGACCTGACTTATTAAGTCTCCTGCCAATGGATGAGCTGGATTTTTCTGTCAAGGTGAGCAACTTCCTCTACATTATCCATTTGTATTATTTCCTCCAAGGTTATACCTTACTAGAAACAAAGAACTGTGCTCAATGTACTCCCTCCTGAATTCCTTAGTGTACATCTGAAGCAGAAGTTCTGAAAATTCTCTTGTCAATAGCTCAATGTGAAGGTAAATCCTAATGTAAAAGCTCAATCAAAGCAATGAGGGTCTGGTTGGCAGAGTATGAGTGGAAACCAAGACAGGACTCCCAGCCAGTGGAGAATGATGTGCATGTGAAGAAATACAAAACACGGCAATAATGATCAAACTTTCACTGCAGGAACCTGAATAACATGATAAACAGTGAAAAAGCTATTGTTAATAAGGGGCTATCTTATTTCCTTGACCAGAAGAGTGGCATGATGTTAATTTGGCTTTCTTTTTTTTATTAGATATTTTCTTTATTTACATTTTAAATGATATCTCCTTTCTTGGTTTCCTTTCCAAACAAAACAAACAAACAAACAAAAAAAAAAACCCATTCCCCCCCTTCTCTCCCTGCTCAACAACCCACCCTCTCCTGCTTCCCAGCCCTGGCATTCCCCTACACTGGGGCATAGAGCCTTCACAGGACTTCAAAGGCCTCTCCTCGCATTGATGACCTACTAGATATATGTCTCGAATATCACACATTCCATATAAATAATCATTGTGGATGAACTAGCCTTTAAGTAGTTTCCCATCTATGTTTCAACAGTAAGAAACTTCAGATTCCAAGAAATTGAGTCATGGTCATACAGCAAGTGAAAGACAAACCCAAGATCAAGTCCCATATTCTGAATCTAAGCCAATGCCCACTGCAGAAAGACTACTGTATTGGAGGAGGCAGTTTAACTGAAACAAAATGCCTAGGTTCTCTAAGTAGCTGAGAGTGATAGTTCAGTAAAGGAGAAAGTCAAAGAATATGGAGGCCCTGTGAAGCAAAGGCCTTATCTTATCCATGTGCAGGGGCAAAGGTTCTGAGGAAGAGAGCAATCTGAGTTCTCAAAACAGCATCTCCCTTCCTGGGCTGTAAATTGTGTCTCAGAGAAATCCCAGCAGGGGCAGGCAAGGTGGGAAATGAGTATTCCATGCCCATTGTGAGGAAAAACACTTCCTTGTCACTCAAAAATCATTGTCCCTAATGTTTTTTCTCTGAATTCATGTCAGTTTCAGGGTCTCTTGATTTCCCACTAAAATAAAGAGCCACAGGTAGAACCCGTAGTGCAGCTGTGAAGGCGGAGGAGGATTAGATAAAAGGAAGAAGGGAAATCAGAAAAAAGAAGACCATTTCAAGTACTAAGCTTCTGAGGGCAGCCAGTGAAATGATCTTGTATTCACACACACACACACACACACACACACACACACACACACACACACACACACATGCATGCACGCATGCATGAACATTGCAATTTCTGAAAGGTAAACATTTCATACCTTCTCTTTGGAGTCTATATCATTATAAAGAGGGAGTACGTAACATCCTAGGTCTGCCTTTGAGTTCATGAAAGGAGACACCACTAGGAAAGGGAAGATTGGACTGTGAAGTCAGCATTCTCAAGTCAAGCACTGGCTTTTACTGACAACTACATGGGAGCGTTCTCCTTGATGTTCCTGGCATCTGTACCTCCTATGCTCTCCACTTATATGGAATTTATCTTTTCTCCACCAACTGAATATACTTCTCAAAGCTGAGAAATGGCCTTTCTGGCCCCAATTTGATTGTCAAGAATACAATTAGAGTATTCATAGGGGTGAATGGGATTGGTTCCTTTCAGTTTTATGAGCTAAGAACAAGCCTCATGATTTTCACCTGTTATCACTAATCCTATACCTGTGTTTTGGTAAATGTTGTATTTTCATGTGCAAAGAAAACCCAAGAATTTAAGGCCAAGGGTAATCAAGATTCATATTTCAAGCATGGTGGAGCTGGAACCAAGTCTTTTATTTATCTCTTTCTGAAATTTTTACTCAGTTTTCTACAGCAACCACTATTGTAAGCTCAAGCAAGGAGTTAGTTTGGGTTGATAACCAAGTAGGATTTTCTTAGAGTTTGGAAAACTAAGAATATTCTTTTTGCTCTGAATCCTTGTTATGTATTGTTAAACACTTATAATTTTTATCTTCCCATAATTTATTTGTCCAACTAGTTCCCACATAAAATGCATATAATTCCATGATGCTATATAAGCATTTCCAAAATGCAAGTTAATGAAAATTATGAACAAGATTTTTCTTTCTTTTCAATCACTATAGTACTAAAAGCTATCTTGGTTTATGAACATTTCTCTATTATGTAGCAAAGATGTAAAACAGAGTCACAGAGCCTCTAGTATTGATATTCTAGTTAGGAAGGGAACAGATATAAGTGAAATACGAATGGTGTGGACACCACCCCCACAGTGTCCAGGTGAACACCTCATGTCACTGCATCTATTGCTGTATTCCAAGAAAGCGAGGCTCAGCAGAGTGACTGCTAGACAGTAATCTGGAAATGGATAGGGCATCAGAGTAGTCAGCGCTGTGACCTGCGCTTTCTGGATCCTTGAGTGACAAGGGCAGGGTGAGCTAAGTATCCTATGGATCTCTCAAATGTCAGTTATTCGCAAAGTAGCTTTTTAAATTGATGTGCACTTGATTTAAATTTCAACAAAACTTAAATTCTTCTTTGAAAATGGCCAAAATAAACACAGACTAGTGGAAAAGAGATAACAATATGTTTCAAATGTGAAATGAAAGCCTTCTTTATTTGTGGAGGGTATTGATTGATGATACAAGAGTCTGGAAGCAATATTAACAGTAAAGAGAAGAGTATCAGGTAAAATGTCAGCTCTGACTTAAGGCAAGTTTAAGCAGTCAATCATCAAATGATCAGTTAGCATCGCTTTCTTTCAGAAGTAAGGCACAACTACACCAAAGTTCAAAATGTTCAATAAACTGTATCCTGAACATTTACAAACATCCAAGGATATTAATACATTGATGATAAGTGTCACTAAGCCAGAACTCATTGCTCCACAAAGCAGAGAATTATCACAGTGATGTTATTGTCTGCTCAACAGAACCCACAGTACAATGTAACAGGATATTAAGGGTGTCAGAACACAGGAAGAAACAAATGTATGAAATGGATCCCAAAATCTTGTTAACACTGACAGTATTCAGATAAACAGGGTCATTTGATTTTACAGGCAAAATGCAATTATATTTGGGACTCAAAAGGGGAATGAGAGAGCTCTGAATAGTTAACAGTTAAGAGAAAGATCTCTGAAAGGTGCATTGATCTCAGGGCACTAAGCTGTAATGGCGGGATAGGTGCACCACTGCATTGGGGAAGGACACCTGCCTGGTTCTCCACAAAGTGTAGTCAGGAAAGTTTCATCAGAATGAAAGTCTTTCTTGGTAGGAAGCACTAGACTAAGTACTGAGAGCTTGTGGTAGCAAACTACAGGTCCTAATAAGAACATTCATGCAAATGCAAATTAAACAAAACGGAAAGTTACCTCACAGCCCATTATAAAGTTGCTGCTCTGGCTCATTTCCCATTGCTGTGAATGACACCGCGACCACAAACAGCCTCGTGAAGAAAAGGCTTATTTAATTTCTAGGATCGGGTCCACCAAGGACCTGGAGGCAGGGAAGGAAAGCTGAGACCATGGAGGAATGGTACTTACTGGCTTGCTTCCAGGCTCAGGTTGAACTGCCGTTCTTATAAAACTTAGGACCACTGTGCAGTGAGTACAGCTCACAGAGGGCTTGACCCTCCTCCATCAATTAGTAATCAAGAAAATGCCCTCACAGAAACGCCAAGGCCGATCTGATATGATCAACTCCCCAAATGAGGTTTCCTCGTCCCAAGTGACTCCAGTGTATATCAAGTTGTAAAAAAACCTAACCAGAACAATTGATGTAAAATATCTTATAACTCAGCAATAGCAATTCTAGGGCTACCCAAAGGGGAAGATTTCATATCTATAAGAATAGTCAGTAGTTTCAAATTACATGAGTAGATTAGCACATTGTTCTGGTTTTGCAATGGAATTTCACTTAGCGAAAGAGCTGAAGTAGAAAAGCTTTGTGGAAGGTTCCCCGGGAAACAGCCTCTGACTCATTCATTCCACACAGGAAGTTTGTTTGGGATTACTCTTGGCATCAATGCCTGTGAAGAAATAAATTAAGCAGGACTTGGTAGAAGAGATGCGCTGGTGTGCTGCAAGGAGACAGAAGAGCTTGCCAAATCCCATTCGGAGCTGCTAAATGAGCATTGCTTTCTGAAGTCTTCTGAACTCTCTGCACGGAAGCCATACTTGTACGCCTTCGCCCGCCAGTCATTACACAGTGGCTTATGGGAGAGTATAAGGTAATATTCCTCTAGCTAAAGGAGACTTACTAATAAAGAAATCACTCCCGAGTGTCTCAGCACACGCAGCTAGCACACCTATCTGATGAAGGACTAAGGTAAGTACTGAAAATCTAAGAAGAAACAACAACTATGGCAGCATCCTAGCGTGTGTATCAGCGACAGTTAATTTCCTAAAATAATATTGACAGCAAAAGGCAAATAACATGATAATGTTAAAAAGTTGAAACAGCAAATGGACATTTAAAAGCCTGAAATGTTCTTTGTGTATATATAAGTAATAAAATAATAATATATGTAGCACACTCAAAACAGTGACATTAGCATATTAGTACTTCTGAGTGGACAGGGGGACATAAGCAGGTGGTCCCTGTTAAAATCTCTAAGTTGGACATTTACTAACTTATAGAACTTATCACAAATGCTTAAGTGATGGTGTGGTGGTTAATCTTGCATATGAACATTACTGAGCTGAAAGATTCGCTGACAGCTGGTTAAATACTTATTTCTGGGTGTGCTCCTCAAAGTGTGTCTGGAAGAGATTAGCCATTGACTCAGTAACTAGGTAAGAAAGATGACCTTCACCCCTGTAGTAGACATAACTTATTCACTTGATGGCCTGGGTAAATCAAGAATTTTGAAAAATGGATGAATTTATGTTTCTTTATCTCTTTTTCTCTCTGTCTCTTTGAGAACAGCTTTATTGTCTTGTCCTTAGCCTTGAAGAACCTGGAATTCATAATGAATTAAAATAAGTCTTCCTGCTTGTATGGCTTTTCAGTCTGAATTATCATGTTAAGCCAATTAGATATGTAGATAAATTTTCTGAAAAACATTGACAAATATAGTTTGGCATATTCAACATGAAAATATTAATGTTTTATCTTAAAGTAATAAAATTAAGATTTTGCCATATTTTAATTTACAACATATCCATGCATTTATTCTATATAATGTTTAGAAAGATATTAATGTAAACATATACTATACAGATATTTATAATTGAACCTAGGCAAACCTAAGTATGGTAGTTCTATAATCTGAGTACTAGGAAGGCTGGGGCAGGAGAATTGTCAAAATTTCAAGGTGACCTGGGCTTGGGATACATAGTGGATTCTATTACAGTCGGTCCTACACATAAAGACTTTCAAAAATGAATAATAATAGTAAGAATAACACACTTAACTGGGTTAGACTTTGAGATAAACTTCCCTTTCAAGTACTAAGATAAGACAAAAACTGAGTTCAAGGCCAGCTCTTGCTCCTTAAAGTCACTAGTAGAGAAACATCTAGAGTGAGGCACAGAGGGAAATGAAACTGCGGCTTCCTCAGTATCAGGCACTTATAGGTGGTCTCTCAGAGCTGGGCTACAGCTGAGAGAGATTGTGAATGAACAATGATGAGAGTGAAGAAAAAAAATCAGTATTTTTTCTTCCTCTCTTTTTAAACCTTTATTTCTAGGACACAAGAATCCATTAACTTGGCATGTGATACCATTTGAAGCCGTAGTTATTTCAAACACACTTGTAATCCTGTATCTAGTGAGCTTTCTTAAGAGATGTGTGCTGCTTTTGCCTATCACAGCTCTCCTCTGGGAGTTGCAACAGAATTAGGAACTGTGTCAGTCAGCCATGGCAATGTCCTTGCTAGATAGGATTTGTAGATCTAAGTATTTTTAATCAAAACAGACTTTTCTGTAAGAATACATGGAGGTCAGATGAAAATTCATTGTCCTCATAAAGGATACTGTATCCAAGTTGTCAGGTCTATGGGCTGTTCGGGAACCTTGGACTGTACTTTAAGTACTGTGCTTATGGGATGGATGTAAAGGAACGGTGTGTGCACTGGCCCAAAGCTTTCTGAAAAGCTTTATGTTGTGAAAAACTATATTCTCAATCTGTGGTTTATACTCTAACTTTAACTATTTAGTTTCCAGATAAAAGATACATGCACAAGCTTTATATTTATAATAAGCCTTAATCAGCACAAGAGCTGGGCAGGTATCTATCCTCTGTGCTATTATGTCTATTTTCCAAACAATAAGCCCAGTATATTATTTGCCATGTTTTTCTAGGCTGTTCTTAACTCCAACTAGCCAACGCACATGCACATGGCCATTATTCCATGACTCACCTAGCCCATGGCGGCTTCCTCCTCTCTCTCAACTTTCTTCTCCCCTGAATGGTTCTCCTCAGACCTCAAGCTCAGGAAACATAAAACCCCGTCTATGTCACTTCTGTCCAGCTACTGGCTGTTGGCATCTTTATTCAATCAGAAATAACGTGGGGGCAAGGTCACAGAGCCTTGGGTCTATGTATATATACTCTTTCACCTCTGAGCAACCAGGTGTTGGGAACCTGCACTTAGCATTACAATACACAGCAAAAGGCCAAACATCAACAGCTTCAACTTTAGCTTTTAGAACTAAGGGCTGTCTTTCAAATTTCAGTGGTTTCTTTAAGAAATGCTGGTTCTTCCCCACCAAAGAGCATCTCTAGACACCACAAACTAGCTCAGTTGTTTTGCTGATTATGGAAGTACCTAATGGGAGAGTAGGATCTATTTTTTTTCCACCCAGAAACTTTATAATTTCACTTTACAAGGAATCTTTCTAATATTATTTCAAAAATTCACTCTGATTAGTGAGGGATGCTTCCTCTTGCCATAGCATCAGACACAGCTCTTGATTTTCGGCATGAGAAGCTTTGAACTCTCAGGTTTAGCTCATTCCTCTCTGAGTTATTTCATTATTCTGCAGCATCTTTATAAAGTAAGAGTATTAGTGGAAGACACAGAGAAATTATAATTTCACTCTAGCCCACATAATGGCCACCACAAAACCGAATTCAGAATCAGGAACACTGGCATCAAGCCTACTTTCCCATATTTTTAATATGTCTAGAGACTGACATTCAATATTGACATTGGAATATGAATTTTAAAAGGTCTTGAATAATATTGAATGTAGGTCATACCCCAAAAAGATCAATTAGATAATTTCATCTAAGTTTTCTTACAAGTGGTTGTAAGCCAAGGATATAGGATTGCCTCAGTAAATGAACTTATGATAAACTCATTTGCATAAAGCAATCATGCTTCTATACCACTGGACTTTCCAGGGACTTTAGAAAACTCATGACTTCTCACCATAGCAGACATAGGAGGTAACGAACACTGATTTTCCTGATTTGCTTAATCCCAGATTTTAATGGAATTGCTATGTCAAACTGAACACATTTGGGAAGCACTAAACTGCTGGAGATTTGTCAATATGTAAAACAGGAAAGCAAAGCATAGAGAAATAGACAGTTAGTTATTCAAGATCACCTTACTAGTGAGTGAATGACCCCTGAACACAGAGGAGGAGGAGGATGCTCACTAGATAGTGAAGTGAAGAACATCTGCCAAAATATGTCAGCCACTTTATAGCCTTCATCATGTGATTGAGAATGAAAGAAACTTTCCCTAAGACGAAAAAAACAATGCCCAGTACATATATATGACCTTCTCATGTCTTTAGACATCTATCACAAATAGGTGAAAGACGGATATCTGCAAAAGATTATAGCAATCATATCTTCTTGTATTAAGGACCAGTTAGACATATGGAGCACAGTTGAGTAGTTCAATTCCACTAGTGCGATTATCTTCTCATATATATGGCATTTAAAAATAAATACATTACTATAAAAGAGGGACCCTTTTACTGAACAATCTCAGACGATATGGGAGGCTTAGACTCCCCTCCCCCCCGGATCTAAATTAAGATCACTATTTTTCTCAGATATTATGCGCAAGACTTGGTTTGGATAAATAGCTAGGCTAAACTTTTGAGAGAATTGGATTAATACCCCAGATCTTGAAGCTGAAATGAGGGCTCTATGGTTCAGAACTCATCTGCTCTTGCAGAGGACCTGACTGCTCCACAGCACGCCTCCTCGGGAGCTCACAGCACCTTATTATTTCTTGCTCCATGGGATCATAAGTCTGTTTTGGCCCCTGCAGGTATCTCACACACATGCACAAACCCACAGAACCCATAAACATAATTAAAAATAAACAGTTAAAGAAAGACTCTAAATTTTCACAACAAACTGTTTATGGGTGTTTATGTTTGTAGAGCAACACCCATTTATGGAGTTGGTATCTCAGTTATGGTGACTAACTCTGATTATACATTTATTTGCTCTTTCATGAGAGAGGATTCTAAAATGAAATGACTGGTTGTGCTTTGACAATTAAGATTCCCATTCAACTGAACCATAGCAAAAGAGGTCAATGGCTTCTTTTCTTAGGGTGAGAGGTGGAGTGTGGCTGCGTTCAGCCTGGAGGATCATCAGCCACAAATCTTTCTACCAGAAGCATTCCCTTACAAATAGCGATCCAGTCCTCTGAGGGGAAAATGAGCATTATTTCCTCATTTGTACATGTCATCTGTTTTGCAGCGATCAGAAGAAATTCGAGGATACTCTAGCTCAGAGCAAGAGAATAGCAGATGGCAGAGTGAGCTCCTGGGTATGATAAACTTGGAGGAAATACTGAGGGGCACCCTGTTATTTTGATTTTTGACAAAAGGAGAAAGAAAGATCTAGGAGTGTTGCCCCTTGGCCACTTGAACATTTGTCTCCGCGCAGGCTCGATGCCATCATGAAGGTTCCCACCATCAAGGTGGAACCCAGATCCACTCTGTCAGGGTCACAGTAACTGACTGCAGCTGCCTTGTCACTAGGCGGTTTTACATCCAGGGAAAGCTGGGTGATAGGATACAGCAAGGACTGGATTGACCTCACAAAAGATTGATTTCACCTTATACCTTAGCAGGTTGGTTCACTTTTTCTTTGGTCTCCATGTAAATTACACATGTAATCTGTGCATAGAACAAAACTCAAAGGTTGTGGACTTCTGCAGTTCAATCTGCCCACATAGGGAGCACACAGATGAATAAGCAGACTATTCTTAGTGCCAGTGTTGTCTTCTACTGTGGTCTACCCATCACTACGTTAAAGCTTTCTAACCTCCTGTATCACTGTCCATGGGGCAGAGTTAGTGCTGGCCAGATATGAGTCATGTGAGCTCACAGTCACAGTGTGTATCTTTTTGACCCTTGGCTTCTTTTGTTCAGTGATCTATGTACTCAAGTATTCAAAAATCTCTCATTTACTGTTAGTCACTCACCCTCCTGGATTTGAAGTCATTCATTTCTATGTGTAAAACATTGATGAGAATTTGGATACTTTCTCATAGGTACTTGCTTATTGCTGAGAGTGTTCCCATGAACTTTATAGTTATTTTACATTTAAGACATGTATATGTGTGTGTCCTTATGTGGCAGAATATGTATGTAAATACAGGTCCCTGTGAAGGCCAGAAAGATTCTGGAACTCCTGGAACTAGAGCTCTGGGTAGAACAACAGTCCAATCTGGGTGATGAGAACTGAAGTTGAGTCTGTCTGAAAGATTAGCATGCTACCCTAACTGCTGGATGACCTCTCCAAGCCCTTTTAGATAATTTACAACTCATGCCTCATGAATGAATGTATTTTGGATAACATGTGAAAAATAGATTAGTATGACCTTTGAAATCTATGTGTTCAATAATATCTGATACTATCAATAAATTTCCTAAAATGTACCAGCTTACATTCTCAATTTATAGTACATGAGGTTTCTAGTAACTCTACAAGTTTTGTAACATTTGATACCTTGAGGATCCTGATTATTTCTTCCTTAGGGACACATAGTAATATTTCTTCAAATCTTTCATTTTTGCTTTTTATCAATCAATAAAATTAATCAGTTGGTTATAGGGAACAGATTCTCTTTGTGATAGGCATATTACTCATTTTTAGAAAATCAGTTGGCTTGCCATATTCTTTATTAATTTGTAAAAAATATTAATACATGCTAATGAATACATACATATGTAGAAAACTTTATCATATGTGAATAACTTCATAGTAAACAAACATAATTATTATTACATAAAAACTATAATAACTATGTAGTTACAATTAAAATATATATAATAAACATAATGCCTCTAAGATGCTTTAAATTACAAATGTCATCCATGTTCAGGAATTTAAATGTGTAGTTGACAGTTGGGGTAAATGTGTAGCTGGAAGTAGATTTTGAGAGTCTAAAACTCATGAACTATTTTTCATTCATTTTCTACTCCTTTGTAGACCCAAGATGTCAGCCTTTAGCTTCCCTCTGTCGTTACCCCTTCCCTTCTCCATCCTGGATAATAATCACCTGAAATCTTAAAACCAAATAAACATTTCCTTCTTTGTGTTGCATTTCTCATAGTGTTTTATTAAAATAACAGAAAACAGTGGATACAACTTCTATCTAGATTGACTATTCCCTCCCTTAGTAAAGTAGTAGGAGAGTATTTATTAAATTTCATGCCCCCAAATTGCACTTTAGAATGACATACCAAACTGTGTTCTCTGCTTATTATATGTGTGCCTGTACTGTGCATTTCCTCTAAAAGCCTAATGCTCATGGGTAGTTTGAAAAACTGGTCATATATATTTTTCCATGTGCGTATCTGTTGAAACAGGGTTATCTATTAATATAGGAAAATGAAATCCTTTCTTCATTTTCATCTCTCATAGATCCTGTAAGTTTGTTTATATGATACTATTTATGGGCCCTGTTCTATTTCTCATTCAGATGTTCATTCTTGTATCAGCTGATTGCTATCATGTACATGGGTTTATTATCTTAGAGGATAAATCCTCTGACTTTCTTTGAAAGCTTACTTTGTTTATTCCTGGTATGTGTATCTCTATGGATAGTAAAAATATGCTTGTATAATTTTGATTAAAATTGAATGGGATAAATTGATATATTTACAATATAGAATCTTCCAATCCACAAGTAGGGCATACCTACTTAATGAACTACAGTCACCTGCAATCATTTTCCGTGAAGATTTATCATTTTCAGAATAGAAATATTGCTTCTACTTCATCCTTAGGCTTATTCTATTATAATGCTTTGGTGTTAAAAATGCATGTATTATATATAGTTCCTATTTCTTGGGAAGCAATAAATGTAAAATTGAATTTTTATTGGCATTCTATTTTTAAAATTTTTTAAATTGTTAATTAATCTTAAATATGTGTAACTTATTTTTAAATTGGCAATTACATGATTATCATACATATAGTAACTACTTTAATATTTTAACTCTTTTATTTTGATTTTTCTGCCTTTTAATCAATACAATATTAGTAGAGAAAATGACATTAAATATCTCTTTGCCCTTGTTTTCAATCATAGGAGGAAACAATAGTCATTTTATTATTTTATTATTCATGATATTTGAAATAACTTTATCTTTTTTAAAGAAATTCTCTAGTTCTTAGTTTGTTGAGAGTCTTATAATTAATAACGATTCTATTTGTCTCCATCTGCTGAACTTCCATCTCATTTGAAGTTAGTTATTGTGCTACAGGATATAATGCTACATATTGTTACAGAAATATACAAAAACATTTCCACCCACAAACACCTTGACAGATATGCATGAATAAATAGAGGTTATTAATTTCCTTTATAGCTTCTGAATCCATACCACTTGAATAACTTAAGCTTCTCACCTAGGAATGAAGTCAACATGAGTGGTGTGGTAGTTTGAATATGCTTGGACCATGGGAAGTATCTCTGCCTGGAGGTGTGGCCTTATTGCAAGAGGTATTGCCTTGTTAGAGAGAGTATGTCACTGTGGAGACAGGGCTTTGTGGTCTTGTATATATTCTCAAGTCGGTCAGTGTGACCCAGAGCCTCCTCCTGGCAACCTGCAAAAGGTAGTCTCCTTCTGGCTGCCTACAGATCAATATATTGAACTCCCAGCTCCTTCTCCAGCACCATGTCTGCCTGCACACTCCCATGATTCCAGCGCTAATGATACTGGACTAGATCTCTGTAAGTCTGCACCAATGAAATGTTTTTCTTTACAAGAGTTGCCTTTGTCATGGTGTCTCTTGACAGCAATGAAACCCTAACTAAGACAAGTGGGATGAGCACAAAGTGACAAGTCTTGAAGGACTGAAAGCTTATAAGAAATTCCATATAGAAGAGAAAGGATCACTAAAATCCTATTGTATATGGCCAGGTTTACCTACTAATATGGAATTACAAACAGAAAGTTTATGATCATATTTATGCAAAGATCTACACATATAAGAAGCAGTTACACCTTTATGGGCCCATTATCAACTACATTAAATATCTGAGATAACATTTTTAAAAGCCAACTAAGGGGCCAAGCAACATGGTACACACCTTTAATCCCAGAATTTGGGATCTTGAGACAGGCAGATCTCTGTATGTTCAAAACTAGCCTGGACTACATAGTAGCACTTTCCTTTTTAAAATAACCAGTAAATAATGTTTCATAAAGTATACTTTAATTAAGATAATGAGCATGGCTATAATGATTAATTTAACCTGAAGATAATAAATTCCAATTGCTAAATAGTACAGTTTGGGAACACACTAATTAATGATTGACAGGTCTGAGAGTGAGGGGGGGAAAACACCACAATTATTGTGTATAGCAGTAACAATCCTCTCCTATAAGCTAAAAGAACACATTAATGCACTATAGTAAGCTCTGATATTCTGTCTGTGAAAAATAGCTAAATTTCCCTGAACCTTCTTCTCAGCTTCATTTTTGTTTAAAATGACCAAATGAGAAGTTTATACGAATTTTGAAAGTCAGAAGTAAAATGGTAAGACAATTAGACACAGACTGTCAGAGGCTAACATAACAAGGAAGAACGTAAAATATTTTGTATCTACTCTTTTCTATTCAAAGCTAGTTCACTGGCTCAGTTAACAGTCTTACCTACTTTATCTCCACAAAAATATTTGATTAGAATCTAGAGTTAACTGCCAATAATAAAAAATGATGATAGACAGATGAAAAAATGTCCCAAAATGTCTCAGAAGCAAAAAAACAAACAAACAAAAAAACAAAAAAAAAACTAGTTGGTAATACAAGATGCAATTTTCATAATAAAAAGTATATCATTTGATGAGTCTTCATATAGTCTGAGAGTGGTATCTATTTTTAACAATGAATCCTATTGAACAAAGTAAAATCAGGCTCATTATTATTGGTTCTTTTAAATGTTTACAAAGAGAAAACATTAACCGGATAATTGACTGACAATTAAGTATTAAAATCTATGCTGTTTTACTCCAGTGAGTCTACATCTGGGATTACCTCCTAACTAGATTCAATATTACTAAATTCATCTGATTTGTTGGCAAGGGAAACAGGACTTTAAAGGACGAATGATAGATATCTCTACCCCTAAGTCTCACAGCCTTTTGTAGTAGCCCTGATCTCTAATTACACAAGAAATGAATCACCAGTTTTTGATTATTATATTATAATGAAGCATGAACCCAAAGTCTTTGCTTGTTTCTTCCTCTTGCACTGGCTAAAATGCTACGGACACAATAGCCTCTGGGCAAACATGTGACTCATATACCACTTCCCAAGATTCCCTAGACAAACATCTTTCTCCAACACAAATACAATGTCTTTGGCTTTACCCATGAGATTTTTTTTTTTTTTTTTTTTTGCCCATGGCTAAGAAGTTGTGTGCCATAAATCTATTGTTGCCTTACAACAATTGACAAAGTTCATTTTTGAACAAAACTGGAGTGTATTTATTTTCCTTCTCTCTCAGAATGCTGCAAATGTTCCTTCAGGAGCCATGTGTTACAACAATAGTGAACTACTTGCAAGCCAAGGACCCCTGTTCATTCAGCTTCCTGATAACACTTTATTCTGCTGAAGGGTAATTGTCAATGAACCATTTTAATTCTCTAATAGACTTTTACTAGCCTTCTCTGAGAGTATGATTTGAGTTATGGGAGTTCTCCACTCTTTATAGACAGTACATGTTATATATTCACATGCTATCCTGCACTCAGTCAATCTCTACCATAGTCCTCTAGTCCAGGAGTGATATGTAAATGGCGAACAATTTCTTCTACAGAAGCCATAGTTATTCTTCATGATGCTAAGAGTCAGCATTCTTTGTATCAGTCTTGCTACACACTGTCTTTATCTTTTTCTACCCAGTGTACAATGTGTAGGTAAACTACTATATCTATTAAGTAATATCATTGAAAAACCAGAGCTGATTTTATTTCAACATATCCCTAATACAGAATGATTTCTTCTTCTGGTATCTAGGAACATTTAAATCTATTACATCAAAAGCAAGACAGCAGTTTTTTCCTCTGGGCTCAGTGTATGTATGGCCCCTATTGCCAGAATAAAATCTACACTTACTGTTCCATTCTTTTTACTGATTAAAAAAACACTACATCATAACACGCTTTAGAAGGAAGTGTCCTCATGTTCCAAATTGTTTAAGACCTAAACCTTCTTTAATATAAATGGAGCGCTAAGTAACCCTATCTGGAGTACACGTGTCCTACAGAGTACCATACTGCTTGAGTTGTACACATGGTCTAAGATTGCGACTGTGCTGACCACCATAAAGGTATTTGGAATTTCCAGGGGATGGAGATCCTTTCAGACTAGCCTTAACATAACAGAAAAAGATCACATCTCTTAAAGTAAATATCACTGTCTCCAATCACAGGTAAATATGTCCTTCTTCTGATACCTTGACATGGCAAATCAAACAGCTGAACTGATTCTGCATGATTAGCCTGATCAATTCCCAGGGCCCGAAACTGGAAGAAAGTACAACTGCATTGAAGGTGTTAGTAAATTTTAAAAGAGTATATTAAATTAACTATGATTAGCTTTGCTTTGTGAGTTAGGAAGATTAGTTACGGTGAAATATCATGGACTGAAAAATTCCATCCTCCTTAGGTTTTTGATGTTTGCACAAATCTCTACCTTCTGACTGTGCTGTTCTTGATTTAATATGGCCAAAACTGCATGTGGTTTTCAGGATATTGTCTTTTCTGTAACAATATCTCTTATTATACAATGTCAATCAATGTGTGGTCTCTAACAGACTTTTAGTGGTGCCTTACAACTTATATATTTAGGAAATAAAATAGTGACTACTGTGTAAGATTCCAAGTTAGGAATCTATTGCCCTTCTGTGATCTTACTCATCGAGGGTCTTACACAGTGTTGTGACTCCCCTAATCTCTGAGCTTGTCTGACAATCTAAGAGATGATGCAGTGCTTTTCAAATGCTTTCAGTTTCCCAGCATTGCAAGTAGACATTTATAAAGCAGTACAATGATTGGCACTGGCCTAAATCGGAACTCTATTATTTGAACATGATGCCCTTTCTGTATTAATAAGAAGCTTTATCTGCAAGGATTCTCTACAGAGATGGATTCATTAGACATTCAAAATTACATCTACAAAATCTACAGGGATTCCTAGCAGAGTGGGCCCGGGCTTGATCCCCTAGGAAGAGCCAATATCTTGGAGTATATGAGAAATCCTTCACTGGCAGAATTCCTCTTATGGTGGAGAGGTAAGCTTCATGTTCTGTGAAGGGACAGAACTTCCTAGAAAAGCCTCCAAGTTACTGATGGTAATCTTCTTGACTCAGTTTACAATTTCCATATTTCTTCATGCAAAAGCACAGTCACTGGAAGTTATAGAATTATGGTAGACAACATATTTGGGCTATGCTCCCAGAAATATTAGCATAAAATTTAACCACCCTTCAGCTTTTCCCAATTTGTTTCATCTTGTAATTCTTAGGCTATCCCATCTAGTAGCTTTTGAAAGACCTTTATTCTGTCCCTTACAAGATATTTTTTTTTTTTATGAACAGACCCATGAAACTTATTATCTCACTGTACAAATTGGTTTTATGTCTATTTAGCATGTCTTAGTCCTTGTCTAAGAACTGATGGAGCTGTGGACTCTAGGCAAGTTATGTAATATTTTAAATTTCAGACTAATAAAAGGTGCAGTTCTAGGTTCAGAAAAGTTGTATAGTCAAAAAACTCTTGCCGTATATATCACATGTGGATATAGGAGGGATAGAGAATAGACTAACAGAAACGCACTGATTCCAAAGGCTGCTATATAAAGCCTGATAGATATGCACAAGGAAAACCAACAAACCATTCCCTTTCTGTGACCAAGTCAATGAATTCAACCTACACTCAGGTTCCATTTTTTCAACAATTAAGCATAGTCAGCCACTGTGGTCATACTTGTTCTCTGGCTGCTGACAGAGGAACATTTAAGTGCCTCCATGTAAATAAGTCACATTTTCTACATTATCTTTAATTCCTAATTGTTCAGATTACTCCCTTTCTCAGCCACTTGGCTGTGTTGACTTCATAAGGGCTGAATTGCCACAATGCCAAAAACTGTCCAGCTACTTCTACTCCGCTTTAGCAAGAATAAAAGCCACAATACCAGTAACATTTCAGCAAACAAATGACTGTCATCATTCCAGACTTAACAAAGAGTAAGTTTTTCTTTGCCAGCTTTTCACTGAAGGGTCCACTTGGAAATTCAGTCCTTAAAATAAACAAGTGCGATAGATCACAGTTCCCAAAGGTGCCTCCAGTCTTAAGCATATGCTCAAATGGTTTATTAAAGAAATTCTCTGGAGTGAAAACAATACGTGGAGATAAAAAATATACTAATTAAAAGGAAAAATCAAACAAAGACTCTGTTTCAATTGCTATCTTATTCTTTCCACGATAATGGGAGAATCTCTATAGTTTAAGAGCCTCAGATTGTTGTAGACTGACAAAAAAAAAATGCTCCGTTTCTGTGTTTACATTCTATGGAGTTATTTCCAGTGAGCTGCTGTGGGACAAAGTGAGTGATAGAACCACAGATCATTTCTGGATCTTCTCAAAAGCAAGTGCATCTGGATCAAACACTAAAGAGTCATGGAGCAAACTCTTGAGAACAAACCTAGAGTATGTTTACAGACAACCATCAGAAGATGACCAAGTGACTCTAGAAAAACAAAAAAACAAAAACAAACGACTACAAAACCGGCCATCCGCTATGCCGTTACAGTTTTCCCAAGATATACTGTGATGATAGAGGACCAGATGAAATCAAAAACCTAGGAAACCACACAGAACTAGACATTTTTAAAACCTATTGTACCTCTTCCAATCACAATAGCCAAGTATGATATGAAGGAGAGATACTATGTCTTATGATTGATGAAGAAAAAGGCTTACCAAGTCTGCAAAATAATTAATTGCTAAAGATGGGACCAAAGCCCAGATTGCCTGATTCTTTATCCAAGGATGATTTTCTCATTAATCAGTGGCTTTTATTACATACCAGAGTATCCTTTAAACATATTATCAATTTGGCCAAAGGAGATTTACAATCTATGTTAAACTGATACACACTTTCACTGCCACAAATCAATACTCAACAAAGTCAATATTGAGTTAGCACGATGCACAACGTGAGATAAGACACAGGTGACTCGATAGGGGTCAAGGGTACTTTCAAAGTAAGTTGCTGTGGTAGTGGGTTGTTCTTCCTGTATTCCAAACTTCTGGGCTAATATCCACTTATCAGAGAGTGCATACCGTGT
>NW_022196904.1:182113801-182117597 GCF_008632895.1 Mastomys coucha | reverse complement strand
TGGAGGGGAAACTGGGAATGGAGAAATTTACATGTAAAAAAAGAAAATATCTAAAATAAAAAAAAAAGTTGCTGTGGTACATTAAAAACTGAGTTGTGTCTTAAGAGACATGCAGTGGAGACTTAATCTCAAGTACCTGTGGCTGTGGCTTTAGTTAGGGAAGAGAATTTTCGAGTTTAACAAAGATGAAGTGAAGTTATCAGGCTGTACCTTTATGGATGATATGTTTTGTATAAGAAAAGACAGAGGAACATGGAGAACACCAGGTGAGGACAAATACAGATGCAGCTGCAAGGCAAAGAAAGTAAGACAGAGGGCCTCCGCCAGAAGGTGGGCATAGGGAGAGAGGTCTTCCTGACATTTCAGTTTAAGAACTGTGGAATTACAAAGGTTTGCTATTACAAGTCTTCTAGGTTTGGGCTCTTAACTGTCTTTTGAAGCTGAGGCACAATCTGTTAAGGGAAGACTCAAGTAATCCTCTTGAGGAGACTCAGCACATATGATAACTGAACCCAGTTTAAAGAAGGGATATTGGACAGTTCATCCCATAGTCTGGAGGCTTCAAAGTAAAGTTTTAACTTTGCATTAATAATTTCTTCTTTGGAAATGTTAAACTCTTCATAGACATTTTGTTCTGTTCTCAGAGTGAACTAAATCAAGCGAAAGAGAAGTTTGTCAAGGAAAGGGGGGCACTATGACATCCATAACTTGTGTTTTATTTTGAAGGGAAGACATTTTTTCTTATTACCTTTTAATTCAAGTGTAAGATTAGTTCCATTACCTGATTTTTTTTTTTAATATTTCAAAACAAACCGAAGGTAAAGCTAGCTCCCTTGAACTATATGTATAGCTGTTCTCTAGGCAAATTTCTAGAAACTGACATTGGGGGCTTAGTCACTTGTTTAACTGCTATGGAAAAAAAATGTCTTTCTGCCATATTGAAGAGAAGGCAGAGTTTAAAAAGATAAGGGAATATCATGTACATACATCTTGTTCACCCTTCCTTGCCTCCAAATAACCCCCTGCTCTTTCACAAACTTTTAGCCTCTTTTTCAGTTAATTATTGTTACATACATGTATGTACCTGTATTTTTATATGTGCAAATATATATATATATATATATATATATATATATATAATTACATGTGCCTATATGTACATTTTATTGATCTTACTGGATTTCTTTCTTAAGTAGAACCAGACTTGTATTATTGTGCCATCATAATACATTAAAATAGTCATAAATTTATTCAACTATATCAACATTTGATTTGTTTAAGTAATTTATATAATCTAAGTTATTGTACGCAGTTTACAGTTATCTCAAACTTTTGGGGATAGAGAAATGGAGAAATAAACTCTTCTCTAATATTTTTTAAAAACACTGAGAAGAGAATGAATGTCATTGAGACCTTTGCATGGTGGCAGTCCACTGGGCAAAAGCCAGCCACATTACGGAGATTGAAACTGGAACAAGTTTGTTGTAGGTCATTGAAAACTGTATTGAGTTTCTATACACAGAAAAGCAACATTTGCATCAAAAGAGCTTCTACAGGGTAGAAGTTCTAAATACATTCAAAGCTGCTAACATGGAGTTACTTTTGCACCAGAGCTAGACTGAGATCCTTGTTTCAGACTGTGAGGACACAACAATCTAATAACTAGCAGGTGATCTTCCTGAGATGATCTGCCTCATATTATCATGATACATAACTGATTTGCTCCAAAAGCCAAGGCACAGAAGAAAATCATTTTAGGAAAGGTTCCTGCTATCAATATGATTTTCCTGTTTCTATTAAACATATATAACACTCTTTCTACCTCCATCTACAGCCAGGAGGTATGCCTGTTCCACAGTCTTCTGTGTACCTTTCCTGCCATAGAAGAGCAGGTCTCCAGAGAGTGCTCTGACCCCAGGACTCAGGTGAGATCGCCATTTACTGTTCAGAGACTTTCCAAGGCAGGACCAGCCAGGAGGCACAGGCCAAAGAAGCTGCAGAACAACTAGGACAGAGTCCTTCATTCATCCATCTGCACCCAGGAGGGACAGCTGATCCACAGCCCTCTGCACACGGGTCTTGCCAGGGAAGAGTTTATCTTCCAGGAATGCTGACACAGGCTTACAGACCCACAGGAGGAACAAGCTCCAGCCAGAGACAACAAGAACATCTAATACCAGAGATTAACAGATGGCAAAAGGCAAATGAAGAATCTTACCAAAAGAAACCAAGACTACTTGGCATCATCAGAACCTAGTATTCCCACCACAGCAAGTCTTGAATACCCCAACACATGGGAAAAGCAAGATTTGAATCTAAAATCATATCTCATAAAGGTGGTAGAGGAACTTAAGAAGAACATAAATAACTCCCTTAAAGAAATGCAGGAGAACACAGTAAACAGGCAAAAGCCCTTAAAGAGGAAACACAAAAATCCCTTAAAGAATTACAGGAAAGCACAACCAAACAGGTGAAGGAATTGAACAAAACCAGGATCTAAAAATGGAAGTAGAAACAATTAAGAATTTACAAAAAGAGACAATTCTGGAAATAGAAAACCAAGGAAAGAATTCAGGAGTCATAGATGCAAGCATTACCAACAGAATACAAGGGACAGAAGAGAGAATCTCAGGGGCAGATGACACCATAGAAAACATTGACACAACAGTCAAAGAAAATTCAAAATGGAAAAATATCCTAACCCAAAACATCCAGGAAATCCAGGACACAATGAGAAGACCAAACCTAAGGATAATAGGTATAGAAAAGAGTGAAGACTTCCAACTTAAAGGGGCAGTAAATATCTTCAACAAAATTATAGCAGAAAACTTCCCTAACCTAAAAAAAGAGATGCCCATGAACATACAAGAAGCCTACAGAACTCCAAATAGTTTGTATGAGAAAATAAATTCCTCGTGTCACATAATAGTCAAAACACCAAATACACAAAACAAAGAAAGAATATTAAAAGCAGTGAGGGAAAAAGTCAAGTAACATATAAAGGCAGACCTATCAGAATTACACCAGACTTCTCACTAAAGACTATGAAAGCCCGAAGATTCTGGGCTGATGTTATACGGATCCCAAGAGAACACAAATACCAGCCCAGGCTACTATACCCAACAAAACTTCTCAAATACTTGATGGAGAAATCAAGGTATTCCATGACAAAATCAAATTTACACAATATCATTCTACAAATCCAGCCCTTCAAAGGATAATAGATGGAAAACTCCAACACAAGGAGGGAAATTATATCCTTGAAAAAGCAAGAAAGTAATCATCTGACAAAACTAAAAGAAGATAGCCACATGCACAAAATTCCAACTCTAACAAAAAAAATAACAAAAAATAACACTTACTTTTCCTTAATATCTATTAATATCAATGGGCTCAATTCACCAATAAAAAGACATAGACTGTCAGACTGGGTATGTAAACGGAATCTAACATTTTGTTGCATACAGGAAATGCACCTCAGTGACAAAGACAGACACTACCCCAGAATAAAAGGCTGGAAAACAATTTTTCCAGTAAATGGTCCCAAGAAACAACCTGGAGTAGCCATTCTAATATCGAATAAAATCAACTTTCAACCTAAAGTGATCAAAAAAGATAAGGAGGGACACGTCATACTCATCAAAAGTAAGATCTACTGAAATGGTTCCCCCTTTTAAGAAGGAATGAAATATCTACCTTTTGGTCTTCTTTATTCTTGAGTTCCTTGAGTAATGTGGGTTGTTCTTCCTGTATTTCCAAACTTCTGGGCTAATAACCACTTATCAGTGAGTGCATA
>NW_022196904.1:182100886-182113016 GCF_008632895.1 Mastomys coucha | reverse complement strand
CTTTTTTTTTTTTTTAATATAACAGGCAGAAATTGGAAACAACTCAGATGTCCCTCAAAAGAGGAATGGATACAGAAAATGTGGTACATCTACACAACGGAGTACTACTCAGTTATTATAAACAATGGATTTATGAAACTCTTAGGGAAATGGATGGATCTGGAGAATATCCTCCTCAGTGAGGTAACCCAATCAGAAAAGAACACACATGGTATGCACTCTCTGATAAGTGGATATTAGCCCAGAAGCTCAGAAAACCTAAAATACAATCCACAAACCACAAGAAACCCAAGAAGAAAGAAGACCAAAGTGTGAATACTTCAATATTTCTTAGAAGGGAGAACAAAATACCTTAGGAAGGAGTTGCAGAGACAAACTATGGAGCAGAGGCTGAAGGAAGGACAATCCAGAGACTGCTCTACCTGGGAATTCTTCAATCACCAAATCTAGACATTATTGAGGAATGCCAGTAAGCACTGGCTGACAGGAGCCTGATATAGCTGTCTCCTGAGAGGCTCTGGCAGTACCCGACTAAAACAGAAGTGAAAGCTCACAGTCATCCATTGTACTGAGCACAGGGACACCAATTAAGGAGTTAGAGAAAGGACCCAAGGAGTTGAACTATTTGCAGCCCCTTAGGACAAACAACAATATGAACTAACTAGTACCCTCAGAGCTCCTAGAGACAAACCCACCAACCTAAGAGTACACATGGTGTGACTCATGGCTCCATGTATATGTAGCAGAGGATGGCCTATTCGGTTATCAATGAGAGGAGAGGCCCTTGGCCCTGTGAAGGTTCTATGCCCCAGTGTAGGGGAATGCCAGGGCTAGGAAGCATAGAGGGTGGATGGGGGGGAGTGAACAGGGTTTTTGTTTTTTCAGAGGGGAATCCAGGAAAGGAGATACCATTTGAAATGTAAATAAAGAAAATATCTAATAAAAAAACATATGTAACAATCACTAGGTATTAGCTTACCCTTTTGAGCAGATCTCTGCATAACAACAAAGATGCAATATCTTGTAGTGATGCCATATAGAAAAATACATGACTTCTCAATTCTTAATGATGATCCTGTAAGTATTCCTAAAACGATATCAGTATTTATTAAGCTCTTTTATAATGAGACTGCCATTAGATGCCTTCCGACAGTCAAAACTACAATGACAACTCTTCAGTCTCCCATGTGTCACCAGTTAATTGCTTCTAGATGGTAACCAGACTTTCTGCTACTCAGAGTACATTCCAAGAAGTTGTAAAACCATTAACCAAATATCTTACAAAAGGAACTAACAATTTACTATAGGTGCTAGGAAAGAAGATAAAATATTGACTGAGTTTATCTATACAGAACTTCACTAATAACTTAGGTACGTTTTTTAACCCTTGATGAACCTGTGGAACTGTGACAGGTGATGACTGTTTAGCCAGATAAATACTCCTACTGGTATGCATGTAAACATTCGCTGTTGTAAATGTCGTATTCAAATTATAATTTGCTTTTATGTGTGAACTTGAGATAAACTTTTTAATCATGTGATTTTGTATTCTAAAAGATGTTAAAGTGCTGAGAACAAAGAGAATGCACAGATCTGAGCTGAGCAGAACTTTTTGGACAGAACACTTTTTAGACATGGAGGCACATGAAGTTTTTCTTATCCCCCTTTTTCATTCATTCCATTTTTCCCTTTCTTAGAAAGCTTTCATAGAAAACTTTTTACAACCTAGAAATAAATGCTAAAATCACATTTTAAAGTGTTCCCTTTTCTCCCTGCAGCTTCTTCAGGCTGAGAGTTAGAGCTGAGCAGTTTCTATGACGTTTTAAAAGTTATCATCAGCATCTCTGTATAATTAGAGAGCTAGAACAAGCAGAGACCCTCAGTCTTTAAAGCCACACCAGACTCCTACTCTGTGTCTCATTTCAACACGCTCCAGGCCAGGAGGGTCCCAGCATCAGACAATCTGTTACGGATTGAAATACTGTCTGATGAAGTCACTGAGAGACGTCCCTTCATGTAATTTCTGATACAAGATTCATTCGATCACATCTCTAACCTATTCAGAGGAAGTTATCTGAGGTTTTTTTCTAATCATCAGTTTAAAAGCTATTGCCATCCTTTGGCAATGCAATTTTAAAACTTGTTAGATTCCTCCTGTCCTTTCTCCACCATCACAGAACCCTCCACAATATTTATTCTATTTTCCCTTCCCAGCAAGATTCATGCATTTCCCACTTAGCCCCCCTTGTTACTAAAGCTTTCTAGGTCTGTGGTCTATAGCATGATTGTCCTTTACCTTATAGTTAATATCCACTTATAATGGAGTGTACACCATGTTTGTCTTCCTGGGCGTGAGCTAGTTCACTGGGAATGATACTTTAAAATTCTATCCAGGTAACTGTAAATTCCATAATGTCATCTTTTCACAGCTGAGTAATACTCCATTGTGTAATGTACCACAATTTGTTTATCAGTTCTTCAATTGAGGGACATCCTGGTTGTTTCCAGTTTCTTGCTATTATGAATAATGTTGTTATGGACATAACTAATTGGGGATATATGGCCAAGAGTCATGTAGTTGGATCTTGAGGTAGAACTTTTCTCCATTTCCTCAGAAACCAGCAGAGTCATCTCCAATGTGTCTGTCTAGGTTACTACTCCCAGTGGCAATGGAATAGTGTTGGCTTTGCTCCACATCCTCCCCAGCCTGGCAGTGGAAGAGTGTTCGCTTTGCTCCACACCCTCCCCAGCATGAGCTGTGACTTGTGTTCTTTATTTAGCCCTTATGACAGGTGTATGATGGAATCTCAGTAATTTTGATTTGAAGTTCCCTGATGGCTAAGGATATTGAACTTTCCTTGGCCATTTGATTTTTTTCTCTGTCGAGAATTCTCTACTTAGTTCTGTTCCTTATTTTTAATTGCATTATTTCGTTTGTTGATAGGACAGGAGGGATTAAGTGGGGATAGGATGGAGGAGAGAGTACTGGGAGAGACAACTAGAATTTGTTGGGGGGCAATTCTGGGGCAAGATAGAAACCCAGTGTAATATAAACTTCCACAAATACACTAGGACTAGATTGACCCTAGCTAGGACTTCTGAACTGGACATCTCCTATAACCAAGTGAGTTATATAACCTATAACCACTTCCAGTGGAGGTATTGAGATACCAAGCCAGCTAGAGAACATTTGACCTACAATTTGTCCTGCCAGCATGTTGTGCTTGGGTAAATAAAGGTGGCACAGTAATTATGGGTGTGGCTAAACAATCTCTATTCCAGCTTTAGACCTCTGCAGAGTTCACTCGAAACACTACTTTATGGACCAAAAAAGCAGAGGCTGAATATTGTAGAGACCCAGCAGAGAACCAAATGTGGCTGGCAAAAAAAGTCAAAGAATGATGCCTAATGATATTCTGCTATACTCATAGACTGATGCCTAACTCAGTTGTCATAAAAGGTACTTTATCCAGCAAATGATGGAAACAGATGGAGAGACCCATAGCAAGACATTAGCCGGAGCTAGCCAGTGGGGTCAAGGACACCAAAAGAAAACACAGAGAACTAATTAGCTTGGACTCACAGGTGTTCACCAAGACCGAAAGGACATTCAGGGACCTTGCGTGAGTCTAACATAGGCCCTTTGTATCTGTGCTATAATTGTGTAGTTTGGTGTTTTTGTGGGGCTCCTAACAAGGAAACTGGGGCTGTTTAATCCCTCTCTTATAAAGGCAGTGTTCAGTACAGGCATAGTGGAAGAGTGCAAAGTAATGACCTTTGTTTCTGAAAGCTATACTGCAATTGGACAATTGTATACTTGAATATGTTATCCAGAATTCAAAGTTCAATATGGAATTAGAACAATAGTTTCAAACTGTGTATTAGATTCAAATTATTACTATTATGTCTATTTTGAAATAAAACCAAAACTAGAAAATTATATTCATTAAAACATAACTTTCTATCTCCCCATGAGATAGGCTCCCAGTTGAGGCAGTCACTGGACCACCTTTTCCTCAGTCTCTTCACCAGTTTTGTCCCTGCTACTCTTTTAGTCAAGAACACTTCTGGGTCAGAAATTTTGACTATGATTTAATAACACTATTCCTTCCCTTGAGGCCCTGTCTATCTACTGGAGATGAACTCCTCAAGTCGTCCCCCCCCCATCCCTTTAGACACTTCATCTAAGGTCACTCCCATGGAATCCTGGGAGTCACCAAGACCTGGCACTATTACTGATGCTATGATGTGCTTACAGACGTGAGACTAGCATGGCTGCCCTCTGATAGGCCCAATGAGCAGCTGACTAAGACAGACCCAGATACTTACACCCAATCTTTCGACTAAAGTTGGGGACCCCATGGTTAAATTAGAGAAGGGATAGCAGAAGTATATAAAGAGAGAGATCCCATAGGAAGACCAGCAGTCTCAATTCACCCAGACCCCTGGGAGCTTCCAGACACTGAGTCACCAACCAGACAGCATACAGAAGCTGGTCTGAGGCCCCCAACGTATGTACAGAAGAGGACTGCATGGTGTGGCCTCAATGGGAAAAGGTGCACTGAATCCTCCAGAGCCTTGAGGCCCCAGGGATGGGGAGACCTGGTGGTGGTGAACATCCACTCGGGAACAGGGGAAGGAGAAATGGGAGGAGGCAATGGCTGGATTGTAAATATATAACATAAATAAAAGTTTTATAAAAAAAAAAAACTTTAAATGCCTGGACTAAATAATAAGAGTGTCATTTGTTTTTCTCTAATGACAGAACAGCAAATTGCATGTAAACAAAGAGAAACATTCTAAAATAGTTGAACAACTCAAAGAAGCCAATAAACAAATATTGAAAAAAGACTAGAGGAATTTTTTCCTCGCATTCACATTAGGTAAAGAAAATAATCTTCAAAACATACATTGTTTCTTGAAAAAAAAAAGTTTTATTTGCATGATCCTACGTGAGAAAAGCCAGGCATGTTTCATCCCTAGTTTGTGAGAATACTATTTGAAACATGATCTTGGCTTGAACTCCGTTAACAATTGCTTTTTAGAAGTTTGAATGTCATAATCACTCGCTGGGAATGATACACCTATTTATGAATAATATTGCCAGTGGTAGAGCAAGTTTATGTCTCCTGACTTTTTCATGTATTATTTAAATAAAATTTGATAAATAAAATTAAAATTAAATTTTAATAAAATTGTATAATAGAATAATGTTAAGTATAGACTATGGTCTAAAGCAGATTGACAGAAATTATGCCTTGCAGTGAGAGAGAGAGAGAGAGAGAGAGAGAGAGAGAGAGAGAGAGAGAGAGTCTTAAGTCATCTTTGCCTTACAGCTCCAGGCAACCACCATTCTATTTAGTGTTTTTATGAGTTTCACTATTATTTTAATTGATTTTTCTATTTTTTTATTCTTCTTTCATACTATACATGATGTCTACATCCTCCACTCTACTTCTCCCAGTTTCTCCTGCACCTACAATCTCATCCACATCCACTGCTCCTTTAGTTTGACTTTTTAAATTATATATTTGGAACCTAAACCCACCTCAAAATGTTTAACCCAAAAATGTTCCTGTCCAAAAGAAAGACAGGAACAAAAAAAAATGGAATAGAGACTGAAGGAAAGCCACCCCACCTAGGGATCCATCCCATCTGCGGACACCAAACCCAGACACTATTGCTGATGCCAAGACGTGCTTACGGACAGGAGCCTGGTGTGCTTGTTCCCTAAGAGGCTTTACAAGCACCAGACCAATCCAGATGCAGATACTCATAGATAACCATCAGACTGAGCCTGGGGACTCCAGTGGAAGAGCTAGGGGAAGGACTGAAGGAGCTGAAGGGGATTGCAACCCTATAGTAAGAATAATATCAACTAACTGGACCACTCAGAGCTCCCAGAGACTAAACCATCAACCAAAGAGTATACATGGAAGGATTCATGGCTCCAGATACATATGTAGCAGATGGCCTTATCTCACATCAATGGGAGGGGAGGCCCTTGTTCCTGTGGAGGCCTGATGCTCAACATAGGGGAATGCTAGAGCAGTGAGGCAAGAGTGGGTGAGGGGGTGGAGGAACACCCTCATAGAGCTAAGGAGAGGAGGATGTGGGTATGGGATGGAGGTTATAGAGGAGTAATGAGAAAGGGGGATATAATTTGAAATGTAAACAAATAAAATGATTAATAAAAATTACACATACTAATGGGATGTGATACAAAGTTTTCAAAAGTGTGTATTATGGGACAGTGAAATACAGTTTAAAAAAAATCAATGCAAAAGCTTACCGATTTATTTTTTCAAAGCATCTAAATACCAAAGGATTAGAATCAAGCTACCAAATAAACCTGCTTACATGTGACAGAGTAGATTAAAATGAAAACCAAGAAGAAGAGATTAAAAGGGGCACTATATGTTAATAAATAGAACAATCAAGACATATGGTAATTCATAACATCTATATATCAAATACATAATCTTCCAATTTCATTTAAAAAGAAAAACACTGGCAATCATAAATTTCTCAAAGGTCCTGACTACATATTGAGTACTTCAATCCTTCCTCTCATATTTACATAAGCTTTCCAGACTAAAAACCTGTAAAGAAACCAAACTATGTCATCACCAAAGGAATTTAATAAATAGAATATTCTGAACAACACACCAGGAATACATATTATTCTAAGAGGCAGATGGAGTTATACCTGAAATTTATCATAAGCTGAAGAGAAAACTTAACTAAAACCCAAAAATTTAAGATAATTACTTGTATCCTATGAGATCACAGCAAAATAAAAATAGAAATCAACAATAGGAAAGACTACATAAACTACAAAAATAGTTGGAAAATGAACAATACACTCGAAGAAACAGTGGGAATCAAGGAAACCAAAGAGGAGGGTTTCACATTGCTGGGGTAAAATGAAATTGAGAATGCTAATTACAAGAACTTTGAACAGGAAGAGGGCTATATTAAGGACAAACTTCACACTTACATGTATTCATATTAAAAAAAGTAAGATCTCAAATAAACAATCCTGGTTGCTCCTGGAGACTTTACAAAACAAAGAAGCTAATACCACGACAATAAACTTATGGCAAGTAATAATAAATGTCAAAGTATACATTTATGAAATAGAGATTAAAAGAAAATCACACAGTATCAAAGAATTGATTATTTGAAAAAGTAGACAAGACTGACAAACCCTTATTCAAAAACTAACAAAAAGAAAGAACACAAAAAGAATCCGAATTAATAAAACTGGAGTAACCGAGAAGTTGTCCCACTGAGCAGACTCCAGTGAAATACAGAATGACCATCTGAAATACATTGGAAAGCTGTATCTCAAAACCAGAAGCTCAGGATACCCAAAATACAATCCACAAACCACAAAAAATTCAGGAAGAAGGAAGACCAAAATGTGGATACTTTGTTCCTTCTTAGAAGGGAGAACAAAATACCCATGGAAGGAGTTGCAGAGATATATGGAACAGAGACTGAAGGAAGGATGATCCAGAGACTGCTCCACCTGGGAATCCTTCCCATATTCAATCATCAAATCCAGACTCTATTATGGATGCCAGCAAGTGTTGGCTGACAGGAGCCTGATATAGCTGTCTCCGGAGAGGCTCTGACAGTGCCCAACTAATACAGAAGTAGAGGCTCACAACCATCCATTGTACTGAGCACAGGGTCCTCAATGAAGGAGCTAGAGAAAGGATCCAAGGAGCTGAAGGGTTTGCAACCCCTTAGGACGAACAACAATATGAACTAACTAGTACCCTCAGAACTCCCAGGGACTAAACCTCCAACCAAAGAGTACACATGGTGGGACTAATGGCTCCAGCAGCATATGTATAGCAGAGGATGGCCTGGTCTATCATCAGTGGGAGGAGAGGCCCTTGGTCCTGTGAAAGTTCTATGCCCCAGTGTAGGGGAATGCCAGGGCCAGGAAGCTGGAGAAGATGGGTTGGTGAGCAGGGGGAGGGGAGGAGCAAACAGGTTTTTTTTTTTTTAATTTAATTTTTTTCTTTTTTTAGGAGGGGAAACAAGGAAAGGAGATATCATTTGACATGTAGATAAAGAAAATATTTAATTAAAAATTATCATGACAATTATTTTCAAAATTTGTAGACTCCAAAACCCAACAAAGTTGTAATTCTTTTACAAATGAATAAATATGAATGGCCATCAAAAAAAGCTTAAAAATCTAGAAGTTGACAAATTTCTAAAAGCATATGACCTACCAAAATGAAATCTAGCAAGTTAAGCAGCTTAAACAAAGATGTAGTACTCTGCAGTGAGTTCAAAGCTTCAGTAAAAATGTTCCCCATAAAGCAAATCCTGAAACCACCTAAACTCAATGCTTAGTTCTTCCACCCTTTCAAATAAGACCCAATATTGACATTTTTTTCAATTTGTTCCACAAAGTAAAAAGGGAAAGAAACTCCACAAATTATTCGACAAAACCAAACAGAATACCAAAACCAGATAAAGGCATAGCAATAAAGAACACTATAAACCAATTTCGCTGATGAAAATAGATGTAAAAAATTCCCAAGAACATCTTGACAAACAAAATTCAAGAACTCTTATATCCTACATTACAAGTGAATGGAATTTATGTCAATAATATAAGTTTAATTGAAAATAGATAGATTAATGAATACAATATGCCATGAAAGTAATCTTAAGACCATAAATCTCATGATAGTTATCATACATGTGGAAAAGACAAAGTTTGGCATGCTTTCATTGTAACTATCAATGCAAAATCAAGAACAGTGAAATATCAAAATAATAAAGTTTGCTACTAGCAATTTCATTTCTAACACTGTACTAAATGATGAACAAATGAGACCATTTACTCTGAGGTCAAGGATGAGGCAATGATGTCCGTTCTCTTCATTCTTACCCAACTTAGAAGCCCAGAGCTTAACTATAGCAACATTAGAAGAGGAAAAAAAAGCATAGGATAGTTAAAGAGGGAAAGGAGGAAGTCAAATTATAAGATTTTATGTGCTTTATTAGAAAATTTTATTTTTTTTATATTTTAAAAAGATTTATTTTATGTATATGAGTACACCATTGCTCACTCTCTTCAGACACACCAAAAGAAGGAATAAGATCCCATTACAGATGGTTGTGAGCCACCATGTGGTTGCTGGGAATTGAACTCAGGACCTCTGGAGGAGCAGTCAGTGCTCTTAACCACTGAGCCATCTCTCTAGCCCAGAAAAATTTAAATGTAGCAAATTACTTTATTGAAGTTGCAGGACTCAAAATAAGCATAAAAATGTCAGTTTCATATATAATAAAGATAAACTCAGTGAAAGAAATTGGGAAAAATATCCCATTAATAACAACTCAGAAAAGGTATCTAGAAAGAAACCCAGACCAAGTGAAATATCTCTACAATGTAAATACAAGGCTTTGAAAAGTGAAACCAAAGCAAGTCGTATATAGCAGGCATTTCATATCCTTGTATTTGCAAAGATAGTATTTTGAAAATGGCTACATTACCAAAAGCAGTCTACTGACAATATCATTCCATCAAAATTCCAATGACATGAACCAGCAAAGCATACCAAGAGTTCACATGGAAACACAGATTGCATAATAGGCCAATCAAGCCTAAGGAGAACATGCCACTTGATGTCCATTTCCAGTTCTTTGTAGCCTCTTTATCCTTCAGTTTGCTACACAGAGGGTAACATTAGTTTTCCATCTCAGATAGTGTGGTTTCCATCCATATTTAACTAGAATCTTCTATGTCGTTTATGATTGTATTTAACATGTGAAATGCCTACTTTCTTGACATTGTGATGTGTTCCTCTAGAAGCCCAGTAATTTTATAGTTAACTGTATGTCAAGCCTCATCATTTTTGTCATTTTGGATGTGTTCCTAATGACTGATTTTCCTTCCCATTTTGTGTCATTTTAGTCCATCTTTCCACACTTGCTAATTGTCAAGTTTTATTTCATACTCTGCACATTTTATTTCTCATAGGTGAGATACATATAAGACACAAAGAACACAAGCAAATACATACCCTACTGCAGTTTATTGGCTGTGTGGGATTTGTGTGTCCAATAAAACACAAAAATAAATCTGGTTTGAGAGCTTCTAGAAAATCCTTTTTCTCATAATAAAATTGTGTGTGTGTGTTTGTGTGTTTGTTGTATATATGTGTGTGTTTGTGTGTATGTGTTGTATGTGTGTGTATGGTGTGTGTGTGTGCGTGTGTGTGTGTGTGTGTGTGTGTGTGTGTGTGTGTGAAAAATGCTCCTTTCTTTATCTTTGGGGATTCTTTTCCTATAAGGCCTTGATGCTTGGAGGAAAGTATAATGTTGCAAATGTATGACATGACTTTGTCAGAAGAGAGAACATGGAGAGTTGAAATGCTTAGGTTTTTAGATGCTGTTGTCAACATTGAACATCTCAAGTCTAACTATAAATAGATTATTGTTTTGTGTATTATTGGTCCTTACATTTGAAAGTTCCTAAGTATTTTCATATGAGATAGTTCAAACATGGTTTTCATTGTTGTTTCAGTAATCTTGGAAATGGAAAGGATTTATTGAATGTTCTTGGGAAAGTCATCTGATTCATCCCTACAGAATTTTTAAGGTACCAATTTTTGCAAATGAATACTGTGAGTATTATCATAGATTCACATAATTGGAATTAGTGGTGAAATTTTAAATTGTCCTTGAATAGGATTGCTGAATTCTCCATCTTTACAAAGCAACCTCATAGCCATCTATACCAATACTTTTAACATCGATATACGAAGATACTTTAAGAGTTTAAAATATAACTTGAAATCATTTTTGAACATTTAAAAATAGATCTACCTGAAGCCAGCAATAACACTCTTGGGAATATACCCTAAAGATGCCCCCACCCTACCATAGGGACATATGTTCCACTATGTTCATAGCAGCCTCATTTGTGATAGCCAGGAGCTGGAAACCACCTAGATGTCCCATGAGAGAAGAATGGATATAGAAAATGTGGTTCATTTACACAAGGGAGTACTACTCAGCTATTAAGAATGAGGACATCTGAGTTTTGCAGGCAAATGTATAGAACTAGAAAATATCCTAAGTGAGGTAACTCAGTCCCAAAAGGACATGCATGGTATGTACTCACTAACAAGTGGATATTAGCCAAAAAGAAAAAAAGAAAAAAGAAAAAAGTACAGAATACCAAAGTTACAGTCCACAGAACTCAAAAATATCAACAAACTCAAGTGCCTAAGTGAGGATGCCTCAGTCCCACTTGGGAGGGAGAAGAAAGCAGTCACAAGTGGGGAAGGGGGGAGTCCCCTGGGAGGGAAATGGGATGGGTGGGGGAAGAGGGCAACATTATCTGATATTGGGTGGCAGAAAAGAACTGAAGCCCTGAGGGCCAGCAGAAAGAATGGAAACAGGCAACCTCAGGAGGTAGGAGGTTGAGTGGACCCTCCAGAATGCATCAGAGACCTGAGAGGTGAGAGACTCTCAGGACTCAAAAGGAAGGACCTTAGATGAAAATGCCCTACAATGGGGAGAGGAAACTTGTAGAGCTCACCTCGAGCAGAAAGAAGGGAGGGAGGGGGCTGCTATCCCACTGTCAAAACTCTGACCCATAGTTCTTCCTGTCTGAAAGAACTGCAGGGATGGAAATGGAGAAGAGCCTGAGGAAAAGAAGGTCCATTGACAGGCCAAAGTGGGATCCAGCTCAAGGGTACACTATTACTGAGGCTATGGGGCCCCCACAAAGAGGGACCTATCATGACTGCCCTTTGAAAGACCCAACAAACAGCTGAAAGAGTCAGATGCAGATATTTGCACCAAATTAATCAACAGAAGCTGCTGACCCCTGTGGTTGAATTAAGGAAAAGCTGGAAGAAGCTGAGGAGGAGGGTAATCCTGTAGGAAGACCAGCAATCTCAATTAACCTTGACTCTCAAGATCTCTCAGACACTGGACCACCAACCAGGCAGCATACAGCAGCTGATATGAGGCCCCCAACATGTATACAGAAGAGGACTGCCGGGTCTGGATTCAACCAGAGAAGATGCACCTAACCCTCAAGAGCCTGGAGGTCTCAGGGAGTTTAGAGGTCTGGTGGAACTTG
>NW_022196904.1:182054179-182100876 GCF_008632895.1 Mastomys coucha | reverse complement strand
TTGTGGAGCCAGGGAGCCAGGGAGCCAAGGAAGAGGTATGTATAGGAGGTGTAACAGTCAGAGGGTTGACAGAGAGGGGAATAAAATCTGGAGTGTTAAAAAAATAATAAATACTAAAAATAAAATAAAAAATAACAAAAATCATACATAATAAATAATAAAAATAAAAAATATTTTTGAATGTAAATTGCAGGTGTTATCTCATGTTTTACAGCTCTCAGAAAACATCCTAGATCTCACTATTGATTTTCTTCAACTTACCATTGGATTACATCCTGCTCAGCATACTATGTATTAAAAATACATTTGATACTACTAACTTATGAAACATAGTTCAGTCTGACTTAGTCTCAGTACACTTCTACTACTTTATACTTGAGATGAACCATCTAAGAGCAAGATATACTGCAAAAATAAATAAATAAAAATAAATAAATAAATAAATAAAGTATACTGTATCACACTCTATTTAAAAATATAATTGAAAGGAAAAGAACAAAGATTTTATAAGTAAACCCATTTCACATAATTTTAAAATCAAAAACTAATTAAACACCTCAACTCAGAAACTATCTGTATTTTACATATGTTAGTTTCATTGCCAGGTAATATTCTTGGGGGGTCATATCTATCTCCTGAGAGCCAGAAACAAGATCCCCAATGTCATATCTGTTGACTCAGTGACTGCTTTATATTTCTTTGAATGTGTGGTTTTGAAAGAGAGGCAAAAAAAGTTTAGCATCTGAAATTAGAGGCTCAGCCCATCCTGTGAGAACTGTTCAGAACTATTCTGGCTAACATTTGCTGATTAAATTTAAATTAACCTTTATGAAGAATAAAAATGATAGACTTCGGATATAGACACGTTTTATTTTATGTGTGGTAAACTTGAAAAACGTGAGTAAACATTTTGATCCTCATTATGAGCAGGAGGAATTTGATTTTCTACCTTGCCTACACCAAGACAAAGCAGGATATGATGCTGAGTGGTTCGGATGAAGTTCTGGCACATACTCCACAATGCTGCTGCTTCTCCTACGAGAATCAACTATCATGTCATTCAGAAAGAAATAAACCTCAAATTTTCCATAGGCCATTGATCTTACGGGGACAAACACACAGGCACTGTTTCTAAACTTGACTTTATAATGCTTATTAAAAGTTTTGTGAACTAATTGTATAAAGCCACAAAAAATATTATATGTGAAATTCTTATCTATAAAGGGGGCAAGGAGGAAAATTCTTGTTATTCTTCTTGATTCTCTGACAAAAGAAACTTAAGGATGAAAAGTTTTATTTAGTTTATGGTTATTAAAAGAATATGGTCTCTCATGTTGAAGAAGGCATGGGCATACAGCAGAAGAAGAAAAAGGCAGCTGACCACATGACATCTATGGTCAAGAAGCCAGAAGCTGAATTCTGTTTCTCATCTCTTTTTGTATTTTGTATTAAGTTGGTATGGGACCCTGGACTATGGAAGGATGTCACCACACATCCTCATTGGTTTTCCTTCCTCAGCTGAACATATCTGAAAACATTCTATTAGATATGCTCAGAAGCTTCATTCCCTGATACTCGGAAATGAAATAAAGTTGAAAAGTAAGGTTATCCATTAATGCATGCTAATTAAATCCCCAGTTTAATATTATAACAAAGTACACATAATATAAAATTTTAATAGCAACCATTTGAACATATAGTTCAGTGGCATATGGAACATAACCACCCTGTACCTTCCAGTACATTTTATTCTTGTAAAACTGAAAATGTGTGCTCACTTCTTTCCTGTCTCAATCCACTAAGACCATCATCAACGTTGTAGTTTATGCCTCTGATTTTGATTAAATCCCTCAACAATATCACTTAGTACTGGCTTTTCCATAGAACAGTGTTCCCAACATTCACCCATTTCACAGAATCGGTGAGAATTTTCTCTTTGTAAAGAGAGAGTGTTATTCCATTATATAGCTATATCATGTCTTCTTTATCCATTCTTTTTTTTTTTTTTTTTTTTTTGTGAACATGGGATTTGCTCTACATCTTAGCTGCTGTGATTGCTGCTTTTGGGTGTAAATTTACAACTATTTTAAGATTATATTTTCTTTCCCATCTATAATATCCTTGAACATCATAACTACAATAGGTAAAAAACAATTTAAGCAGACAAAATATAATCTCGGGAAAATTAAATATAAAAAAGTGATTTTTTCCTTTCCCCATATGCATGCAATTGCACAAGCACAAGCATACACACACACACACACACACACACACACACACACACACACTCACACACTCACACACACATTCACACACATGCACACACACACACATACACACACACACACACTCACACACTAACAGAGAGAGGCAGAAAAACAAAGGCTGGGAAAGACAGAGACAGAGAGTTGGAGGGCCAGAGAGAGACAGAAAAAAAAGGCAAATTCTGGACACTTCTCTCACTGGATCATTATACCTCTTCAAAAAGAAACATGATGGTGTGTTAAAATCATTACGTTTGTTCTTCCTGATATGAATTTCACACTTTCCATTTCCCTCAAATCTACCTCAGTTCATTTTATCTTAAACCAGAAAGATCTTTATGTGTAACAAATTATCATTATCCCATCAGACAAATGTCACGTTCACAAATATCCTTAGTTGAGTATAATATTACATAAGGCTTTTATTTTGTTTTAGCACATCTCATATTACTGCAAGTCAAAGGGGAGAAGTTTGACCCCTCACAAATACACCTATTTTATGCCAGTCTTATCCTATTTTTCACTCATTCCAAGAAGTTCTCTTAATTGTTTTCCATTTTTCATCCATTTACTTATATATGCACATATACATATTTATAAATATACACAATGTATACCTCAGATAGGTATGCATTTTATCAACTGCATTTAAGTTTATATATTTGAAATTTATATGCCAAAATTTTTATTTCACTTCATAGTTTTTATGACTCTTTGTTAAAACTTGAAATTCTACCATAGATTATTCAGATTTTCTTGTCTCCTTTTTTGCATACATAAGAATCCAGTACTTGGCAATTATAAGTGATGTTGAAATGTTTGCACACGTATTGTTGGTGGTCTATCTGCAGTGTGAATTCCTCAAAGAGACATTTCTGGGAGAAAATGAAAATTCATCTATAGTTTTATAAGATATTGCCAAATCTCTTTCTCAAAGCTGCAATAACTTTAAAATTTTTGCCAATGTAGTGGGCGAAAAATGATATCTCAATTTAGTTTTAATTTGCATTTGAAAATCTCATAAACTTCAAGTTCACTTTAATATATTCCTACTGCACTACACACATCTACTCCTTACTTTTATGTATTATTTTCTGACTTGCTATAGAAATTCTGGAATTTTTAAAATGTTTTCAAGGTTGTTTTTATATTAAGGGCATCAAACTTCTTTGGCACATTACAAGCATTGCTTTCTAAAATTTTCATTTGTCTTTAATCTTTATTAACAAAACTTTTGCAATAAAAGCTGTTTTACTTTTAATTTTCTGTGGTAAAATATATTAAACTTTACTTGTATTGAGTCAATACCCTGAATCATGCAGACAGGATGTCCCTAAATACAAGTTATACATGATAGTTTCATTTTACTTCAGAATTCTGTGGTTTCATATCATGATTTTGGTACAGGAAGAGAACTGGATGTAATATTGTGTAACTTGAAACAACTATGCAATTATTCACATCAAAACCATCTGATTCATGAACTGGAATTTATGCATTAATTATATCTTATAAATAGGCCTACCTCTTTCCAGATCTTTCATCCTGGCCAATTCTATCCCATTGTCCTTCCTGTTCACTTGTGAGAAATAGCTTGTATTAGAACAGAAGCTTTGTGATCATGTTTACTCTATGTTAGAGATAATTCTGATTCATAGGTCTTCATTTTCTACATTTTCTTGCCACTTCTGGGTGTTTATTTTTTCCATATGGATTTTATATCAACTCCATAACTTTGTGAAAAGGTTGTTGATATACTCTTTGGAATAATCATACAAAGTTTATGAATTTTTTTGAGATTGTTTTCACTTGTAATGTCTGAATGTGCCAAGCAAAACAAAGTCACTATCTTCTTTTACTTTAAGTTTGCCTTTTTAGATGTACACAGTGTGTGTGTGTGTGTGTGTGTGTGTGTGTGTGTGTGTGTGTGCGCGCGCGTGGTTACTTATCTTTGTATTGGTTTTCAAAGAGAAATCGAGAACTGTCATAAAAAATGATGCTTGGCATTCTTGCAGAACATTTGAAAGGAAATGCCAGAAAAACTGTGTGTATAGTCGGTGCCAAAGTAGTAAGAAATTGCCTTATAGATGAGGAGAAACTGCCTTATAGATGGAGCTGGTCTTGAATTCTTGGGAGTAATCCAGAACAAAGTCAATAGAAAGTTGATAGGCAGAGGACAGATGTACAAAGCTGTCCAATACATGATGTCATCCCTGTCCAGTCCAGCTGGAAACTTAAAATCTTTTGAGAGGCCAAAGAGAGTCATGAGAAAACACTTTCATTTAAGTGGCCGCTGTTAGGAATAAGCCACAAACAGTGTAAATGTTTAAGGGTTTTGCTACACAATCAGTCACCACACATACTAAGTATTTACTGCAAACCTTAAGAGGCTAGGTTGTTTAATATTTGATGACATAAATGTTTAGACTGGGTAAACATCACACACTATATGTACATATTAAAATACCATATGACACTTCATATATATGCTCTATGCTTTTAGATATTAGTTAATATAAAAAATTGAAGACTTCAGATTGATTGTAATAATGTTATTTACCCAACAATGATACAAATATTTTAAAGTAAGCAAAATAAAAGCTCTGTAGACTAGACTGAGATGTGCCTGTCTTTGCCTCTTGAGTCCTGGGATTAAAGATGGGCCTCACCACTCAATCATCACCATAGAATCTTCATCCAGCAACTGATAGGAGCAGACAATCACAGCCAGACATTAGGTGGAGCTGGGGAAATCCAGCAGGAAAAGGGAGAAAGAACTGTAGGAGGCAGAGGGGTTGAGGACACCATAAGAATACTGCAGCCAGAATCACCTAACAGGTTTCATAGATGTTCACTGAGATCGTCCTGACAAACAAGAACCCTGTACAGATCTGAGCTCGGTCCTCTGCATGTATAGTATGGTTCTGTAGCTTGGTGATCGTGTTGGAAACCCCTAAAAATGGAAGCGAGGTTTGTCTGAGTCTTTGCCTGCTCTTGAAACACTTTTGCTCATCCTTGGTTGCCTCGTCCAGCCTTCATATGAGGGTGCACATGTCTAACCTTATCGTAACTTGTTATGAAGAGTTCAGTTGACATGCCTGAGAAGCCTACACTTTTCTGAAGGGAAATGGAGGAGGAGTGGATCAGGGAGAGAGGGGAGATGGGGAAGGACTGGGAGGTGTGGAAGGAGAGGAAAATGCACCTGGGATGTAATATATGAGAGAAGGATAAATTAATAATAAAATAGTAATAAAATCAAAAGAAAGCAAGCAAAAATACAGTGAAATGTAATAAAGAACCAAATTGAACAGCAATCCAGGATTCACAGGCATTTTAGTGAAATCTTGGAGAATACCTCATGCCCCTTATGGGGCGTAGTGGGAAGAATGGTGTTTGATTGTATATGCCAGTTTAACTTTAGTTAGTTTACCTAAATGTTTAGTGAAGGTGAAGTCCTCATTGGGTTCCCAGTTTATAACAACAAATTAGAAAAATTCTTAGGTAAACTCCATCTGAATACTAGCTTACATAGCTCAGGGGTGATGTTTATGGTGATGGACAGGTTTTATTAAGAGATATTTATGTTGCTGCTAAGTTCTGGTTTTGGATTCTGTTAGTGAAAAAGTACTTTTTATACACTGACATTTGATTCATAGGACTAAGTAAGTCAAATCTTAGCTTACCCAATATAGAAGTCAGGTATCATCCAAGGGATGAAGGTGAAGATAAACTAAAAAGACTGATGAGAGAGAAATTCTGTCTGTCCCCCATCCCCTTTTACAATTAGTGCATGCTTTTCTCTTATATTTAATGCAGGAACTATATGTTCTTAAAACTCTGGACCTCATACTAGCAGTCCCACAGTTTCTCAGACAGCCACTTCTAGCTCTCCATCTGTCAGAATTGAACTGCCTTACTGAATTTCCTGGTTCTATGGCATTTGCATGGCCTATTGTGATACTTATCAGCTTCTGGAGTCACAGAAGAATGCTTACCTAATAAGGTCAGTGTAATATGTGCTTGTGTCACCTACTGTTTCCATATCAGTGGATCTCTCTGACCTTTACAGTCAGCCTTCTTTTAAAGAATCAACTATGTCATCATTAAGCAAATTTGTAGATCTAAGGCCATGTAAGAGACCATACATGTGTGTGAGCAATTCTTTCTAAATTGAGGAAGAATGAATTTATACTCTGCTAGTAAGGCTAATAATTACCATTAATATATATTGCATAAATGTTAAAATATATGTAACTTATAATAAGCATTTGGACTACTACCTACTGTGAGCTTATCTATCCATCTTAATAGTAATGATACCAAAGTTCTGAGAAGCAAAGTAACTTGCCTGACACAGGAAGTAAAGTCATTCTTGGCTTTGTAACAAGTTCCAGGCCAGCATGGGCTCCATGAAATCATGTAACAAACCAATTACTTAATCAATGAATTTAACCCAATTTGATTACAGAGGCCAAGTACCTAATCAGTGGGCCTTCATTTCTCCCTCATTTATTGCATTTGGATAAATAGAAGTTCACGGTTTTCAAGAGAAAATGTAAAACAAATGAAGACCCCGAAAAATGGTGATAGGGATTCCTTTTTAAATCAGAGGTAGAGTGAAAAGAATATGCAGGACTTCCCTTTTCCTGCAAAGGATGAATGAGTACTTGTCAAGCACTAAATTGCATGTTTCAGTGACAGTGATGTAAGAGTCTTTTTGAGAAGTTTTTCTGTCCTAGAAAAATATGACCCATCATCAGGTCACTGGTTCCTGTCTTTTCTCTATTCTAAGAAAGGAGTGCATGACATCAGAAGTAAATGTGTGAAAAAAAGAAGAGGGTGTGGAAATCACTGCAACAAGCTTTTAACTTGTTTTATTTTAGAGGACAGTTGTTTCCCCACAACTTTCCTAAGTTTGTCATTCTTTTCTGCAAAGGCACTGCTAACAAGATCACTTAATATTGAAGTAATTAATCTATGCTGTATAATGTCTTCTTTTTTCAATAGATGTTTGTTGTATATTGCCAAAATGCAATAAAAGAAAATTAAAATTAGCAAGGAGGCATAATTTATGGGACTTTACTCCTCTGAAGAATGCTTTTAAATAGCCCACAATCAGAACAGTGCCATCTAAAGCATTTTGGAATCACACATTGATTTTTAATAAATGGTGTGAATAAAATGGGTTATGCTAGAACTTTGTTAGCATAGTGTGAAGAGATGGCTTCCAGGGGAGGTAATGAAGCATCCTTCATCGTTTACCTATCACCACACACGTCTTGCTGAGCTGAGAGAAAGGGCACTTGGGAATGACTCAAATTTATGACAGTGGAAAATTGAAATCAAACACACTCCCAAACACAAATGGACTTTAACTTAACAGAGAAGGATGGTCACACCAAATGTGGATAGCATTCACAGCCAAGTTTTACAGTGTTTTCTTCCTTCTTGATCCTTGGGAAACCATGCTCTTATACATGTTTTCTTATGTCATCTACAGATGTCGTGGATTCACTTGGAACAAAATCCAGATATTTGTTGACCACCCATATAGGGCAGAATCTGTCTGTCTGTCTGTCTGTCAGTCACTGTCTCTGTCCCTGTTTCCCTCCCTCCTTACTCCATCCTCTCTCTCTCTCTCTCTCTCTCTCTCTCTCTCTCTCTCTCTCTCTCTCTCTGTCTCTGTCTCTGTCTCTCTGTCTCTGTCTCTCTCTCTCACACACACACACTCACATACACACTAAAGAAGATACATTATTTTTAAGAGCTGCAAAGCTAAAAAATGGCTAAAGTACATGATGTATTGCAAAGAAATTCAGAGGCACAGGATAGGAGTCACTGGTATTTCAGAAGATAAACAGTAGTTCTGGAGTGGGAGACAGCTGATGGGTTTCATGTGGCAGGGACAGAGGGTGAGCATGTAACTGTGAAATCATTTCAACCAAATGAGAAAACTTTGTGTGTGTATCTCAAAGTTTTGACATATAATTTTATTGCCGAGTACTACACAATTCATAAACATAAAGCATATTGAATTTTTACAAACTAAACCCAATCTATCAAGATAAAGAAAATTGACAGCACCCAGAAGCTGTGCTCAGTCTATCTTCCAGTCACCATCCCCCAAGGATAAGTGTTTATGGCTGGCTCTTTTTACTCAACAGTGTTTTTGCAAAATACAATTTGTCTTGATTAGAGCCTAATTTGGAGATACTTAATTCTCATTATAGTAGTATATGATATTTTTTTAGCACAAAATTCAAGTTTTGTGGTAATACTTTAGAAGAAAAATGATAACAAGTTCATGTCTCCTCCAAGGCTTTTCCTTCAGGATTCTTTCTTCATACTCTCAGGTCAGGGCTGGAATTTTCTCTCTAAATGGTTCTAATCTCTTTACCAATTACAACTATTTTCTCAGGACCAGCTTAAAGATTCTCCTTTTTTCAAAACTTTATTCATCAAATAAACTATCACCTTCCAACTTAGTCCTATTCAGTCTCTCAGTGATATCTAAGATAAAAGGAGAATGAAGTCAGATTGTTTGTCAAACTGTCACAAGACCTAGTTCATATTATAGTCCTCTAAAACCTCTGGTGCTGGACTATGTCCACAAATCTCTTAGAGGTTTTGTCATACAAGTTGCCACAAGCAGGGCTCATTAAACCGTATTCATCACCATCAACCATAGCATTTCGAGCCTAAATTTCCAATCACTTCCAAATTCCTCACATGAAAGTGTTCCAATGACCTACAAATCACGTGGTAAGGTTTTTTTCATAGCAATTACCCAGCTCCTAATTATGCAATTCTATATTAGCTTAAGTTTCTGGTATTATATTAAAAAAAATCTCTTATCAAAACAATTTAAGGGAGGATTTATTTGACTCACAATTTCAGGTTGTGGTGGATCACTACAGGGAACTCGTGGTAACAGAACCTTGAGGCAGCTAGTCGTGTAAGCAGCACAGTCAAGAGCAGAAAAAAAGGAATGAATGTGTGCAAGCAAGTGCTCCAGGGCTCATTGCACTTGCTCCATTCCTATGGTTGAAACCCTCCTTCTGAAGAATGCTTGTATCCAGAGTAGGTAAGTCTTCTCCCACGAGCTAAGATAATCAAAACTACCTCGTCAGACAAGACCAAGACCAAGCCAACGGCAAAGGACGGACACGTCTTCCCCTGCGATTCTTGGAGTCCAATTGGAATTATGCAAGAGGCAGCACAGCAAGCAGAACCTTCAAATGCCTTTGGCCAGTCTCAAAAGTCTTCCATGGAAGTACCACCACCTGGACTCTCAACCAGTTCCCAAAGCAGTAAGCCCAGATACTCGGTAATTCCAGCTTAACTCAAGAGCCTGCAAGGGGACACACTGCAGACCAGCCACAGCGGCAGTTCTCTGAGGAAGGCTGCGGTGGCAGAGGTATCAGCAGCTGGAAGGGCAAACCTTGGCTTTGCAAGAGTAAAAGTTGCTTACTTTTGGTAATGTTTACTTTCCCTTTTAAATTAATTAATTAATTGTTTACTATCTCACTTTATATCCTGCACGCTGCCCCCCTCCCAGTCAAACCCTTCCACAATCCTTAACTCATCTCCCCCATCCCCTAGTCCCTTTTCCTCTCAGCAGGAAGGGTCTTCTTTGTATATCCCTCTACTCTGGCACTTAAAGTCTCTTTGAGGATAGGTGCTTCCTCTCCCACTGAGGCCAGACAAAGCAGCCCAGCTAGAAGAACAAATACAGGCATACACAGGCAACAGCTTTTGGGGATAACCCCAATTTCAGTTGTTTGGGCCCCACAAGAAGACCAAGCTTCACATCTTCTACATATGTTTAGAGAGGCCTAGGTCTGTCCTGTGTATGTTCTTTGGTTGGTGGTTCAGTCTCTGAGAGCAGCATGGGGTCCAGGTTAGTTGATTCTGTTGGTCTTCCTATAGAGTTCCTATCCCCTTAGGAGCTGCACTCCTTCCTCCTATTCTTCCATGAAAGACCACAGGTCTATTCCCTGTTTGTCTGTAGGTGTCTGCATCTGTCTGAGTCAGTTGGTGGATGGTGGCACTCAGAGGACAGCCATGCTAGGCTCAGTCTGAAAGAATAACAGAGAATTCTTAATAGTGTCAGGGATCGGTGCTTGTCTATGGAAAGTTAAATACCAACAACTCAAATAACCCAATTAAAAAATAGGGCACAGAGCTAAAAAAAAATAAATATCAACAGAGTAATATTGAATGGCTGAGAACAACTTAAAGAAATGTTCAGAGTCCTTAGTCATCAGGAAATGCAAATCAAAACAATTCTGAGATTCTATAATAACCATCTTCAGAATGGCTAAGATTGAAACCCCAAGTGATAGCACATGCTGGGGAAGATGTGAAGCAAGTGTAACACTCTTCCATCGCTGATGGCAACCAAACTCGTACAGCCACTTTGGAAATCAATGTTGTGTATTCTTAGAAAACTGGGAATAGTTCTACCCCAAGTCCCAGCTGTAAAGCTCCTGGGAATATATCCAAAAGATGTTCTACAATCCCACAAAGACACTTGCTTAACTATGTTCATAACAGCTTTATTTGTAATAGCCAGAAACTTGAAGCAACCTAGGTATCCCTCAACTGAAGAATGGCTAAAGAAAATGTGGTACATCTACACAATGGAATACTACTTAGCTATTTTTAAAAATACATTATGAACTTTACAGGCAGGCGATGGATCTTAAGAATATCATCCTGAGTGAAGTAATCCAGTCTCAAAAGGACATTCATTACAAATGGATGTTAGCCACAAAATACAGGATGCCCATGCTATACTCCACAAACCAAGGAGGGTGGATAGGAAGAAGGGCACAGGCAAAAGGATATTAGAGTCTTACTTGAAAGGGGAAATGGAATGATAATTGAAGGCAGATGGAAGGAGGGAACTGGGTTGTAGAAGGGAACAGAAAGGGAGTGGGGGTAATTGGAGTCAGGTGTGCAGAGGGGCAGGGGGATGGTGGGATAGCCATGAGAATGAATGAAAACCTGCAACCGATAGGGAGCATCTACAGAAAGAGATGGATACCTGGGATAGGGAGATGACCAAGAATCATTGTGTGTGTCCTTAGCTGTGACTCACAGCACTGGGGATACAGAGCCTAGGGAGACTGTCTCCTGTGGCCAGGCAGGAGGAACCCTGGTAGAATGATAGGGACATCAACCCAGTCAGAAAAATTTCGACCCAAATCTATAAGAAATGCAGGGATGGGGAAAGGAGGAGAGACTGAGGGGCTGGGCCAAACAATAACTTCAGTATCCAGCCCAACTGGAGACCCATCCTGTAGACAGGCACCAATCCTGAAGACACGAACCTTTCTTAATTCTTCTCTATTCTTCAGTCGAGTAGAGGCTGACTTCTGGTGATTAACACCCACTGTTTAGCAGCAGGGGATTAGGTAAAGGAATTAGTTTACCCAGGTTCTTTGTTCTTTAATTCTAGAGCCACTTGCTGATTGGTAAGAGACTGAGGAGCATTCTGAGAGTTCATTAACTCTTTGTGAGGCAAAAAAAAAAAAAAAAAAAAAAAAAAAAAAAAAAAAAAAAAATGGAAAATGAAGTCATACTTGCCGAAAAAAAAAAAAAATTCCCTGTGAATGAAAGAGAAAAAGATGTCCAGGTGAGCCTTTACTGCTGAGAGAACAAGAAGATTCAGCTAATGTTTATTCACACACTCAGAAAATAACACATTCTGAATGAAGCTGAAGAAGGCTGCAACATTGTTTATTCCTTATTTATAGTTCTTATACTCTCTCAGCATAACTGATCACATGGTTTTCTGAGCATCTTTACATTCTATCAGTTCATAAGAAGTTTACATAAAAAGTTCACATCATAAATGAATTAAGAGTTACAACAGAAATGTTTACATGTCCTTTAGTACCTGACTTAACATATCTGACTTAACATTTATTATCTGTCTTCTAGACCCATAAGCTCATTTAAAGTTTAAAGCAATAATTTTGTCACAAGTAAACATGACTTTGTCAACAGACAAATTTGCCTAATGTCATTATTATTTTTGTTTTGTGTAGATAAGCTAGTCAATATTTTATTTTCTGTCCTCACACCTACAAGAAATTATCCATTCATAGTTTATGACCTTTATTTATCAGATAGTAGCTTTGTTCCTAGCCTAGAAGGAATAGTTTCCTTTATTATAAATCTGTTTCCAAGCTTGCTTTCTTATCCTAGTACAGTGAAGCTTTACAGAGCTCTATTTGCAACTTTTAGCTTGGAATTACTTGCATAAAATTGTGAATTCTATAAAATCATTATCAGGAATTATGAAGTCATCCATTTGTCTTCACAGCATTACTGTATAATAGTACATCTTCATGTTAATCTGCAGAAAATCTGCCCAATAAGGTGGACAAATCCCCAGAAATCATTAGGCTATGAACAGTGATAGGAAGAGACATATAGCATATCCTCAGCAGAAGAAATCCTGGGAGGAAGTCTCTTGGGACCTTGCCTCAGAGCTTTCTCGTTGCAGAGCATACAAAAGAGTTGGGGTATTGTGGTTCCTCATTCTGCCACACCACCAGGGTACGGAAACTCTGCTTAGCAGCCTTAATGCAGTCCTAAGGTGGATGTCTTGCTTTCTGAACCTACTCAACCTTTCCAAGTTTCCTGGCATGGTCCACTGTCCCACAGGCCATCTCCAGAAAAGTCACTTACATGCCTTTAGCTTTTGCTAGATGGCTGCTGACAGGGATGTTATAATAGTCGAATATGACACCTAACAATTCTGGGTACATTTCCAGAAGCTAACTCATTATAATTATTTATCCTTTCCAGATTTATTTTTAAATTATGCTGTATTAATTAGTTTATTATTAATTCTGCATATTTGCAGTAAAAAAAAATCTACCAATGTCATTCTTGAAAGTTATTTTGGATATAACTGGCCCTTTACATTTCAGTGAAAGTTTTAATAAGCACTAATCAATTTCTGGCAAAAAGTGCTGGGAATTTATTTCAGTTATATTGAATTGATGAATTAATTTTGAAAGGCTTTGCATTTTTACAGCCTTTAGTTTGCCAATCTGTATAAAGGACTAATCCTCATTTTGTTTAGATTTTCTGTTATTTCTCCTACTTATGTTTTATAATTTTCAGAATAGGGATTTTGTGCATATATGCATAAATCATTCACAGGGAATTGACTTTTCACTACATAAATGAACTTAGGATCCTAGCCGGGCCGTGGTGGCGCACGCCTTTAATCCCAGCACTTGGGAGGCAGAGGGAGGTGGATTTCTGAGTTCTAGGCCAGCCTGGTCTACAGAGTGAGTTCCAGGACAGCCAGGGCTACACAGAGAAACCCTGTCTCAAAAAAATCAAAACAAAAACAAAAAAACAACAAAAAAAAAACAAATGAAGTTAGGACTAAACACTTTCCAAGTTTCATTCAGAAGGAAAACAATATATGTATACATGGGAAATGAAATTGTATGAGTAATTATGTTATAGTTATATAATTTCTTGCATGATATTTATATGCTAAGATTTTTCACATCTATACAAAGTTATTAAATACACATTGCTAGAGAAAAACTATTATAAAATTTGCATAGTGCAGCATAAAATATAACATTATACAAAAGGTAAAAGAATACCTATGATTAAAATGTCAATTAGGATTAGACTGAAAAAAGTTGATAGCAATAGTGATATTTCATAAAATCTTATAATTTTGGATATGTGATACTATTTATTTTTCAAAACTACATATTGTTAATCACACATAAAACAAGTTTTGATTTATGTATAATGGTAAAAAGTATGTACTTGGATCCTAAAATGAAATAAAGTTTAATGAAGAATGATTTTATACTTTTATGAAACAACTTCATAGAGGAAAGATGATAACACAGCAATATCATAGAGGAATTTTAATCTATTAACATGACTGCTCTGCAAGAGATCATATCTAAAGACCTTCAAGATCGATGTGATCTGGCTGGAATACAGACATGCCCTGGATTACAATATGATATGCTTTGAATATAGAAATATTCTCAGGACATACCTATAATCCCAAACAAAGAAAGTAAGGTTATTTTATAGAAGAACACAATGATGTTTGAAAGTGACTTCTAATTTGACAGCAGTCAGTGATAGAGGCAGTCAGGAGTTCAGTCAGTAGAGTTCAGGCACGGCAGTGAAATTTAGTTCAGTTCAGTCAGGTAGTCAGTATAGTTGAATGTCTGCAATGCACTGAAGTTTTTGTTTGTGTAGAGATAGTTGAAGTTAGAGAATAAAGAGAAGCCAGAAAATAAGAACAAATAGTCAGAGTTAGTTTGAGGCCAAGCAGAGAAATTCAGTGAGAAGCCAGATTCAATCAGCCAGCTCAGAGAGGAGTTTGAGCCAGAAAAGCTGAATTGAATCAGGCAGCCAGAGTTCAGAAAGAGCTAGAAAGGGTGAGCTTATTGACAAATAAGCCTCAGAGATGATAATTACATCAGGTATATAAAAGTTACATTTACAAATATAAACTCATTTTGTGCTGTGTGTTATCAACACACAAACACTTAAAATTCCAATTGATACAGAGTTGAATCCTAGAAGCCTTGTTATCTATTCTGATGAGAAGTATTCAGTTTTCAAAATTTAGACCATTTAAAATTAAATCACACATAGTTGAAAAAAAGATTTCTTAATATTGAATTTATATATTATAGTAAGAATAGGAAAGAGTGAATTACATGGTAGTAGATTAGAGTTGAAGACATGAGTATATGCTAATGTTTACATTAATATCAATATGATATTAATATCATGATGACTTACAAAAATATTTTAATTGTGATTATGTGTTCCTGTTATACATATCCAAATATTTCCATAATTTATCAACTAGAAGAAAACCATATTTAGATAGCAGCAACAAACACAGCTGGTACTTAGTTTCGAATGCCTTTCCCTGGCTAACAGACAATGGATGAAAACAGAAAGAATTATCTAAATCTAATCTAAAAAAAGTTATCGCAGTTATTGTGAAATCATCAAAGCCAACCAAAAAACTATCCAAGAGAGAAAGAAACAGGAATTAGTCAATAAAGTAAACTATTTTTGAAATAAAACAGACAGATATATATCTATCAATGTAGATGTATATCCTTTGCTTTATGCTTAGATAAAATAAATGATTGAGTAAATAAATACATGGGAGAGAATGGACGAATCCACACATACAAAATTTCAAGTAATTTATGTCTTCACTTAAGTAAAAATACAACTACAATCTTCAAATGTGTCTGGCATAGAGTTACTTTCTTAAACAGAGCAGAGCTTAAAAAATACAGTGAGAAAAGAAAAGCAATTTTTGGTCCTATTGACAGTGTCCTTAGACTCACCAATGCTTTTTTATTTCATGGGGTACCATTGATTAATTGTTGATCCTAATGCCTGGGTCATTGGTATCCTGTTCAGGAAGTCTCCTGTACTAATGAATTCCAGGCCCTTCTCCACTTTCTGTTTTATTAGATTTAGTGTATCTGGTTTTACAATGAGGTCTTTGATCCCTGTGTACTTGAGTTTTGTGTGGAGTGATAAGTATGGCTCTACTTGTCTTCTACATGGAGCAATGTAACCCAGATCCAAAAGGACATTCATGGTTTGTACCATGAGTGGATATTAGTCACAAAGTACAGGATAATCATGCTCTAATCCACAGTCCCAGAGAAGCCAAATAACAAGGACGGACAAAGGAGGGTACTTGAATCTTGCTGAGAAGGAGAAATTAAATAAATATCAGAGGTAGAGGAAGCGGGGAAGCTGGGTAGGAGAACAGATGGGCAGAGGAGTAAAGATGGAGCTCAGATGTAAGGAGAGCAGGGGAAAGAGAATGGAAATCAATGGGGTAAGGCATCTCCAGGACATGCCAGAAATCTGGAATGGGGTCAGGCCCTAGGGTCTATGGGGACAAGTCTAGCTGAGACTGCCAGCAGTGGATGATATGGTTTCTGAAGTGGCCACTTTCTATAGCAAGGATGGCCTTTCAGTGGAGTGATAAAAGCAGGAACCCACCCACAAAACCTTCAACCAAATATTATCCTGTGTATAAGATGGGCTGGGACAAAGATAGAGCAATGATGGACAGAATGGCCAACAAATGACTGGTGCAAATTGAGACTCATCCCATGAGTAGGAACCATTCCCTGACACTATTAATGATACTCTGTTATGCATGCAGACAGGAACCAAACATAACTCTCCTCTGAGACTCTTTGCCCTACAGTGAATGGAAACAGATGCAGAGACACACAGTCAGCTTGGGAGTCTTGTGGGAGAGGTAAAGGAAAAATTAAGGGACCAGAAGAGGACAGGGACTCTACCAGAAGACTAGGAGAATCAACTAACCTAGACCTTTAAGGGCTCCCAGAGAAGGAAATGCCAACCAGGGAGTGAGGGACAGATGGAATTAGGCCCCTAAATATATGTGACAGATGTGCAGCTTAGTCTTCATTCCAGTGTGTAAACAACTGGAGTGGGGACTGCCCTTGAATCTGTTGCTTGCCTGAGGATTCTGTTTTCCTAACTGGGCCTCCTTGTAATGGCCTCAGTGGGAAAGGATGTGCCTAGTCCTACAGTGACCTGATGTGTGGGAGGATGGTGGGAAGGGAAGGCTCCAACTTCTTAGAGGAGGCTGGAAGGATGAATGAGGAGAGAATCCATGTTAATTCAGAACTAGAAAGAGGGGGACTGATACTGGAATGTAAAGTGAATAAATAAATAAATTAATGGGAAAGAAAGAAAGAAAGAAAGAAAGAAAGAAGGAAAGAAAGAAGGAAAGAAAGAAAGGAAAAGAAAAAAGGAAGAAAAGAACAGAAAAGAAAAGAAAAGAAAAGAAAAGAAAAGAAAAAAAAAGAAAAGAAAAGAAAATTTGCCATAGGGTCATTTGAGTTCTGTTTTAATTAGTATTATGAACTAGCCATACCTATTGAAACGTCTAAGAACTTGGGAGCTACCTCAGGAGAATTCCAAGTTATTTCCAGAATAAAGAGCAAAAGGAAGAAAAAGAGGAAAGGAGAGAAAAGGAGAGAGAGAGAGAGAGAGAGAGAGAGAGAGAGAGAGAGAGAGAGAGAGAGAGAGAGAGAGAGAGAGAGAATCAGAACTCTTGGATATAATGTAATAAAGGTAACATTTGATGTGTATTGTAAGAATTCTTTAGTTTGGATGAAAAAATCCTGATCACCTCCATAAAGCTCCAATAACACATCAAAGTATTTTCTACAAAATTTCACCCTGGGAAACTCTAGTTTCAGTTCCTTTGCCCTGACACATTCCTCAATAATAACCAACTTAGGGAGGAAGAGATGTATTTGGTTTGCAATTTCAGGATATTCTATTATTGCAAGGAAGTTAAGAGTTAAAAGCAGCAAGCCCATAGTTAAGCACAAAGAAAGAATATATGCACAGTTGCTTCCCCTCAGCTAGCTTTTCTCTCTTATATTATTCAGAATGGCCTGCATAGGGAATGGTGCCACCCACCATGGGATTTGTCTTTCTACATCTGTAATTGTGTGATTCTTCACCTGCACCCACTTTCCTGGAAATACAGTTCTGAGACTTCTTATGTCTGAATAAATGCCTATGCAAACAGTATTGGCTCCTTTCCACTAGGTCTTAACTCAATTATCCTGTTTAAACTAGTCCAAGTCATGTCACATGGCTAGTTACCTCTCCTTCAAGCTTATGTGACCATCTTTCTCAGAGTTCATAGTAAATCCCTTCTAGTGCCTAACTATCCCAGAAAGCCATTCTCTGTACCAGGACTTCCATCTTTTTATTTCCTATCTAAGCTAATAGGCCAACAGCATTTTATTGACAGTTGATGTTTCCATGCATTGCACAAGAGATTTTCTCTTCAAAGTCAATTAACACTAAAGATAATCTGCATACGGACAAACCCACACTCAACCTGATCTAGGCTATTCCTCATTGAGACTCTCTTTCTAGATAACTCTATGTTGTATCAAGTAGATAGTTAAAACTAACTGTCGTAGGAACTAGTCTGTTTATTAGGCTTGTTCACATAGCGTGTCTGAGAAGCTGCTCTGATCAGCAGGCCAGCTGCTGGTGACTTCTTGTAAGCCACCACAAGTGATCCAATAAAATTGCAGTGTTTTGCTCACAGCAGTGTTTTGCAGTGTTTTGCTCACACTTCTATGAATATCTGTATGCTTTTGTCTTCTTCAAGATTGTTTGTGACAAGAAAACTGAAAAATAACTCTCAACTGTTGTCACATGACTACTCAGCTAGAGTTCCTCAATAATGAAGTAAAGTTTAAGAAACTGTTCCTTATGAAAGAAGTTTGAGGAAAAATAGCTCCCTGTGACAGTTGTAAAATTCTTTATAAATATAATCATCAGTTAAATAAAAAAAAGATTATTTGAAATGAAGTTTAACCTTTTTCTCATTACATGGGCTTAAGCTATTGATACATTTTTGTTTCTGCAATAAAATTGAATTCACCAATGCCAGTAATGCACAACTTCATAAATTTTGGGTCACATTACAACCCCATATGGGATCTCTAATTAAATATTGGGGTTTCAAATAATTTGTAAAGATGGAAAGTGATCAGAATGTATAATAATAAAACTTAAGTCAGAATCAAATGCATAATGAGTCCAAAGTTTTCTGAGGGTTTGCTCCATTTGCACTGAGCAATTCAACTGCGGCCTTCTCTCTGTGCACACGGCTGGTGCCTGGCACTTCTCTCTGTGCACACGGCAGATGCCTGGCACTTCTCTCTGTGCACACAGAAGATGCCTGGCACTTCTCTCTGTGCACACGGCAGATGCCTGGCACTTCTCTCTGTGCACACGGCAGATGCCTGGCACTCAGCATGTGATTGCGAAACATGTGTAATCTAACACTGCCTGGAAGACATGGGGTCAGATAAGAAACTAGTGTATGCTATGAGTTGCAGTTCATTTACTGAACATACCAAATTGTCTGATCTTATAAACATGTAAGAGTTTAATTATGGAAAATAATCTCTTAGTATTTTCCTACCATCATTCCTCAGCATGTGTTAAATTAGTACATCTTTGAGTTGTAATCTGTTAAAATATTTGATTTTTAAAACTTGTGGTTTAAGTTGCCAACTGGAATTTTATAAAATCATCAAATGAATTTCTTTCTTTAGAACAGGACAGAATTTCTATCTCAACATGATTCTGCCATTTTCCAAATGTATTTATGGACATCATCATTCTCAGCATTGAGGATTAACAATTATGCCATCAAATTGTTGAGCTGCCCTAAAAATATTGACAATATCTACTTCTTACATTATAAAACATTCCCACAAGATTTAAATTTTCAATAAAAATATGTTTATCTCATTAGCACATTTTTACTTTTTCTCCTAATAAATGGGAAAATTGTATATACACTAAAAATTCATTTGAAAATAAGTTCTTTATAGATCATTATAACGACATGTTTGACTTACAGGCCTATTTTATATGCCTATATGTCTGGGATTGTTTAATATTTTTCTGTTAAAAACAGTCACAAGTGTGAAATATTAGAAACCTGATTGAATTCATTGTTATATATAATTATTGTTAAATATTTTTTTGGAGTGAGAGTCAATCCATCAGAGATGTCTCGTTTACTTCTCTCTCCTCCTATTGGCCTGCGCGGACTCAGACTCTGGCATGTATTTTGACACTGGGTAGTACATATGGTCTATTCTGAAGTGTCTACTAAGGACATTTTCAAGTTTTATAGTCATGGTTATTGTTGACTCAAAAAACATAATAGTCTTAGCAATTTCACAGTTTCAAATTTCAAAGTTTTTGTTCCAGATTGGTGACATCATTTTCTCTAATGACCAGAAAAAACAAACAAACAAACAATGGATTTGGGGTTTTGTTGGCATACCTCATTGAAACATTCTAATTTTCTTGAACAGATACAAAGATTTTCAATGTTGTATTTATTTACTATAAAGTTTGTTCATTGCCTTTCTGAATATTTTGTTGGCACTAACCACTTTATTTAAAATATAGCAATAGTTTTCTCAGCATACAAATTTTTATTTTCTACTTAGATCTGTGGGTTTTATAGTGAGATTCCTTTCTTTTGAATTCTAACATAGGAGCACAGGGGAAAAAAAAATGAAGCAATTAAGAAATAAAGTATAAACATATAGATACAAACTACTGACTATTTACAGTGAAGAAAACAGCAAAGCCTGGAGGTTAGTAGTTATAAAACATGACCATGAATAAAATATAATATAGCAATTAAAAAACTGGCCTGCAAGATGGCACACTGTTTACAGGCACGTGGTTCCAATCCTAATGACCTGCAGACAGAATGAGAGGACAGATATGCACAAGTTACACTCTGACCTACACACAATCAGTGCAGAATGTGTTTGTGTGTGTGTGGGTGTAAGTTACACTGTGACCTACACACAATCAGTGCAGAATGTGTGTGTGTGTGTAAGTTATACTCTGACCTACACACAATCAGTGCAGAATGTGTGTGTGTGTGTGTGTGTGTGTGTGTGTGTGTGTGTGTGTTGGGGGATAACAAATACATTTTTTAAATAAAAAAGAACTGAAAGGAAGTTGGATAGGTTTTAACATTTTTCAATTTTCAAAATGTTTGAGGATGTTAAAAAGACCCACAAAATATTCAATATATTCAGGATAATTAAGAGATAAAATCTACATAAACAATGATTAGACCAATATTTAAAATTTTAATTTTAAGTACTAACCAGGCCTGACTTTGTTTAGCTTCTAAGATCGAACAAGATTAGGGGCATACTATATTATTTCATCCCTTTTCTCCTGTGGTGGACAATGGCTTCTTACAGCAATTCAAAAGAAATGTAGGTCGGCTGAACAAAAATGGAATATTTAATAAAATGTTCATAAGAAAGAAATTGTGAAAGACAAGGATTAATGGATAAAAATATCCATGTAATTTAGTGTTTTTTTTTCTCTTGTCTAGTATACTCTGTCTCCACTGAAATGATTAAAGGTTAACTCCATTAGCAATTTTATGTAGTGTTTAATAGCACATAAGACTCTGGTTATTACATTAGTGATCCTACTGGTTTTCTGGATATCCTATGTCAGGGCAAACCCCTCTTGTAGTCTAACTGCATTGTGCTGATGTATGAAATATTTTGTCTTATGGAACTACTTACAATTAATCATACACTATAGACCACAAGAGACAATGATATAAGGGCTATTTAAAACTTACTGTGGGCATGAGGAAATGAATATCCTTCCACCCCTTATAATGTCTACTTCCAGAATTAATATTAATGAAAGCTGATGTCATGACATGTTGTTTATTTATTTTTATTAGATATTTTCTTTATTTACATTTCAAATGTCCCCTTTCCTGTTTTCCCCTCTGAAAAATCCCTTAATCCTTCCTCCCACCCCCTTCTCACCAAACCATCTTCTCCCCCTTCCTAGATCTGGCATTCCCCTACACTGGGGCGTAGAGCCTTCACAGAACCAAGGGCCTCCTCCCAATTGTCCTCTGCTACATATGCAGCTGGAGCCATGAGTCCCACAACTGGGACTTTTTGGTTCATGGTTTAATCCTTGGGAGGTCTGGGGGTATTAGTTCTTATTGTTGTTCCTCTTAAGGGGTGGCAACCCTTCAGCTCCTTGAGTCCTTTCTCTAGCTCCTTCACTGGGGACCCTGTGCTCAGTCCACGGGATGGCTGTGAACATCCAGTTCTGTATTTGTCAGGCACTGGCAAAGCTTCTCAGGAGACACTATATCAGGCTCCTGTCAGTCAGCAGTTGCTGGCATCCACAATATGGTCTGGGTTTGGTGATCATATATGGGATGGATCCCCAGGTGGGGCAGTCTCTGGATTGTCTTTCCTTCAGTCTCTGCTCCATACTTTTTCTCTGCAACTCCTTCCATGGGTATTTTGTTCCCCCTTTAAGAAGGAACAAAGTATCCACAATTTGGTCTTCCTTCTTCTTGACTTTCTTGTGGTTTGTGGATTGTATCTTGAGTATTCCAAGCTTCTAAACTAATATCCACTTATCAGAGAGTGCATACCATGTGTATTCTTTTGTGATTGGGTTACTTCATTCAGGATGATATCCTCCAGATCCATCTATTTGCCTAAGATTTTCATAAATTCATTGTTTTTAATAGCTGAGTAATACTGCATTGTGTAAATGTACCACATTTTCTGTATCTATTCTTCTGTTGAGGGACATCTGTGTTCTTTCCAGCTTCTGGCTACTATAAATATGGCTGCCATTTTACTAATGTATACATTGTTTCACAAGGAAGATTGAAGTACCTTACTTTTCAGTCATTATGTAGGTAAATAACTAAATAAATAGATCTCAAAGTTGATATCAAAGTCACATAAGTTAGGAGATGTGTAGTCAATGAAAGTGACATCCAGAAATAATAACAAAAGTTCTTTTAACAGGTAAGATGAGGACAAGAATTCTCCCAAATATATGAACACTTACCTTAGTTGTAAATAAAATAAAGTTTTCAAGTCTAAATAATGATTATCAGACTGGAAGAAAATCTGAATGTTTAATTAATAAAATATTCTTGGACATAAAAATTAGATTGAAGTTTACAATATGTTGAACTTAATTGTAAGTACTAACACCAATGTTATCATGAAAAGTGGGAGATGTTAAAGAGGAAAATAATGAGGAAGTTATCATCTGTACTGGAAAGTGCTGAAATTCCGAGTGTGTGCTCACTATATTGTATGTCTATAACTGTATGAATCTATATCTTTATCTATAGCTGGCATATCTTTATCTTTATATATTGGCCTTAGTTTTTTTGCACTCCCAACAACATGTTAAGAGTATAGAATAAAAGTATTATTTTCTTTATATATAAATTCACTCTGAAAATTAATATTGTGGCAATTATCCTTAACTGTGTTTTTCCTAAATAACCACAGAGACATTTACCTGTTTCAAAGCTTAGGTCTTAGCAGGGCAGACTCTCACCTAGCTCATCTATGTCAACCTGACTACCTAGCCCCAGCCAGCCATGTGGCTAGCTATACCATGCATCTCCTCACATGTTTCCTAGTGAAAGGCTTTTTCTTATCTTCTTTCCAGAGTTCCTTTCCCCCTTCCAAAAAGTACTACCTTCTACTTCCTACCCAGCTAATTGGCCATCAGAATTTTATTAAAGCAATCAGAGAATGTCTTAAGTATATGAGGAAGGACAGAGACATACAATGTCATATAACATACCCCAACATCAGAGCATGATGGGTCATGGTGACATCCTAAACTTGGAATCCTGAGGAAGGGTCTGGAAGAATAAGAAACTATCTTAGGATATATCAAGCTTGAGCTTAGCCCAAGCAACAGTAAAATCCTATCTCAAAAAAAAATTAATTAAATGGACATGATAACTTTTTATCAGGATAAACAAATAACTACAGTCCTTAGAGAAATATTTGAAACATGATATATGTCTTTATTTAGAATATTTTTATTAATACATTCTCACCAGTTTCTGCAGCAACTCCCACTCACCTAACCCCCTGCGCTTTATTTAACTCTCTCCTTAGAAAACAGACATCTAAAAAAAATAAACAAACTAGCATTTAAGGGAAAAAACATATAGACACACAGATATTACTTAAATTCATTAGTTCCTAGTAAAGTGTGAGATATAAACATGAATCCATCTTACATTTACTATGGTAGATGCTAAAAATTAAATAAAATAATAAACTCTGCAGTTCTATATTTATTTCAACACATTCAAAACATCTGATTCACAGAATCACCTTTGTGTCCATCAGCTGATAAACAAATAAAGACAATGATCACAGATGTACATGCACAGTCAATAACATTCAGCTACAAACAACAACAACAAAATTATTGTGATAACATAGGTGAGCTCAAAAGACATTGCACTCAGCAGAGTAAGTCAGGCACAGAGATGCATACCATAGAATCTCATTTTTATATAGAATTTTAGGAAATCTTTCTCATAAATATGAAAAGACAGTGGTGGGTTCCAGAGGAAAAGGTGCTTAAAGATTACCAGTTCAGCGATGATGACATGCAATTGTAAGTACATAGAAGATTAATTTCAGGGGATACAGTGTACACCAGGCTGACTACAATTAATAATGCCTAACTATTGAAAAACACAAGAGTTGATGTTAAGTGTACTTAACACAAACATGATCAGTATTTAAGACAATGCACCATTAAATATTCTATATAGAACCATTCTCTAAGGCATTTATAATCACCTTGAAATCTCTTTTGTCAATTGTATAAAATTGTATCTGACTATTTTCAAGTCAATGATATAATAGAACTGCAGAACTAGAGCCAGATATATTTGTAGAGGGAATATGAAATAGCATACACACTTTGGAAGGATTTGGGAATTATTAAAAATTAAATATGTGTGTGTTGTGTTACTACACTGATGTACTTCTCCAAACTGACCCAAGGGAAGCAAAGACTATAACAATATGAAGATATCTCTTAAATGTATAAACTACTTCACTTCTGTCTAAAAAACTGAATATAAATCAAATTTTTAGTAAGAGATGAATAGATATCTTAAAATCTGGCATATCAGCAAATATACTGAGATATAATATGGACAATATAATATATGTGATCTATATCTCATATATAATATAAGAGATATATTTAATATAATAAATAATAAATACATTATACTTACTATATTTAGAGGTAGATAGATAGATTGGTGGATTGATAGATAGATAGATGGATAGATAGGTAGATAGATAGATAGATAGATAGATAGATAGATAGATAGATAGATAGATATCTCAGACTGGTGTACCTAGGGAGTTCCAGAACAGCAAGTGCTGCAGAGAGAATTCCTGTTCCCCCACCCAAAAACAAACAAAAGAATTAATTGAAAAATAAAGTTATATAAAATTATTAAAATGATAACTAAACTTCTAAAGCTTGTTTCAACTTTACAATAAAGGTATATGTTCTTTAAATATATATATATAGATAGATAGATAGATAGATAGACAGATTATTTAAAGAACTCTAATGAATATATAAAATCACCAAATTAGAATTAGTATCTTTATGTATAAAATCAATTTATATACATTAGGCTAACTATTAAATATTAGAAGCATAAAAAGCAAAATTCAGTTCTGTTAATATATAAAGAAAAGTGCTTAAAAACTAAATTAAAACAAATTTTCCAAGATGTTGTAACATGTTGGTGATTTAAATATATGAATGTCTAAATAAAGTGATAGACCATGTTTGTGGATTAACACAGTATTTTTAGGTTTCATTCCTATAATGAGCCAATTAAAAATAAAATTGCAATTAAGAGATGAGAAAAATATTTTAAAGGATTTGTGAGAATTATAGAGCCAATAATATGTAGGTCAATGTTGACAGAATGAAAACATATAAGCCACAAATTTCTTTGATATTTTATGAAATCACTGATGGAAAAATGGAAGAAAAAAGTACATTTAAAAATTGAAAATGAGTTACCAGGTGTGGGGAGCCGCAGCTGCCACCCTATATATATATGGAACACCTGGTCTCCGGCCAGAGCAGAGAGCATTGAGATAAACAAGCCTTAGTAGGAAAAGCTGTGTGCCTCTAGTTTATGATGAAAGCTGGCATGATTTCTCGTAGCCTATTATGCTTTGCCACATAGCTGATGATGAGTGGGACCAGGGAAAGTATTTAACCCACAAGGGCTGGGGGCTGGAGGATTATTGAGTGAGTATTGAGTATAGAGATAGTATGTATGTAGAATTAGGGCTGGTGATGGGTTAGGATAGATTTAGGAGTAAGTATGTAGAATTGGGTCTGGTAATGGGATAGGAGAGAAGATGTAGATATAGAAGATGTAAGGACAGATGTAAGATGTAGAATTAGGAATAAGTATGTAACTAATAAGATGTAACTAATAAGATGTAAGTAGTAATAAGTAAGACGTAAGAAGAAGATATAGAAGAATATAAAAGAAGCTAGCTAGAGAAGAAGTAAAAATGAAGGTTCCTGAATAAAACCTGCTTGGAGAAGGGCTCGGTGTTTGCCTCCTTATTTCCACTGGATGGGTAAGGTGGCCAACAACCAGGAAAAATATGAAACAAATTTTAGTTCACATTTTATTTAAAAAATTACTAAACTTAAGTGCAAAAATAAAGCCATAAAGCATTTTAAAAAGCATAAGCAAAGGAAAATTCTCACTGTGGCTTAGAATCCATCCCAGTTAATTCCTAAAATATAATGGAAATAATGAAAGTAAAATTATTAGTCATTATAATTAAAATATTTATTTCCATTAAACTTCAAGTTTTAGAAAATGGAGAGGCAACCTACACAAATAGTAAATGATTAGTTTCCACTACACAAACCCACAAGTACACATATACTCTGGTCACATACACACACAAAATAAACACACCTCACACACTCATATAATAACACAATATTGCATTAAATTTATTCCATACATTGGCTAAAGATTTGAATGAATGCTGAAAAATAAGATAATTAATAAGTTAATAATTAAAAAGCACACTGAAATGGAATCAACATCAATAGTAATTCAGAAACTATCAAATTAAAATTATAAACCATTATACCTTAATATTTTTACAGATATCCAATAGACAGAGAAATTTATTCAAATACTTTAAATAAGAAATAGATAAGCAGATAAGCAGATAAAATAAGAAAGAAACGAAGATACATAGAAAAAGAGAAAGAGACATAAACCATAACTAAACAGTTTGCACAGGTAATGCTTCACTTTCACTTTCTTTAGGATGCTCTTTGATTCACAGATTCTCCACGCACTTGACACCCACACATACTGCACCCTAGCACCCACAGTCTCATAACTGATGCATTCATAGTCTCAGACTCACGCAAGACTTCAGGACTTCAATATAGCCTGTCTGCTAACAATATCTGGTTATCGAAGTGAACTAAGAAGGTTAAAAAGACATATTGCTCAGACAATAAATTAGACAGCATAATATGCCTATAAAACACTCATATTCAAATACATTTTCATTACATTTTAGTAATTAAAATAAAACTCTAATTAAAACAAATGAAAGGTTTACAGTCAGCTCTACTCAAAGATAATAATCAGATGTATAATAAGCATTGTAAGATTTTTTCCAACATGTTCACTCAGTTTAGAAATGGAGATATCAGTGAACTACAAGGTCGCCATATACACTAAGTGACAAACAAAAGACTAAAAAAAAAAACCAATACTGTTGGAAAGTTAAATAATAGTGAACTTGGAACATTGTTGGAATTGTGAATTGAGATGACTGTGTAGGATATTAAAGTTAAGCACACCTGCCTTACACACTAGTATTTCCATTCAGAACACACCTAAGGAAACTGAGGTCTAGCAAGATGTGAATGCAAGTCTATGCACGCTGACTAAATGCTAGAAAGATAATAAGTGGACATTCACAATTGGCTGGGAATTACATGGTTATAAAAAGAATAAGTCACTTACACGAAGAGAGGCAGGCAAAGACCCTAATTTTTATGCTTTGTAAGAAAAACTAGAAACATGGAACATATCCCGTCAGTTCCCTTGAAGAATTCTCAGAAACAAGTTAAAATAATCTGTTGTTAGAAGACTCCCTGGGTCTGAATTATCTCACTCAGGATGATATTTTCTAGTTCCATCCAGCCTGCAAAACTCAGGATGTCCTAGTTCTTAATAGCTGAGTAGTACTCCAAATTCCATTCCATTTTCTGTATCCATTCTTCTATTGTGCAACGTCTGGGTTGTTTCCAGCTTCTGGTTATCACACACAAGGCCACTATGAACATAGTGAAACACATGCTCCTGTGGCATGGTGGGGCATCTTTTTGGTATATTACTAAGAGTGGTATTGCTGGGTCTTCAGGTAGATATGTTTCCAATTTTCTGAGGAACCTCCAGATTGATTTCCAGAGTGGTTGTACCAGTTTGCAATCCCACCAGCAATGGAGGAGTGTTCCTCTTTCCCCACATCCTTACCAACATGTGTTGTCGCCTGAGGTTTTGATCTTAGCCATTCTGACTGGTGTAAGGTGGAATCTCAGGGTTGTTTTGATTTGCATTTCTCTGATCATTAAGGATTTTGAACATTTTTTTTTTGGTGCTTCTCAACCATTTGAGATTCCTCTGTTGTGAATTCTCAGTTTAGTTCTATACCTCATTTTTTGACTGGGTTGCTTGTTTTTTTTTTTTTTTTTTTTGTAGTTAGCTTCTTGAGTTCTTTATATATTTTGAATACTAGCCCTCTATCTGATGTGGGGTTTGTGGAGATTTTCTTCCCAGTCTGTAGGCTGCCGATTTGTCTTATTGACCTTTGCCCTACAGAAGCTTTCCAGTTTCATGAGGTCCCATTTATAAATTGTTGATCTTAGAGTGTGAGCCATTGGAGTTATGTTTAGGAAATTTCCCCCTGTTCAAGGCTGTTTTCTGCTTTCTCTTCTATTAGATTCAGTGTATCTGGTTTTATGTTGAGGTCCTTGATCCACTTGAGCTTTGTGAAAGGTGACAAATATGGGTCTATTTTCATTTTTCTACATACAAACAGCCAGTTAGACCAGCACCATTTATTTAAGATGTTTCTTTTTTTGCTTGTGTATTTTTGGTTTCTTTGTCAAAGATCACGTGAGTATAAGTGAGTAGTTTTATTTCTGGGTCTTCAATGCTATTTCATTGTTCAACATGTCTGTGTCTGTACCAATACTTTGCAGTTTTTATCAATATTGCTCTGTAGTAGAGCTTGATTTCAGGAATGGTGACTCCCCAGCCATACTTTTATTGTTAAGAATTGTTTTTGCAAGGTCTGGGGAGATGGCTCAGTAGTTAAGAGTACTTGGTTACTCTTTCAGAGGTGCTGAGTTCAATTCCCAGCAACCACATGATGGCTCACAACCATCTATAATGATATCTAGTGCCTTCTTCTGGTGTGCATGAAGACAGAGCACTCAGATACATAAAATTCACAAATAAATAAATCTTAAAAAAAAGTTGTTTTACTATTCTGGATTTTTTTGCCTGTACAGATAAATTTGAGAATTTTTCTTTCCATGTCTTTGAAGAATTGTGTTGGGATTTTGATGGGGGTTGCATAAGGTCATGCATGGTAGGTACTAACAAGTTGATATTACTCCCACCCCTCAAAAAAAAAAAAGTACAGAATACCCAAGATACAGTCAACAGAACTCAAAAGGTCAACAAGCTGAAGGGCCTAAGTGAGGACTCTTCAGTCCCACTTGGGACGGAGAAGAAAGAAGCCACAATGGAGAGTGGGGGAGGGAAGGAACTTGGGAGGAAAAGTGGACATGGAAGGGGGGAAGGGAGTGGGAGAAAGAAGGGAACATGATCTGTTATTGGGTCAGAGAAAAGGACTGAAGCCCTGAGGGCCAGCAGAAAGAATGGAAACAGGCAACCTCAGGAGGTAGGAGGTTGCGGGGACCTTCCAGAATGTACTAGAGACCTGGGAGGTGAGAGACTCTCAGGACTCAAAGGGAGGGATCTTAGATCGAATGCCCTATGGTGGGGAAAGGGAACTTGTAGAGCCCACCTAGAGCAGAAAGATAGAGCATCAAGTGAGGGATAGGGTTGCCATCCTACAGTCAAAATCCTGACCCATAATTGTTTCTGTCTGAAATACTGAAGGGATGGAAGTGAAGAGGAGCCTGAGGCAAAAAAAAGGTCCAGAAAGAGGTCCAAAGTGGGATCCTGTAGTAGGTCCGGCTGGCGGACCCTCACTTCTGTTGGGTGCTTCTTGGACTGGAGATTTTTGGGTACCTGTGAACGCAAGCGGGTAAGAGAGAAAGAAAAGACACAGACGCCAGGTAGCTGCATTGAGAGAGGTGTGTCTCCTTTACTATCGAGAACTGGGTTTATATGGCACAGGAAGAATCGAAACCAAAACAATTCTTGGTTTTTAGCATAGACGTGAAAAAAGGGAATTAGCACCCCAGTCTGTACACACAACCCCTTCAACATAGTTCTAGGCAGGAATGGCTGAGTTTCAAATAGTTTCAGTTCCTTTGATGTTCAAGTTGCAAGGTCCGCGTTTGATCTCAGGGGCCGCCACTGGTGATTCACACTACAGGCAGCTGGTCTAAGCTCTGGGCCTGTCACGGCTTTCTTTCGCTTCCGGAACTGCAACAGGGCAGAGCGGCAGAATACCACAGGATCCAGCTCAAAGGGAGGCCCCAAGGCCTGACGCTATTACTGGGGCTATGGAAAGCTCTCAAAAAGAGACCTAGCATGACTACCCTCAGAAAGACCCAACAAGAAGCTGAAAGAGTCAGATGCAGATATTTGCACCCAACCAATGGACAGAAGCTCCTGATCCCTGTGCTTGAATTAAGGAAAAGCTGGAAGGAGCTAAGGAGGAGGGCTATCCTGTAGGAGGACCAGCAGCAGTCTTAGTTAACCTGGACCCCCCCAGATCTCTCAGACATTGGACCACCAATCAGGCAGCATACAGCAGCTGAGATGAGGCCCCCAACACATATACAGCACAGGACTGCAAGGTCTTGGTTCAATCAGAAAGCTTGCACCTAACACTCGAGAGACTGGAGGCCACAGGGAGTTTACAAATCTGGTGTGGTGGGTGTTAAGGGTGGGGGCATCCTTGCAGAGACAGGGTGATGGGGAGGAGGCATGGGATGTGGAACAGATGGAGAGTGAATGGGGGAGGGGAAATAAAATCTGAAGCGTTAAAAAAAGATTAAATAAAAAGAAGAAATATAAAAACAAAGAAATAAACTGAAAGAAGACTTGCTGGGGATGGGTGTGTTAGCCCACATTTGTATACCAGAAACTGGGAGGGTGAGGCAGAAGGATCAGGATTCTAAGGTTCACTTGGGCTACACAGCAGGATTTCAAACAAACCCTAAGCACCGGGGAGATGTTCCAGTGTTTAAGAGCAGTGGCTGCTCTTACTGAGGACCAGAGGTTTGATTTCTTGGAGCTACACAGTGATCCACAACTGTGTGTAACTCCAGTCCTAAGTGATCTGACCTCAGAAGACACCAGGAACACATGTGGTGCATATATATACATGCAAGCAAAATATTCATAGATACAAATAAAAATAAGCAATTAAAAAGAAAAACTAAGATGTAATCATAAGGATTTGCTCATCCTTGCCTCTGTGGAGGTATGAGCTGTGAGTGAGCATCAGGATCACAGATTTATCGTCTGACTCCAGCACAAGCCAATTATGTTAAAGGCCAAAGTAACTTTCCAATTAGATGCTTGCCCACTCACCACCTGCTCGCTGCTTACCATAACTTTGCCCCAATAGATATTAGGGGCTTCTGCACCACCAAAGCTGTTCTGCATGACAGCAGTGCATTAGGAGGGCCAGAGCTAGATTGAATAGAATAAAGACCATGCTGTGAGTTGCATCAGAACAGCTTCTGTCTGTTTTTGGTGGGCACACTACACTTCCCTGGCACCACAGTACCTGGAGTTGAGTGTATTAACCATCTTACTAGAGCATGTCTAATGTGTACATGACTAGAAATGTCTTATTGTGTGTGTGACTATCATGTCACTCACAGCCCTACAAAGGAAAGATGACAAAATGCAGGTGAGTGTAAACTTCACACTTAGTACCACACACCACAAATCTCAGGCAGCAACAGTTAGTGCAATAATGACAGGCGTGTCTCATGCTCCAAATGACAATGACCCGAGAGAGGTTAAGGCGGAGCTTTATAAAACTCATTCTATACTTAATCAGTAACTTTCCTACCAGGGATGAGAAACCAAAAGTTGCAATAAGTAGTCACCCCAACTAAGACATTTACAGTTGGCTCTGATTAAACCTGATTCACCAAGGTGAAACTATGTCTGCTAAAAGATAAAAACATTCACTAACCTGAGATGGTCCTGTCACTTATGTGATCTCTTGTGTGTTTATATGAGGAAGTAGACTGAACTATATTATTCTGTATGTGATTTGTAGCAGTTCTTTGCTACTTTGTTGGTTCTTCTTTCTTTCACTCTTCTATACCCTTTTTCTTCCACCAGAGAAAGATGAGAGAGGGGGGAATATAAAGAGAAAAAAAAAGAGATCCCTGAATAAAGTCAGGGATTGGAAAGAGGGTGATGTTATCATCAGACTACTTTTTACTGATTTGAGTTCCTTGAAGGAAGTTTGATCTTAAGCATCAGTACATCTAATGTCTTCTTGTGGCTGTGTCTTCTTTGTGCCTGACTGTTTAACAAACCATGACCAACAACAATCAACAACCGGACTCCCAGGCCCCTGGCATTTATAGAATCTCAGAAAAGGCCCCAAAATTCCAAACATCAATCACAGAAACTATCTGCAGCTGGCAAAATCATGCCCCTGCTAGAGCATAAGGCAACTCAAAGTCAGCTGCTGTGGTCAATCTGAAGCAGCTCCATATTCCCATACCTGGGATTAAAATGAAAGCATATTCTTTTATTTCTGGGTTTTCCAAAGAAACCAAAACTGTAAAATTGTCACTAGGGTGATTCTCTTCCTAAGTATTAGGAGATTGTGTTGCTCTTAGAAGACACAGGAAACAGCTATAATTTCAGGTGACTGTGTGCGTGTGTGTGTGTGTGTGTGTGTGTGTGTGTGTGTGTGTGTGTGCTTGTTCAGTAATAATTGTGAATGGGCAGTTAAAATAGCCAGAGCTAGACAGAGATGTAAAGAATAAATAAAGAATAGATTGCCACCTAGATTGTCCAACTGTGATTTATGCCATAACAGTCAGCAAGAATTTGCAGAGGATTTCAGTCATTGGTAGTAGAGGGAAACCTAGTTCTCTTGCCTAGCTGTACCACTACAGCTTCATTTCCTGCCCGTTGGCATAAAATAGAGTACAACCATTGTAATCTCTCTCTCTCTCTCTCTCTCTCTCTCTCTCTCTCTCTCTCTCTCTCTCTCTCTCTCTCTCTCCTTAGTCCCCGTTGTATCTTAAATTCACCTCCCAAATAAATTTCCCTTATTTGAATTGGCCTTTTGAAGAACACTGAGTTGAGCACAATCTGCAATGTTGCACAAAAGATTTTGACAACAATCAAATCGCTATATGTCTTTCAATTAGCTTCTCTTGATTTTTGTGGTAATTGTTAGTTTTTAAGTTTTGAATTAAGGAGATAAATATTAAGCCCAACCTTTCATTACTGACTGGCCTGAGAAGAGTCAGAAAACCGATCTGGATGTATTGTCCTCTACTTTACAATGAATTCTTAAAAGATTCAGCACCATCATCCTGCAGTTCAATGATTTGCATTATTCCACAAAATACTGAAATTTTATAGTTTGCAGCTCACTCTCTTTTTTCTCTATTCCTCCCAGGCATGGCCTCTGTACCACTTCATTTTCAAATATATTATACAAATTATAATTTCATCTAGTTACTATGGTGATCAGTAAGACTCAAATCCTTAGATAGGAATGCAAAATTCTGTTCTCATCAAAAATAATACTTATTGTTCCAGCTGCATTCTGTAAGGATTAGCAAAACCTTAGAGCTAGAGGGTGAGAATCTTCATATTCTGGAATTCTAGCAGAAGAGGAAGTAGAGGCATCAGAGAAGCCAAGACAGGAATCCTAACTAATAGGATGTGAGAGTGAGATTGTACACAGGGTCAGTGATAGTGATCCGAGAGAAACATACTTCCCTTAGCAGGGAATCAGGCAGGGAATCCTGATCCCAGAGGCAGGATGCAGAGGTTGGGGGCTGCAGGACATCTCAGCCTACTTTCTCTTTTCGAAGCAAAACTTTTCTGACTTTGGCACAATCATTCTCTCCAGCTCTAGCCTGCAACCCTCTTTCCAAGACACTAGAACAGAAATGGAAAACTCTTACATTTCCATAAAGGGAGAGGTTTGTTCTATTCAAGCTATGAGGCAACAGATACAGCATTTCAGTTGTAAGACTAGGAGAGTCACCAGACAAAGAATGAGGGCTCGGTTATTCTCTTTTTCTTCTCTTTTCTTTTTATTTAATTTTCAAATTGAATTACATAGAACTTAAAAAATATTGTGAATCAAATTTTTACATTTAAAAAAATGGCAGTGCTGTCTAGTTCAGGAATTGAACTCCTCTGCCAAAATTCTCCTAACAAGATTGGCTTTTGAAAACTAAGGTGCAATGAGGACTTATTCCTGGAAGTTTGCTTTGCCATTAGGGTCTGAGCTCACCACGTGGTGGTCATAGCCCCCTTCTGTATGTGCTACCCCTGAGGAACTCAGGACTTTGAACTTTCTCCTCTGCTGACTTTGTTTATTTTCCAGATGGAATTTGCCTATTTGTAAGATTTGGCAGGTCCTTAGAACTTTTTTAGATCACAACACCTGTTTTAAAATATCTTCTCTTATTCACATATTTTAAGGAAGTGCTATCTACCTGCTATACTCAATGAATGATTTCTAACCTCTTATGACAATTTAAGTATCCTTTGACACACTCTGAAACTAGAACTGATTGTTCTCTACTTTTTTCTCTCTGCTTATCCATAAAACATTCATCACACAATGATGGCTCAGCCATCATTTGTTAATATTTCTCTATCCCTTGTGACAGAGAGAGCAAAGGAGGGAATTTTGTCTTTGCTACCTGTACCTGAGAGAAACACACTTTTGACAGCATCCACGATGATGCTTATTTTATAGTTTATTCAATTTGCAAAGATTTGGAAACAAATTGAATGACAAATCGAATAAAAGAACAGCTAAATAATTTGCAGTGAAATATTTCATGTTTTCAGCAGAACAACACAAATCTTTACTGCCCTTGCAAAGGTATCTGTAACTTAATAATTCAAAAGGAAAAACAGTAAAACAACACAGATGATATGAGGCTCTGCACAAAACATAATACTTTATAAAGGATGAATTCTAGGAGAAAACAAACCCGTAACAAGAAGCATATCTGGAGAAGAAATAAGACTTCAAGCATCAACAAAATGGATTTTAACACTATGTCATTTTTTGGAGAAAGAGGAAGGAAATTAATGATAAGCACAGGCACTGGTGGCTTATTAATATATTGTTTTACTTCTGAGTTTTATAAAAAAATACCATATTTATTATATTGATTTTTCCACATTCCATTATCCCATGCTAAACAGAAGTAAAAGTAAGACCCTGTGTCACAGTAAATAAATATATTTTGTTAAATATAAATAATTCCAAAAAGATGGATGCATAGATACACAGGAATTATTGTCAAAATTATTTCCTAACATGACTACATAAGGTATAGTAATGACTTTTAAATGTCAATTTCAATTTTATTTAAATTGTCAGAGATTAAAGTTCTTGAATAAATATGGTTGATATATTATAATAAAGATGCTATTCCCTAAATTATAGCTTAAAGCCTTTTTTAAAGGACTAAAAAACATTCAGACAAAACCACGAGCTGTTCTGTAACCTCATGTTTCACTTTCATGTCTAATCCTCTCACTGAAACTGAGGAGGCTGAGGCCAATAGACGCTGTGCTTCCCTCTCACTGAAACTGAGGAGGCCGAGGCCAATAGAAGGGGTGCTTCCCTCTCACTGAAACTGAGGAGGCCGAGGCCAATAGACGCTGTGCTTCCCTCTGCCTTTTCTCCTCCCTCTTGGTGCTTCTAGTTCCGTTGTTATTTTTCATTTCCAACTTCTTGTAATAGTCTTTTATATAAGCAAATTTTGAGGTTGTTTTATATGTAAATTTATTAACGACTGATCATTCCTCCTTTTGGGAGAATATGTCTATTCCTTAGAGCTCTTATTTTTTTGTTTTCTTTTTTTAATAGATATTTTCTTTATTTACATTTCAAATGATATCTCCTCTCCTGGTAAGCCTCCAAAAACAACAACAACAACGACAGAAAACAAAAAACGAAACCAAATATTTTATTAGAAGAATTCTGGAAAAGATAAGCAACACAGAGAATTTTTTTTTTGGCTTTTTTTTCACATTTGCATATATTTTTATTTTAATCCCAGCACGTGGGAGGCAGAGGCAGGCAGATTTCTGAGTTGGAGGGCAGCCTGGTCTACAGAGTGAGTTCCAGGACAGCCAGGGCTACACAGAGACACCCTGTCTCGAAATCCTACCCCCCGCCCTCAAAAAGAAGGCGTTCTGTTGAATAAAGTTATGTTTTGACTTGTAAGATTTTTTGCATATCATAAAGTTTACTACATTGTAAAATGATGATTGTATTTCTTGGCTTAAGATGATTTCTACGTATCTGACGATTACATTGTCTTTCTTGCCACAGTAAATCAAAAGGAATTCATTGCTATTATGACTGGTGATATATAAAGGATTACAAGATTCAACACCAAAATGTGGTTATCATCTATCTTCCCTTTGTGTGCCTGGCATCCTGTTCAAGAAAACAAAACAAAACAATCAAACGTAGTTCTTTTTCCCAAAGGAACAAAACCAAGCCATGCATAGAAGTGGCTATGCATGCTATCAGAGGAGACAAGTAATCATGAATCTCTCCGAGCTGTGAGTACTGTTAGAGTGTAGCATAGAGTATACTGTAGTAGGGTATATAGTATACCACAGTATGCTAAAATAACCACAATAGTAACATTAAAGTCAGGAAAATAACCAACCCACTACTGATTGAATGTAAGTCCTGTTCCACAAAGTGAAGCCCATGCATGGCATACTTATTGTTCATTTTAGTTTATCTAAGAAAATGCAGAGTAAATGCACTTGTTTGTACTTATGTGGCCAAGCCTTCCCATGCCGTGGCATTCAAAGATGGCTTATTTTCAGAGATATCCCTGTCTTTAAACATGATGTAGAACATGAAGACATCTAAGTCAATATAAATTCCACAGAAATTTAGAGAGAACCTGCAGAACTGGCATACCCTCTCATTTACCTGCATTATATGAACTAGAGAGAGAGAATCCTGAAAGATTTTCTGTTTTTTCTCCCATTGAGTGAGGATGGCAGCTGACACTTAGTTGACCAAGTCCACAACCTCCCTTGCTCACATCCTGTCACTATGTGAGAGGTGGGTCAAGTCCTGCTGGAAATAACTTTTTCAAGGCCTTTGTTGGTCCTTTTATTTAAGCAGGATTCCAGACTCCAGCTTCACTGTTAATGTTGCATTATTCTCTATTTCTCATTATTTTTTAACTTATAGAATAGAGAATCTACGCAGAGTTATACAATATGCTCAGGAAGTATGCAGTGCTAGTATTTAAATACTACATATCATCTAATTAATCACAATGGAATTCATATCTTACAATGTTCCATTTATCATTGAGAACTAAGTGTGAAATGCCTTAGAGGCTAGCTGACTTAGTTAATGCCCCATAGAAACAATAAAACAATTGTCTAAGGCTGGTCATGCCATTACAGTTAGTTAGCCACTACAGTTGTGCCATTTAGTGTTAAAAATACCAGGACTGAATACAGTGCCTCCTATTTCTAATGCTTGCTTACCTGCTATATAAGTCAAGCATGCCACTTACATTTTCTCTCTTGGTTTTCTTTTATTATTTGTGCTCTTTAAATATTTGTGCTCCTCATTACACTTCTATAGCTGTGATAAAATACCATGACCAATGTAACTTAGAAAGGAAAATCACCATACTAACATACAAAGTAACATGTTCTATTGTGGCATTTTCAAACATACATTTTCTTGATCCTCCTCACCTTCTATCTTGCCTTCCCTGACTGCCATGAACACTTACATTCTCATCAGCTCCCTTTCCCCCTTTATAGGTTACTTTACATAACCTTTTTATGATACGCACATTCTAATGTCTATAGTTAGTGTGAGGGAATATGTGTGCATGTGTGTGCGTGACTGTGTGTTTGTACAATGAGAGAGGGGAGACACAGAGAGTGAGAGATCAAGAGCAATAAACAGAGAGAAAGAGAGGAGGGAAGGAGAGGAGATTAAATGAAAGTATGTGTGTGGATTTGAGAGCTAAGAGCAATAAACAGAAAGAGAGAGAGAAAGAGAGAAAGAGAGAGAGAGAGAAAGAGAGAGAGAGAGAGAGAGAGAGAGAGAGAGAGAGAGAGAGAGAGAGAGAGAGAGGAGATTAAATACAAGCATGTGTGTGAATTGTTCTATGGTTGTGTATACAGTCCTTTGTGTCATGCCCAAGAGTGGACCCATTTGGCTCTTTAGTTTTTTCTTTTTAGAACTTTCCATACTAATTTTGCAGAATGACTGTAAAACTTTACACACCAGTCTTCAATGAATAAGTATTATTAGTTCCTTACATTTACTAAACATAATGTTGTCACTTGTTCTCTTAAGGATGTAGACATTCTGACTGGTGTGAGATATAATCTCAAAGTAATTTTAATTTAAATTTTTCTGATAAAGTATACTGGACACATTTTTAAAATTATTTATATTCCTTCTCCTAAAAATTCTCTGTTCAGTACATTCTTGACTTGTAGGTGTGTATGTGTGTGTTTACATTTTCAGTTTTTCATATACACTGCTACAAACCCCTTGTCTGAGCCATCTCTTGAAGAACTTCTCCCATTTCAAGGCTATCTGTTTACTCCACCAATTGTTTCCTTTGCTGAGATAGCTTTTTAATTTCTTGTGATAACAATTTTCACTGTATTGGACTATTTACTTTGTGTTGAAGACTTTTTTCTAAAAATTTCTTGCCTATGTCTGTGTGACAAGAAGACACAGAAGTATTATTCTATATAGACGTAGAAGTATTATTCTATATAGAGGTAGAAGTATTATTCTATATAGACGTAGAAGTATTTTTCTGTATTTTCCTCTATGAATTGTAATGCTTCAAGTCTTAAATAAAGTCTTTAGCCCACTGTGATTGATTGTTGTAGAGTGTGGTGACTATGGTTCTAATTCCGTCCTTCTGTAAGTTGAACACCCACTTCGTCCACACCATTTTTGAATAGATTGCCTTTTTTCCTCCACTTATATACATTTCTTGTCAGTCAAATATTAACTGACTATGGCTGCATAGTCTTATTTCTTGGTCTTCTAAACTATTCTATTGATTTACCTATGTACCAGTAACATTCTGTCATTGTCACTATGGCTCTGCAGTATAATTTGAGGTCAGGTAGTTGATCCACTAAAGTTATTTCTGCTTAGGGTATTTTGGATATCCATTCTCTATTGTTTCCATGTGAATTTTCTCAGTTTTACCACGTGCAAATTGAGGATATTACCAATCTTATTGGATTGTTTAGTGGCTGAATTAGCACTTGTACATTTGTAGAATCAGACACAGAGCATAAAAATCATTGCAAATGCAGTATGTGTTTGTTAAAAGGTGATTGTGCATTAATCCAATGTCATTCCTGACCATCCTCATCAGTTTCTTCCTTTCATCTGATAAGCACTGTATTGGTTATTTGTTTCATTCTCCTTACACTGTGTTGTGTTCTGGAACTTGAAGGAAGTTGACATTCACAGTCCATTGTCAGTAATGACCTACAAATTAGATGGACATTTGGAGTATACTGTGCAACTTAAAGTGTTGGAGACAATTGAAGGCATTAAAGCTAATTGATCTAGCTGGAGCTTGTCCAGAACAGCCATGGAAAATGCATTGTGAAGATTTTATTGACTATTAGTGGCAAAGCCCTTGATTTTATATGTCCTCTAAATGGCAACACCTCCTTTCTCTTAGTTGCCTGCCAGAAGTAGAAGCAAATTCACATTCCCTAAGATTTATCTACAGTCATTCATTGCTTAGACAGATAAAATGTCACAGACTAATTTCTTTAAGTTGAGGTCATCTGGGAGAGACTGAAAGACTGTTAGTTCAGAAGCTTGGGTGCATGACTTAGTACACCTAATCCCAGGTTTTCACATCTGAAAAGAGGAACTAACAACTACATGTTATGTTGGCTGTAAGAATGTAAGCTAATGACATTACTACAGTGTCTTGTACAGGACCTGGATAAGAGAAAACAATCTACCATGTTATTTTTTAATCCAAGAGAATTAAAAGCTTTCAATTATTCATTTAACATTTTATTTAGCTGAAATTTGAATGGATAATTGTGTTTTTTGTACATAACTTTTTAACCACAGGAAAGAAAAGATACCATATTCTCAAATCTGAACTAATGTTCAGAGGCATATATTTTCAAATATGTACAGATTCTACCATCTGTTATATACTAGTCTTACTAGTCAATAAGGACTATGCCGGTTTATGTATTCTTAATTTATTTCATACATTAAGTGCTAAGTGCTGAGAAAAACAACTGTGTTTCCAGTTCTCAAAATATTTACCTTCTAATGATGAAAAATTAAGGCCAATAAGAAGGAAAAACACTGTGAATAAACAGAAATAGGAACACGGAGGGCTACTGTCTCCAGAGGGGCTGCCATTTTGTTAACAGATCCCACAGATAAAAGTGTAAATCGTTTCAAATTGATGGAAAACATATGCTTTGTATAGATTTTTGAAATCATACTCTAGCTAATCCATATAACAAGACAATAGGCCTCCAGATGCAAAGAGTTTAGAACATTAAAAGATCAGGGGAGGGATGTGCAAAGCAGCTGGAGCAGAAATATCAGGAGAGAAAAACAGAACAACATGGGCCAAGTCAGGGCACCCATGAGACCTGAGAGTACCAAGGCTTCCATTCCGTCCACACTAACAAGTGTGTAGTGATAAGCATTGGAACAATATGCTCTGAGAACTTTGTATATCTTCACAAGGAGCCGTTTGAATGCAAAGATATAGACCTGGGATTGAATGAGACTTTAGTTCTCAATATTTTTAAGCATTTTAAATATTCTAAAAAGAATCTTATTGTAGAACTTTTAAAGTGCAGTCAACAAAATAAGTATTTAATGTTAAATTCTTGTATTGTGTTATATTATGTTAATATTAGATGACAGGCTTGGACTCAGAACTTTGAACACTAGGCCTCTGTTCTTTGTACTCAAGGGCCCAAAACTTTGGTTAGTGCCCCTCCTCAGAGATTCCCAAGTATATCTGGGATGGCTAAATGTGAGCCCCTGTTTCTGTTTTTACATTTCCTGTCTTACTCTTCCTTTCTCTTGTCTACTTTACTGTCATGAAAACACTAGGTTTATTGTTAAGGCTCCAGGGTCTCCCCTCTGAAGTCCTGAAGAAGATGAATGTATCCTGCAGCATTATGGAGACAGTCCTTTTCCAGCTTCATGCTGTGTTTTGATTACTGGCTCATGGCTACCACCATGATAGTCCCCATTAAAATTCCCTTCCCTGTCTCCTTTATTCTATTGGGGGGACTAAAACAACCCCAGACTCTAAACAAGATCATGTGTTGTTTGTTTTCCTATTCTCTCTCTCTCTCTCTCTCTCTCTCTCTCTCTCTCTCTCTCTCTCTCTCTCTCTCTCTCTCTCTCTCTCTCTCTCTCTCTCTCTCTCTCTCTCTCTCTCTCTCTCTATATATATATATATATATATATATATATATATATATATATATATATCTGATTGGAGTCAATACAAACCCACCAATCAAAAGAAAGCTTAACAAGATAAAATCTTTGTATTTCTGCAACTACATTCGAAACAGCCCAAATCATGACCATCTTCCAAATTCCCAAAAAATTTCTAATAATTGACTTGATGCCAACAATGGTGCTGGCTGAGATTGTTGACAATTCCTAAAGCCCCTCCTGCTGGGGTTTTAGCAAGTAAATTTTCTTTTCAGGAGGGTGTTATCACTTAATCAATGCCATTACTGTCCAGAGACTGGTGAAAGAAAGGGTTTACTGAATGAAATACTTCTTAATAAGTCATTGGCCTCAGCCATGGTGCCACTTGATTTATAGAGGAAGTGATCAATCAACAGAAGACAGGGCCTTCCCATTACCTTGAGCCCTGGGCCTTGAGCCAACACATCCTGCTGAACTTGAGGGAAGAAAACAAGGACATTAGGGTTGGATTCTTTTTTTCCATGGGTTTTCAGGGAACACTCATGGGTTTTACCCATGCATCGGAGGCTCTACCATTCTAAGAAGCAAAGTTTTAGGATTCATGAACTGACAGGATGTTTGTATTTCCAAGGAATAGCTGAAGGAAAGAGGAAGTAATTTGTAAGTCGTAAGAAATTTGAGAGAGAACAAGTGAGCACATACTTAGGGTCGCAGTCCAGCGAGACACTATAAAGAAGAAGCTGACACATGTGAATCCTCACTTATTCTTTTCAGGATAGTGGAAGAGACTGGAAGGGGGAGAAGGAATGGGAGAAATTAAAGGGAAAGTAAATTGTTGCTTCTAACCAAGGTACTAAAAAGTCAGAGGATATTCATATCCAGAATGACACTATGTCTACAGTTGAATAGTAGTTGAGGTAATTTGTACCACATCTATTGTCATTTTAAAAATATTTTTCAGCCATGCAGTGGTGGCGCACACCTTTAATCCCAGCACGTGGGAGGCAGAGACAGGCAGATTTCTGAGTTCAAGGCCAGCCTGGTCCACAGAGTGAGTTCCAGGACAGCCAGGGCTATACAGAGAAACCCTGTCTCATAAAACCAACATATCTATATCTATATCTATATCTATATCTATCTATATATATATGAAATATATATATGAAATATATATATGAAATATATATGTGAAATATATATGAAATATATATGAAATATATATATATGAAATATATATATATATGAATATATATATTTATTTCATTTACCTAGGATCTCTAAGCAATAGCTATTCACTGTATCCTGCCACTTGCAGAAACAGAAAACCAGTAACCACTGCAGCTTAGCAGATATTCCCAATCATCCTCTGGCTGATACTTCTGAAATGTTCAAATGGCCCAGGGGCCTATCAGTGAGCTCCTTATCAGTGAGTTCCTTCAAGAGAAGGAAGTCTATGGCCAAGAGGAACAGTTGCAGGTATTGCACATCCAGCTGGCACAGATTCACTGTGTTTGGGGCCTCCACAGGTTTCAATGAGGAGGCCCAGCATTTTTACTTATCTTACTTCAGGTTCTTGTAAAATGTTCCACATTCCAATATGACATGCTTTCATACACATTATTGAAACCAAATTGCTACAATTTTTCTCATCTGTGTTCTAATTGTGTTGATTAAAATGAATTACTAACAGTACGTTTACCACTGACCAACTTTATGAGGAAGACTGTACAAAATTCTGGACCCCAGGAAAACTACCCTCGATGTAATCTCTAAAATTTTAAATAATATAAGCTGTAACCAGACCTCTAAGTCTTCTCTGCCTACTTGAAATAACCATCTTTCCTCTTATCCCACGCACCATCAATACACAGGACCAGGCTGCATGCCTGTTCTTCTGTCTGCAACTCACTTTTTCTGCTCCTCTTGAGGCCTGTCAATCCTGACCTTCTCATCTCTGCTAAAATGTCAGTCCCAGAGACATCTTCTCTCACTCCTAAGCTTGTTGGACGAGAAAAGGCCCCGAAACCATGGAAACCACATGTAATGGTTATCACATTTTTTTGATGTGTGTGCTTGTGTGTGTGTGTGTGTGTGTTCTCACACTTAGAGGACAGAGGAGAAATTGTAGAAGTTAATTCTCTCCTTCCCTGTGAAGTTTAGGAATTTAATTCAGGTCATCAGGCTTGAGACAAGACATTTACATGGCAATTTTAATATGTTCCAAGGACTAAATGAAAACCAAGAAGGGGTAAGAACCTGATAGAATTAAAAGGTTTTATAATGGCTTGAATCAGTGACAGCTTGATTGTTCCAGCAAGCACAAGAGCACTGATGTGGCTTTTGGTGTATAAAGAGGAAAAAGTAGCAGTACAAGGGGTTTAACAGAGCTGGACAAATTATATTACAAATTATATAACAATTTGAAATTTAGTTCTGTATGTCTGCTATATAAAAAGAAGAGGAAACGTAAAAGATATTTTGGCATGTTTGACTTACTTAATGCTTTGTTTTGTTTGAAATTAATTGATAATTTAAAAATGATAAATACACTAGATAAAATTTTCATACACCATGCAAGTAGTTTTCATGATACCAAGCAGTGCATTATCCAAGCACACTATTACAATTAAGAAGCTGCTAATGATGGAATGCTACTGAGTAAAGTACTGACTCAGTTATATCAGCTTTACATATACAACGCATATACATAAAATATATAAAATAGTATGAAATGTGTTAAGTACATTGAGGCCATAACACAAACATGCAAATATTCAAAAAATCTGTGGTAGCATGAAGAAGCACAGGCAAAGTTTCATTCCATTTACCCTTTGTATGGCAACAACAGCTGATCTGTTTTTATTCACTGTAATCATCTTGTTCCTATATTATCAATAGACAAATTCATATAATCTTTAATATTTAAAGCCAAGTTTTCAGTCAACACAATGCCTTTTGTGTGTGTGTGTGTGTGTTTTCAAGACAGGCTTTCTCTGTGTAGCCCTGGCTGTCCTTGAACTCACTCTGTAGACCAAGCTGGCCTCGAACTCAGAAATCCGCCTGCCTCTGCCTCCCAAGTGCTGCGCCATCACTACCCTGCCACAATGCTTTTTTGTTATGGCTTTGTCATAGAGATGCAGGTAATACTTCAGTTAAAATTTGGTTGCTATGTAACATTTTGGTTTAAATGCCACACAGTCAGTAAAATAGTATGAAAATATTTACTGTCCATATGATAGGCTTTCTGGAGATAGTAGGACACGTACCCAATAAATAAATGAAAAAAAAACTTGAAAATTAAGAATAACTGACTTTGCATTTTTCTTTGATTAGGAAAGGAGACTGGAATGACAATTCCCATGTGTACAACCAACTTTATATGATTGAATCTTTCCACCTATCACGAAGGCAAACTAGTTTATCAGTTCACTGACATATAAGTCAATAGAGGATGGTAGAATGGTGGATGAAAAACTCAAAAGTATGAAATCAAAAAAGTTTGAGAAACTCTATTAGCCTCTGAGACTCATCTAAATTGTTGAATATACTAGTTGCTAAATCTTACTTCAGGACGGTTTTCCATTACATGGTTGTATTATAGTATCTATGTCCAATCACCTGTTAAGAGGTATTTTTAGTAATAAGAAAACTTCTAGATTTGGGCTATTACAAACACAAACACAGATTCTATGGACATTGACATATAAGATTTTATGTGGATATATGTCTCACTTCTCTATGATAAATGCCCAGGCATGCTGCTTGGATCTATAATAAGACAATGTCTACCATTGTAAGGAGGCATTAAACTATTAAACTATGCTCAATAAAGAAGATATCCTTTTGCTCACCAAATATATATGTATATATATGTATGTATGTATACATATATATGTGTATGTGTACATATATATGTATATATACATATACTTTATACCTATACCATGCCATATATTTCATATGAGCGAGTGTATGGGAGAGCTTTAAATATGGCAATGATGTACATTTAATGAAAATAGCACCATATTCTGATAAGTTTGAATACTTGATCCCTAGTTAGTGGAAACGTTGAGAAGGATTAGAAGTGGCCTTTGAAACTGCAAGAGACTCCTGCCATTCCCTGTGTGTTCTCTCTTTCTTGCTTGTGGTTTGAGATGCAAACTCTCAATTATTCGTGAGGCCAACCCATTGCGTCATGATCATGGATTCTAACCCTCTGAACTGATAAACCGAACTAAATGTTGTCTTTTATAAGTTGCTTTGGTCAGAGTGTTTTATCATAGCAATAATAAAATATTGCAGCTTCAAAGAGAAAACTGAATATAAGAAGACTTTAGGGCAATGCAAAGCCTGGGCAACTAGTTAAGAGGCTTTTTACTGCTCCAGACAGACATGGCTGTGAATGAGGTAGTGCTGAGGGCACTGAAGCATAATATCAATGTAGCTGAATAAATCAGATATTATCAGATATAATAAATCAGATGGTTCTCATATTATCTGAAGAAAAAAGACAAGTCAATAACTAAAAACTTTATATTGAACAATTGGGTGGCAAATATTGACTGTGACCATGAAGAAGATGGGGGATAAGTCTTTATAAAGGAGAATGATTACTTAAGTTTGATGTTTTTAAGTGTGTTATAAACTCTTAATTGAATTGGCTATGCTGAAAAGACACATAAAATTGTTAGAGCAGGTCAGAGCTAGAAAGAGAGATTTAGCAGACATTGACATGTACAGAAGAGGTTTAGCCAAAGTTGAATGTTCTCCATGGAATACAATGAGGAAAGAAAAGTTAGGCAACTCCTGGTGTTTACAAGGGGACTATTGTGCACTAAAGACCTGAACATGCTAACAGGAATAAACAGCATAGTAGAAGAGAGAGAGGAGGGAAAGGAAGAAGGAGAGGGAGAGAAAGAGGGAGAAGGAGAGGGAGAGAAAGAGGGAGAGGGAGAGGAAGAGAAAA
>NW_022196904.1:182044410-182053835 GCF_008632895.1 Mastomys coucha | reverse complement strand
AGAAGAAGAAGAAGAAGAAGAAGAAGAAGAAGAAGAAGAAGAAGAAGAAGAAGAAGAAGAAGGAGACAAATAGCATATTATAGTGACAGGTTGAATGAAAGACGTGGAACAAAAATTTTATAGGTCTTAGGGTTTCTATTGCTGCAATAAAAAACATAACCAAATTGCAAGTTGAGGAGAAAAAGGTTAATTTGGTTTTATACTTCCATATTGTTCATATTGTCGTTATTTGTTGAAAGAGAACAGGAGTTTAAACAGGGTAGAGTCCTTGAGGCAGGAGTGAATGCAAAAGCCATGAATGTGTGCTACTTAATAGCTTGCTTGATTTGCATTGTTAAGCCTGTTGTCTTATAGGCCATGACCACCTCCAGCTCAAGGATGGCTGTACGATGGGCTGGACATTCCCCCATTGAACACTAATTAAGAAAATGCCTTACAGCTGGATCTAATAAAGCCATTTCCTCAGCTAATGTTCCCTCCTCTTTGATGACTCTAGGTTCTATGAAGTTAACATAAAACTAGCCAGTACAATATGGAAGTCAGAAAGTTATGACCATAGAATGCAGTCCAGAAGACAGGAAGTGCTGCATCAGAGACACACAGCTCAAGCACTTACAGAACCAAGATCTGATTAATATGGGGATAGAATTATGATGCATGGCACTGTGTGTATGTGTGTGTGTGTGTGAGTACATGAGCTCACGTGGATGTGCACACATGTGAGCATTTGTCTAATTCCTGGTCTCTAGACATTATCTACATATGTCTTTGAACTCGAATAGTACATTTGTTAGAAGATATGTGATTACTGGTCTCTTACTAGAGCAGATTAGCTGGGCATCATTGTGGATGCCGGTGACCAGGAAGGAGGGCTTCTAGCAGCTGATGACCTTCAGACTTACACTGTGTCTTTCCTCTGCTGCAGATATTGACTTGCCAGCTTACCCAATCTCATGTGCCAGATCCTTAAAATAAATTCCCATCTGTTTATACACATTCCATTGGCTGTGACATTCTGAAGGACCATAATACAGATGCCTTCTCCTCTTCTTAGGAAGCAATCAATCAGTACATGAACTCTAGTTCAGAAACTTGAGAAGAGCTTTCTATCCTCTGAGCTACACATAAAACCATGGGGAAATGCGCATTCAACACTCCAAAGCTGAGAGGGAGTTCTTACCAGATCATGTCCTCTTTCTTGTTTTTTGTTTTTTTTGTTTTTGTTTTTTTTTTTGTAAATACTTTACACCTCAATGGTCATTCCTCTAGCCAATTTTTGTTATTAATTTGTGTTCTTGCTAACAGAGTTACATATTCCTTTCCACTCAGGCACTGAGATCTCAACACAACATGGAAAAGGAATCCTTGCACTGTCACCATCAGTGCCTTGATCCCTGACAACACTGGTGGATACTTTCCACCCCAGCCAAGCCCCCCTGGGCCCTGATGCTTTCCGTGTTTCCCATTATTCACTCATATTCACTGTTTCTTGGCCCCCAGTAAGCAAACCTCTGAGGATGGTTCCTACATCCCCATTCAAAAACCTTCACATTGACAAAGAAATACAATGCAAATACTGTATATGAGAATACTTAGAGATGAGCTCGTTCAAATTGACTCTTTCAGGCTTTTTCACAGCCCACTTCCACCCTTTTGTTTAAATCAATCAGCAACATGAACATTTTGTACCAGGCTACCCCAATCAGTAGCTACACTACACTGAGACACACTAAGGTGATTTTTACTGTTGTTCTTGTCCTCCATTTAGGTCTCTTCATGCTTACTCTTAGTCCTGCCAGCAGAAACCCCTCCTCCTACACTCCCTCCATTTCCTGGAGACTCTACTGTTTGGTGCAAACACAGGCTCTCCTTAGCCTTTTCCTGATGCTGCTCTCAGCCACTACTAAAATCTGATATCCATTCGTATGTATCAGCCACTGACCAAGAGGAGCCTTCTCTAACAGGAAGCACTTTCCTAGGATTCTGAGCAGATAAGAACAAAGACTCAAACACCCAACAAATACAGGACTATCCATATACCCCAAGAAACACTTCAAGTAAACAGAGAAACTCTCGATTTAAATAATGTTATAAATCAAGTGGACCTAGCAAATATTTATAGTATTTCACCTAAACACAAAAGAATATGCTTTCTCAAAAACTCTGAATGTTGTCCAAAATCACTACATCTTGGGATTAATGAAAAAGATTTGAATAACATGTTGTATCTACCCAACTATAATATATTAAAGCTGACCATCAACAGAGACATCAGAAACATACAAAATATAAATATATGAAATCTGAACAATCCAACAATGAATAAAAGGTAATAAAGACAGAAATCAAAAGGAAAATCAGAACAGTTGTAAATTGATAGAAAATGGGAATAAAATCCTTAGCCCTAAGGAACATAATGAATGCAGTCAGTTCTAAGAGATAAGTTTACAGCCCAAAGTGTCTATTAAAATAAAAGAAACTAGAGGTATTTCATAACTTAATACATACTTAACTTAATTACATACTTAAACTTCTAGAACAACAGGAAAAAAATCATACCCAAAAGGAATAAATAGGAAGATATAATGAAACCTGGTACTGAAATCAATGAAATAGAAACAACAAAGAATACAAGAAATCAATGAAAGGAAAACTTGGTTCTTTAAGAAAACCAAAGGGATGGGCAAGTCCTTAGCCATATTAACCAATAGATAGAGAAAGAAGATCCAAATTAATTTAATTAGAGACAAAGGGAGGAAATTACAAGAGATACTGAAGAAATTCACAGAATAACATGAGCATATTTAAAAATCTATACTCTACCATATAAGAAAAACTAATACAAATAATTAAATTTATTATTATATATGACTTACAAAAGTCAAATCAAGATCAAAAAAGCAATTTCAATAGGCCTATATAAATGCTAGTAAAAATAGAAGTAGTATATAGAAGCTTCTCAGTCAACAAAAGCTCGGAGCCAGATGGATTCCACAGAATTCTGCGAGAATTTCAGAATAGAATTAGTGCCAATAATTCTCAGATAATTCTGAAAAATAAAAACTGAAGGAATAATTCCTAATTCTTTTAGGAGACCACTATTATCTTGATACCCAAAGTACAAAAAAAGCCAACAAGCAACAAAAATTATAAACCAAGATCCTTTTTGAACATAGATGCAAAGTTTTTATGTAAAATACAGACAAACATACTTGCAAGACACATCAAAATCATTACCTGACATAATCAAGTAGGCTTCATCCCAGAGCTATGAGATGGTTCAACATATGCAAATTATAGGTGTAATCTACTACATAAACTTCTTGAAAGACAAAAGTTTGCATTATCATGTAATTAAATGCAGGAAAGGTCTTTGTCAAATCTCTAGCATACCTTCATGATAAGTCCTGGAAAGACCAGGAATACAAGGGACATACTTCAACATCATAAATACAATTTATAGTAAACTCATAGCCAACATTGACTCAAACTGAAATAACTCAAATCATTTCCATTAAAATCAGGAACAAGCAATGGTGTCCACACTCTTCATATAGATTCATATATTATTTAAATCCTCAGCCATATAATAAAGAAAATTAGAAACAATGAAGGATATACAAATAGGAATGGAAGACATAAAAGTGTTGTGCGAAATATCTAGAGTTAGCCCTTGTGTCAGGTGATCTCACTCCATCTCTTAGCTCACCAACTTCCCAGCCCTGCTGGGCCACATGGCTCCTACCAGGCCATCTCTCAGATGGACTCCCTCCCTGCCCCCAGTTCCTCTCACTTTCACACAACACCCCAGGCACTACACTCCTAGCTAGCCAACTTAACACCTAATTACCTGGTAGAATCAAGACTCTTAATGCTTAATTAGCCAGTCAGATGTATGTATCAATAACAATACAATTTACAAGATGCCAATACAATAATTTCAGAGCCAAACGATAATGATAAAACTTTAACACAATTATTCTAACCTTTTGATAACACTAAGTCAGCCTCCATTCTGGTTCTCCCTCTCCTCAGACCTCTGTCTCTATCTCTCTTCGACTCCTTGCTCTGCCTCCCTTCTCCTGTCCAATCACAAGCCTCCCACTGCCCTAAAGTGATTAGACAGGGAAAATCTTGCAACATAAAAGTATCTTTATTTGCAGATGAAATAATTTGTACATAAAACCTAAAATCTCCCATGAAAATTCTACAGCTAGTAAGAACTTTCAGCAACATAGAAGGATACAAAATCAACACACAAAGTCAGTGCCATTCTCATATACAAATAACAAACAATTGAGTAGTAAATCAGGAAATGGGTTCATTTTAAGATAGCAATAAATACTATATTTTGGAATAAGTCTAACCAAGCAAATAAGAAATTTGTATAATAAAAACTTTTAAGCATCAAGGAAAGAAATTGAAAAAAGTCAAAACATGGGAAGATCTTCCATGATCATTATCAGTACACTTAATGCTGTGAAATTGGCCATATTACTAAAAGCAATCTATAAATTCAATGCAATCACCATCAAAATTTGAACTTAATTATTTACAGAAACTTATAATCTCTAACTTCATGTTGAAATATAGACACAAAGAAACTCAGGATAGCTAAAACAATTTGAAGTAAGAAGGAATTGTTGTAGATATCACCATCCCAGATTTCAAGTTGTGTTACATAGATATGGCAATTAAAATACATTGTATTAGGATAAAAACAGATACATTGATCAATGGAATATAATTGAAGACCCAGACATAAATACATACACTTAGGGAAAGCAATTTTTTTTTTATTTAAAAAAAGCCAAACCACACTCTGGAGAAAATAAAAAATCTTTAACAAATGGTGCATCTAAAACTATGTAGCTGCATGCAAAAGAATGCCAAATATAGACATATATATGTATATATATATGCATATATCACATTATATATATCATGTAAAAGAATGTCAAATATATACATATATATGTATATGTATGTATATGTATTTATATATCATATTATATATCATGTAAAAGAATGTCAAATATTATATGTATGTACATACATACATATATATGCATATATATATATATATATATATATATATATATATGTAAAATCACTCTGTACAAAACTCAACTCCAAATCAGTCTAAAAGTTCAACATGAGAGCAGATGTCAAAAAGCCTGCTGAAAGAGAAAATGGGGAATAAACTTGAATTCATCAGCATAGGAAAAGACTTTCTGAATAGGACACAAAGAGAGTAGACATTAAGAGCAAATTTTACTAAATAGGACCACAGAAAGCTACGAAGTTTCTTTGCCACAAAGGATAGCATCATTTCTGAAAAGTGGTAGTGTACAGAATTGGATAAAACTTTACCAAGTATCCATCAGGTAGAAGGTTAGGCTCTAGAATATATACATATTCTATCTGCATTATATATTATACATTGTATATTGTACATTATACATTGTATGTCACATATCACATATCATATATTATATATATATGCAAACCAGCAGAAACAAAAAAACGAACCTGAAGATCAAGAAAACCAATGAATAACACAATTTTGAAAATGGGATACCGAGCTAAGTAGAGTGTTCACAGAAGATGAAACACGAAGGGTTGAGAAACAATGAAATGCTCAACAGTTTTAGCATTGGTGAAATGTAAATTCATTGAAATTTCATTTTATCAGAGTCTGAAAGGCCAAGATCAAAAGAACAACCAAGATCACATCCTGTTGACAATAAGGAGAAATGGAAGCACTTGTTCACTTCTGTTGGAAGTATAAACTGATATAGCAACTATTGAAATCAGTGTGATAGTTTCTTAGGAAACTGAGAATCAATCTACCTCAAGACCCAGTTCTACATCTCTTAGACATGTACCCGGAGTACTCCACTTCCTGTTTCAGAGATGCTTTTTCATCTGTGATTATTGCTGGTCTATTCTTAACAGCCAGAAATTGGAAATAGCCTAGATATCCATCAATTGATGGGTGGGTAACAAAAGTCTGATATATTTATGCAATGAAATATTAGTAAGCTGGTAAGAAAATGAAATCATGAAATTTGTAGGTAATCTTGTAACCCGGACCCAAAAGAAAAGGATCGTATATAGATGCTACCTTTTAGACTTTCGTTTTTTATTCAAATTCATGGTTTTTCCATTTACTTTCCTTCCTCATTGTATCTTCCCCACCCTGGTCAACTTGGTTCTCTCCTCCAGCCATGAGAATCCAGGAGATCAAACTGAGGTATCAGACTTGGCAAACTAGTGAGCTGTCTTTCTGGACCTGGATCCCATATTCAAATCTTGGGACTATTGGAAACATGTCTATATTTTCTCCTTGAACAGCCTTGTTCTTCAGAAGAACACTGTTAAACGGATTCAGGTGATATGAATAGGTGTGACCCCCATAGACTCATGTGCTGAATACTTGGCACTTAGTGTGTGGCACTATTAAGAAGTGCGACCTTGTTGGAGTAGGTCTGGGCTTGTTTGAGGAATTATGTCACTGTATATCAAGATGTAGAACTCTTGACTCCTCCAGCATCATATTAGAATAATATTCTTATATATGCTTAATGTATTACTTCCTCTCAAACAACATTCATGTTTCTTCATCATTTTGGAGGCCACTTTATTCATTTACTCTCCTAGGAAATTAATTTAAGTTTCTGAAATGATTGAAATCTTTTTAATTTACCATGTGATAGTTTCATATATTTACATAATAAATTTTAGTAATTTTTTAAACCTTATTCCTCTCTAGCCTCCCTCTCTTCCAGAGAAATCTTCCCAGTAAGTCCTTGTACTTTCCTGACTTTTTCTGTGGATTCAGAGCTTCCTGCCACAGTGTGGACAGGAGGTTATCTACTGGAACAGGGTAACTTTCAGTGGCTACATCATGGAAGAAAGGTATACTCACTCCTCTAGAAAACATAAACCGCCAGTAGATTCTAAGAAAAGGATAAAACCTCAGGGGGCGCTCTTATTCCTAGGTGAGATGTATAAACACCCACCCTTTTGAAAATGACCATAGGTACAGTAAATTTGTAAGAGCAAATGCTGTGTCATGGATACAATATGTCTCTATGCTGAGATCTCCCCATCCTTGGCTCTTAAATTCTTTCTGTGTAACCATCCAAGATATTTCATGAATCTTGGATGAAGTGGTGTTGCTGTCTCATTGAGGGCTGAGCACTCCAGCACCACTTATTCTCGACTCTTGTCCAGTTATGAGTCTCAGTGTTAATGGCTGCCCACCAATGTGCTGTGCTTTGCTCACAGTCACACCCATCCCTTGCCTCTCAGACCCTCATCTTCACAAATATCATGCTTTTTTTATTCACACATAGGTACACATACACATCTATCCACCATAAGTATACATACGTGTATACATATATATGTATATATATATGTGTGTATATACATATATATGGATATATATGTATATGTATAAATTTCCACAAGAAAGGGTGATGTTGGGTGTTATTTACTGTGGCAGGAATTATTCATTACAAGCCAAAAACATGTGTAGGGCATTCACGGATCAGTTGTATCTTCACCACTACTTAACATCTATACCAGCTATGTGTAGAAGTCACAAACAATGAGGACTGAGAATAAGCATTGATGAGACCTATCCTTGCTGAAGAAGTAAGGGAACAGGGGCATCAGATCATGTCAGCTGCTCTGGGTGGAATTTTAACATTGTCCACAAATCCACATAGCATAATAGGAAATGAGAGATAAAAGTATTTTAAATTGAACTTGGAAAGGACACTTTCAGAAAGCAATACCAAGCACCCACAATATCCATACGTGAAGATGTCTAACAGGACTGAGTTACATCCTGCTTTTAAGTCATCTATTTTGATATGGTCCCAGAGTCTTTGTCAGTTACTTTTGTTATCTTTCTCAAAATATGATGAGTTGGAACATTTTCCACTCTTACTCAACAATGTAATGGTAAAAGAGAGATCAAGTAGAAAGGAAAACACTGCTGACTCACGTCTTTACATATTTACCAGTGGGTCAAGATGGTGAAATCAAGTATCTCTGTTCACAAAAGATTTTAACATGCAAAATCTTTGACACGTAAGTTTGAGATGTGTAAATAAAAATTACAGCGTCACACTTCACTAACCTTTTACTGTAAACAGAAGCCTGAACTTTTTATTTAAGTGCTGGCAGCTGCTTCTAAGTTTGGGTGATTGACAAGCATTGTATAGAAACACAGGATAACGGAACACAGACTAAAGGACGTTCTTACCTTCAAGGAGACTATTAGTGATGCTTTGAGGATCTATTTTTGGATGTTGTACATTGTTCTGAATTATGAGTCATCGTACCATCTGCAGGGAGTTGAATGATTCTACTTTATGCATATTTTCAACATTTATTTTACTGCATATATTCAAAAGGTACAAAATAGAGGTTTAACTACATATTTACATTGTGAAAATATGACTGCAATTAACAAATAAAGTTATTTACCACCTTTTGCAGCTATTCTTTTATTGGTGATAAGAATGTCTTACTAATTATTTTAAGTGCAATTCCTTTTTATAAATGATTTGTGATGCTGTACTGCTGTTATCCTCATGTAATATATTTCTGGGTCTATATTTAACATGTTCATTGTCTTACCTATTTCCATCTTTTTCTCCTCTGAGTATCTACTGTTCTGCTCTGTAATTATTTCACGTCTGAATGACAGCATAGAGTATGTTTTCTTTTAAGTCAGATTATTTTACTTGGACATCCTTGGGTTTCAGCCAGGCTCTTTCTATAGGTGATCTATATTATATTGACAACATTTATATGCCACAATACTTATAAACTACTCATCCATTAATAAAAACTTAGATTGTCTCCATCTCTAAGCAATGGAAGATAATGCTAAAAAAAAGGAACTAGCCATGGAATTGGCCATACAAAATGCTGACTTCATTTCCATTGGCTCTCTTCTCACTAAAGGGCTTTCTGGGTTACATGGTTACTCCACGTTTCATTTGGTAAGGAGTCATTGCACTATTTTCTGTAAGTGCTACTTAAAATTTCACTTTTCTCCACAAAAATAGCCAGTGTATTACTTATGTATTTATTTATTTATTGTAATATCCAACTTAAGTAGTACAAAGTAATATCCCATTGTGGATTTAATTCTCTTTTCATTGACATTTTTGTCATTGAACATATTTTCACATACATTTTCATGTCTTATTTTGAAATTGCTTACTTAAATATTTATCTAATATTTAATGAGATTAATTCTTTACTAGTTTACTCAAATTCCATTACTTTCTGCAGCTCATGGGTGTTAACTCCATCTTAAAATTATGTCTCGGTCTCTAGTGAGAGCCGCCATCTTCTCTCCAGTGAGTTCCTAAGCCGGGAACAGTCAGCAGGGAGGC
>NW_022196904.1:181998666-182038302 GCF_008632895.1 Mastomys coucha | reverse complement strand
GTTTTTTGGAGGGGAAACCGGGAATGGAGAAAGTTACATGTAAATAAAGAAAATATAAAAAAAAATAAAATAAAATTATGTCTCATAAGTGTTTCTCCGAAATTAAGGTCTGCCTTTTTCAATTCGATATTCATTTTTCTCCTCATGCAAAGCTAACTTTTACATTTAGTTTAATATGTTAAGATCACTTCAGAGACCCATAGGATGGGAAATTTGCACCTATGTTTTCTTTCTGGAATCTTATAGTTTAAGATTTTATGTTTATGACTTTGATAAATGGAATAACAGTAGAAAATAGTATCACCAAGAACATGGGAATATCCCTAAGTATATAAACACTGAGTAACACAACCTTAAAATATTCCCCGGGTTAAACAATAAGCAAGACAAGAATTTCTTAAAATCTAAAGACAAAACATTAAACACAACATATAAAAACCAGAAAACGTAGGAAAAGAATCAGCGTTAAGAGTTTATAGGAGTAAATCCTGACATACAAAAAGAAGAAAGCTAATAAACACATTTATTTTACACCTCTATTAACTAGAAAAAAATATTTATTTAAAATCACGTAGACCGCAAGTTGGCAAAAGGTAGGAAATAATAAAGATCAGAACAGAAATAAATAAAATAGATAACAGGAAGCCTGTAGGAGATATTATGAAGGTTCGGTTATGTGAAAATCTTCACAAACTTTACAAAATGTATCAAAAGTAACAGTAAAATGAGATTATAAATTTTAAGGCAGATATAAAAAAGAAGTTTCAGTGGATGCTTTGTTCATAAAATAGCTTGTAAGAGATAGTTATGTGTAGTGTAAGTCAGCAGATTGGATAACTCAGACAATTGATGCAATTGTAGAATCTAACACCGTCTTCACAGAACTAAGAATATGAAACCTGTACAGGTCAACAGCAAATGATTAAGTCTTTGCTCCAAGAAACTCCCAATCAAGAAAAACCAGGGCTATATGTCTTCACAGAGGACAGCTACCAAAGATTCAAGACTCAGCATCAATCTTAATAAACTCTTCCAAACAGCATGAATACAGGGATGCATACCACTAACATCAGGGCATTGTGCTCAGAAATGGAATCAGCTCCCCCACAGTGCCAAAGCATACACATATCTGGACAACAGTGCTGTGGAACAGGGCTCTTCATGGGTAGAACAAAAGATGATGATGATGATGATGATGATGATGATGATGATGACGACGACGAAACAATGACGATGACGACAATGGATTTGTAGACTTTAATTCCTATGTGGTAAACAAATATAGGTGAGATAAGTAACTACACCTGTTAGACATATTTCCTCCTTAGGACACATCCTTTTACTTCAAACCACCATGACAGCATTGGCTGAATGCTAACCAGCTTTGCCACTCTCAGGAGGACCAGAAACCTAAAATATGTTAATTAACATAATCGTTAGAATAAAACAAAATAAAGTCCCGACATTCTTTTCAAGATATTTAAAGAACTGTACCTAAGCTACACAATAATTCATAAATGGTCACAAATATTTATTCTCCTTGAATTCCACCTTTCAAGCCATTTAAGAAGCGAAATGCACAGTTTATTCTCTAATGGATTTGGCAAGCTTGTGAAATAAAAAAAGTAAAGCACTGATAAGTTTCTAGAGCATTTAAAAGAAATTTGCAAACACGTAGAAACACCGTATCTGTGCAAGGATGAACAGTGTGTGCATGTTTTACTTTTTAATGTCTTTGAGAAGCAAGAAACTCTGCCTGGTGTTTAATTAAGAAAAAGAATTTGGAGGGCTACACAAGAGAGTGAGACAATGGAATAGAAAATATTGTCTGCTTCTGATGCATTTGTGTTATAAAGCAGCCACAATACTTAGTGCATTACACACTGTTAAAGAGTCCAGGCCAGTTGTTATTAATTATAACATCTTACTGGCAATCCGATAATCATTTCTTTACTGTACAACGTCACTTAAAATGGATAGTTCTTCAGTTTTTTTCTTGTGTTGAAGGGATATTCCACTAGACAAAGCCCATACCTGACATAACCCGAGTGGCCAAAAACCTGAAAGTATACAGATCTTGAGCCTTAGGGAGAATCCTACTACTGTGATTTTGCTAAGGGGACACAGCAACAAAATAATTCCTAATAACATACTGTTATACACATAGAGAAGAACCTCACACAACCCTCAACAAGAAATGCTCTTCTCAAAGCAATCGTTGACTACAGAGACCCACAAGTGAACAATGGGCAGATAGCAGGAGACTTTGGAGCACCCAGACCCCAAATGGGATGTCTTTATCATACCCTCCCCTTCAAGGTACAGGGAACTATATGAAAGAATGGGAAGACCATGAGAGCCAAGGTGCAGGATCACTTCAAGAAAACTGAACCTTCCATACACAAAGGGGCTGATACACAGATAATTTTACAGGAAACACAAGTGTAGACCTGTACATGTTCATCACAGACAAAGTTCCAGCTCTAAGAAGGTAAAAACAGGTACAAACACCTACCACCCAACAAGGAGCTATGTGTAATTGATACTGGCTTTGAAAAAATAATGTTTTCTTCAATGGAATATAGCTGGGTATATCAAGCACATTTCAGGGTAGGACATGTGCCAGAGTAACTAACCAAAACAAAATAAATTCCAGGGGTGTTTCTGTATGGTTCTTTTTTTGTTATTTTTTGTCTTGTTGGGTGTTTGTATATTTATTGTTTGTCTTGAGATAGAAGAAAGGGAGAAAACATGAAATTAGAAGGTAGGGAGGTAAGGAGAATCTGGGGAGCATTGGGAACAGTTAAAGAAATTAACCAAAACATAAATATTAACTTTTACATAAAATATGTTTTTTAAAAATGCATGATCACCACATTAGGTGCAGAAATATAGTTTTCCATCTTTGAATTTCTCAGAGTAGCTGGTGGTTTTAAATACTTTTGTTAGATATTTCCTAGGAAACACATTCTTTTAAGTGCATGAAAAGCCACCTAGTTTGTAATAACTTCTAGGAGAGACAGGGCCAGTAATTTGGATGCTTCATTCTGCTTTACTGTCCACTTAAAGTGTGCCTGTTGACCCTACTCAGTGTCCTTCTGTAGTAAATTACTGGTTTTCTTTCTATAGATCCTAGCAAATCTCCATCAAATAATTTCCCTAACTCCCACCATATATTTAGGGTCTAGTGGCTCTATTTTATTTCCTATAAGCTCCAAAATTATCTCCATCACCTAGAACTCCGCCTCTGTCCCTCTAGCCAGCTCTCACATCCAACGACAGTCACAGTAACACTAGTCTCATTTTTCTCTCGCTTACTGTTTTCTCTCTCTCTTTTTTTGTCTTGAGAACACCATGAGGAGTTTGTACACAGAGCCAACAGCAAAATCTATCCTGATTTATATTTTGTCTAGTCTTCTTGTCAGCCACTACAGAAAATACATGTTGAAAGAGGCCAAAGGTGAATCTGGATTTGCTTGATACTGAAATAACAAAAGCCTATGATTTCTTTTAAAATTATCAGTTCCAAAGTACTAATCATGAATATAAAAGGAATCATCTATTAGAATATGATATTAGCATATTTTGCTTTGATGGAAGTTCATTGTAGCCTTCTGCTGAGAAAAGAAATATGATATGCCGGGGAACATGTTATTTGTTAGTAATTTTCTTGGAGCTAGAGAGATCGCCCAGTGGTTGAGAACATGTGATACTATTCCACAGGATGAGAGTTCAGTTTCCAGTATCCGTGTGAGGTAGATCACAATTGGCTGTAACTCCAGCCCCTGGAAACCCAGAACCCATTGTGGTCACAGATAGCACTGCTCACATATAATACTTATATGCAGACACATAAACAGATACTAATACATAGCAATTTAAAATAAAAATAAATTTTTAAAAATATAAATCTTGAAAAATAGATTTCAAGACCCCAACCACATATGCAAATCACCAAATACAGTTACTATAAGAAATGAGTGCAGTTGATAAGAAAAAAGTTAGAAGTGAAAGAGCACTCTAGAGTATGCTCCTATGCCTTAAGATGCGGGATATAATCACTGGTAAATTATTCTTAGTGCTAAGGTTGGGACCAAGTACCTTACGGATGCTCACAGGTCCTGAGCACTGACTTACATCATCTTCCCAAACACGAGTCTTTGACTTCACTATTAGAAAAAGTGTGAAATAGTCATGATGAGAACAAAGCAACAATGGAGGAGAAACCGTGTTCACATTAGCTCATGGCTTATTTTCACCTTAAAACTCTTTTTTCATCTCTCATGTTCCATTTTATCCATGAAAGACAAAACAAAAATCTTAGAATGTGGACTGTGTTGTCCAAACAGATGCTATTCAACCCAGAGTACAAGAATTTTTAAATTCTGCATCTTGAACTCTTTAAATCCGTTACTTGATACTGACTTGCTCAGCTAATGAACTTGCTTTGTAAATGAAATGAATGTCCATGTGTGTGGTAATATTTGTGCCTTAAGGTATTTCAGGTCTCTATATGCCAAGCCAACAGAAGATTTCAACCCCGCTCAGTGTCAGACTCCACCAATGGAGTTTGGGATGTCGACTCCTTCCTGCCCTCCCTATGTGACAACTTTGGGGTCACAATCAAGATTTTGTCAAGTATAAAACTGACTTACAGCTCTAAAATATTGATAAGATACTAATGAGTATGACTACATGGTTCTTTTATAAACCAAATATCATTATATAGTAGTTTCTCTGGGTGTTACAATTTATTTTTTTTTCATGAAAAAGAATAAAATTATAAAATACTTCTGTTTCCTGCCTGTTATCTTTCACATTGTTGGTAACTTTTAGGAAATCCAACTCAACTGCCATTGTTTTCATTGTGTGTTGCATATTCAGATCTCACATCAATATTCTGGCCATGTAGAAGACTCAGTACAAATATTCATTTAGGTTGTTAGATATCCTGGGTCAGAGAAATCTAGGTCATTGTGAAATCCAATCTATTGAAACACATTGTGTAGGAAATGGCAGACTGACAGCCTCTAGAAATGATATAAAATTATTTGACTCATCATAAGCTGACATGCGTATTTCTTTTTCCATATAAAAAATTCAAAATCTGCAATGATTTTTAACTGTGCAAAATTGAGTTCCTACACTCACAGACACTAACATCCCACCACATTCACCTCTATATCAGTCATTGGAGTATAAACTTAAGAAAATTGGGATTATTGTTTTTCCCTGCTCACTAGAGTCCTCTAGAGCATCCTGAGCTACCCTGAACCTCTTGCTATTTCCAGCCACCTGCCCACCCACCTTCATCACACCTATTAATCTGAAAGCATACTGGTTGGACTCCCTTCCTGAACTCAATTTCCCTGCCCACTGAGGCTTCTGTAGCACCCCAGACACCCTGAGCAGCCCATTATTCCCATTGAATCCCTATTCTTCCAACACCGCTCAGCCTACCTTCATCAGACTGGTTGATCCAGAACAAAACAGTTAAAGAATACCCAACAGAGGCCTGTTACACCAGGATCAACAAGATTAGCCCCCCTCACAATACCTACTACAACAAGAACATGTAGGGACTAAAGCCATTCAGATAACTAAAGTTCATCGCAAAAACAAAATCAACAAAAGTCAGGGTAATATGCCACCTTCAGATCATAGCTACCCTACTTCATCAATCCCTAACATGACCTAACACAACCAAAGCACAAGAGCATGACCTTAAATCCAACCCTCTAAAGATAATAGAGACCTTTAAAGAGGAAACAAATAAATCCCTCAAAGAAACACACAAGAAATGCACTCACTAATAAGTGGATATTATATTTGCCCAGAAGCTCAGAATTCCCAAGATACAATCCACAAACCACAAGAAACTCAAGAAGAAGGAAGACCAAAGTGTGGATACTTTGATCCTTCTTAGAAGGGGAAACAAAGAACCCATGGAAGAAGAAAGATACAAACTATTGAGGAAGGACAATCCAGAGACTGTCCCACTTGGGAATCCTTCCCATATACAATCACCAAACCCAGACACTATTGTGGAATCCAGCAAGTGCTGGCTGACATGAGCCTGATATAGCTGTCTCCAGAAAGACTCACAGCCATCCATTGTACTGAGCACAGGGTCCCCAATGAAGGAGCTAGAGAAAGGACTCAAGGAGCTGAAGGGGTTTGTAGCCCCATAGGAAGAACAACAATATGAACTAACCAGTACCATCCGAGCTCCTACCAAACATGGTGGGACTCATGGCTCTAGCTGTGTATATAGCAGAGAATGGACTAGTCAGTCATCAATGGGAGGAGAGGCCCTTGGTCCTGTGAAGGTTCTATGCCCCAGTGTAGGGGAATCCCAGAGCTAGGAAGTGGGAGAGGGTGAGTTGGTGAGCAGGGGTAGGGAGGAGGGAATAGGGATTTTTTTTTTCAGAGGGGAAACCAGGAGGGGGATATCATTTGAAATGTAGATAAAGAATATATCTAATAAAAAAAAGAAACACAAGAAAATACAATCAAACAGCTAGAGATCTTTTAAGCTCAGACAAATAAATCCCTTAAAGAACTACAGTAAAATACAACTAAACAGGTGGAAGAAATAAGTAAAATTGTTCAAGACTGAAAATAGTAATAGAAGCAATAAAGAAAACACAAACTGAGAAAATACTTGACATGGAAAACCTAGGGATGAGAATATAAAGAACAGATGCAAGCGTCGCAAGCAGGATACAAGAGATGGAAGACAGATTCTTAATCTTAGAAGATACAATGCAGTAAATCAATACATGAGTCAAATAAAATGTTAAATCTAAAAACCTCCTGATGCAAATCATCCAGGAAATCTGTGATGCCATGCTAAGATCTAACCTTAGAATAATAGGAATAAAAGAAGGTGAAGAGTCACATCTCCAAGGACCAGATAGTACTTCCAACAAAATCATAGAAGAAAACTTTCCCAACATAAAGGACTATATGCCTATAAACATATAAGAAGTGTGTACAACACCGTTTAGACAGGTTGATCAATGGAATCAAATCAAAGATCCTGATATAAACCCGCACACCTATGGAAACTTTATTAATGACAAAGAATGCAAAACCATACAATAGAAAAGAAGAAAACATCTTCAAAAAGTAGTGCTGGTCTAACTAATGTCTGCATGTAAAATAATGCCAATTGGTCCGTATTTATCACCCTGCACAAAACTCAACTCCAAGTGGATCAAAGACCACAATGTAAGACAAAATACACTAAATCTAATAGCACAGAAAGTGGGGAATAGCCTTAAATGCATTGGTACAGGAGACAATATCAACAGAACACCAATAGCTCAGGCTCTAAAGTCAACATTTAGTAAGTGTGACCTCACGAAACTGAAAAGCTTCTACAAGGCAAAGGACACTGACATTAGGACAAAATGGCACCCTACATATTGGCAAAGGATCTTCACCAACCCTACATATGACAGAGGGTTAATATCCAAAATTTATAAAATGCTCAAGAAGTTAGACACCAGCAACCCAAATAACTCAATTAAGAATATTATACAGAGCTAGAGAATTCTCAATTGAGGAATCTCAAATGTCCGAGAAACACCTAAAGAAATGTTCAAAGTCCTTTCTTACCACAGAAATCAAATCAAAAGGCTATGAAATTCTATCTTACACATGCAGGCATGGATTTGGAGCATGGGGAGCACTCCTCCATAATTAGTGGGAGTGTAAAAGTATACAACTATTATGGAAATCAATTTGGCATTTTCTAAGAAAACTGGGAATAGTTCTATCTCAAGACCCAGCTGTACAACTCCTGGGCTTATACTCTGCAGATGCCCCATTGTAATGTGGGAACACTGGCTCAACTATGCTCATAGTCAATCAATAACCAACCCAACGAGAGATCCAACCTATGTGCAAGCACCAATTCCTAACACTACTAATGATACTCTGTTATGCTTACAGACAGAAGCCTAGCATGGCTGTCCTTTGAGAGGTTCACCTAGCAGCTGACTCAGGAAAATGCAGAGACACACAGTCAAACATTGAATGGAGCACGGGGACTTTTATGGATGCATTGGGGGAAGGATTGATGGCCCCAAAGACTATAGGAATACCACAGGAAGACCAACAGAGTCAACAAACCTTGGACCCTTGGGGCTCTCACAGATAGAATCACCAACTAAATAGCATCCATGGGCTGTACCTAGGACCCTCCGCACACATGTAGCCAGTTTATAGCTAGGTCTTAATGTGGGTCCCAAACAACTGGAGTTGGCATATCCCTAAAGTTGTTGCCTATCTATGGAATATGTTCCCTTAACACAGCTGTCTTGGCTGGCCTCCGTAAGAGAAGCACCTATCCACGCAGAAACTTGATGTGCCAAAGTTGGAGGATATCCAGAAGGCTCTCTACTCTCTGAGTAGAGGGGAGTGAAGAGCATCGGGGAGAGACGTGGGAAGAACTGGGAGGTGAGCAGCGATCAGGATGTAAAGGAATTAAGTTTAAAAAAATGGGATTATCAGATCCAATGGAATCAAAGATGCCCCATTAAATAATATGAGATTTAGCACACTAATATGCTCTAGGACACATCATTAATATTGCTGAAGCTCTTTCTTCACACCTTAAATGAGTTTTGACAATACTATCCTGGACCTGCTTCCTCCAGAAGCTGTGTATTAACTACCATAGTGGAATACTTCGGCTTCATCCCAAAACATTGTTTTAATGACTAATGTAATCAAATAATGTAATGTAAATAATTGAAAATTTGTTTAAGCTTTGTATATGTTGGGATATGGAATATATGTATACATACACACATATACATATATATATATATACATATATATATATATGTATATTCCCTGCCAAAAATGTTTAAAAATATTTTGTTCAGAGCTCACTGGTTTCTGATAATTCTACAAATGGTTGCTGTAATAGCCAGCCTGTGTTTAGACATTCAATACTCCTAGGCAAGTTCAGTGAAGAATAATTTCTGTCTTCTAATTTAATATAAGTAAGGATCATATGTATCAAGCATTTTGCCAATTTGTAATATGGGTTTAATTTGTCTAGCTTTCTACAAGTATTTCTCCATACTTTACTCCAAAGATTTTAGACTCTTTCCAGTACCCACTTCCAGTATCTATGTGTATGAGGACTAACTAGTGTTCATCAACTACAAACTAAAACCCACTGTTATCATATCTCATAACATATATTCATTGTTTTGTGTTGTGACTCCACATTTTGGGAAAAATTTGGTTTGTTTATACAAACTCCCATTTTGAATGCAGATTTACAGTATGTCTCTTTCATATATACTGAGGAGAGTAATAGTAGCTATAGTATCAACTTTTAGTGACAGATTGATGAAAAATAAGTTAACCACCAACTGAGTATTATTTAACCTTCTACTAAAGTAAAAATAATAGTATGTTTAACCTAAGTTCAGGACAGTCATTATCAGTGTCATAATTGACAAATGAAGGCCAATAATCTAATCTACTAATACCTGAGGGGCCAATTAAAATGATGAGTTAGTATTGAGCAGCTACTCTTACTGTAAACAGAGAGTGTGTGGTCCATTTTTACCGTGTAAAAAGTATGATACAGGAAGGACCACACTACCTAAAATGACCACATATTCCTCAAATGAGAGTTGCACAAGAGCCTTTTCAGATTCCTCAAATTCTTCTTACTCTCTGCACTTCCCTAAGACTCAAGCTGCCCTACTACTGTTCTGATTTCTTTCTTATCCTCTACATGTGTTGCAATAATATTCTGCAAGCAGTTAAAGTGTGCTTCCCATCAGTTAATACTAAATATTCCTGATTAACACATAAGGATGTTAGCAAGCCCAGAGTCCTCCATTAGATCATAACTGGATCTAATACCAACCAAAGAGAAACTCTGGAATAGTTTCACTTGAGAGCAGTGGCCATAGTGAAAGATTTATGCCTTCACACGTTGCCAGTGTTGGTGGAAACCACCCCAAAGAGAGCAGATTACTCACCATCCTCCCGTGCTTCAGATACAACTCAATTCGCATATTCTTGTCCTGTAGAATGTAGAGGTTACCAAAGCACTTTATGGCCATCTTCTTTTGGGTTTTGCAGGAAGCATTTGAACTCTGTGGTTACTATCTTTTTAATGTGTATGTTTGTGCACAAAAGCAGCCAGCCAAAGAAGAAATAGGAGGCAGAACATGTGACTGACTGTAGAAAAGTAAGAGTTTGCAGATTGCAAGTCCATGTGTACACATTTCTTGAAAATGAAATTGCTTTTCTATCTGGACTTGGAAGCATTAAACCAACCAGTGAGTCTCCTCCTCATGAAACTAGATTACAACTTCAGGGCTCATTCTACTGAAGCAGCTGGACATTTATCACTACTCTAACAATGATGGCTCTGTCTCTGTCTCTGTCTCTCTGTGTCTGTCTCTGTCTCTGTCTCTCTCTCTGTCTTTTTCTCTCTTTCTCTCTGATGTTTGTAGATGCTTATATTCTCATATCACAGAATGTGCATGGAGGTTAGACAACAAACTCCCACTTTATTTGAGATATAATTTCTTAGATGATAGATAGATAGATAGATAGATAGATAGATAGATAGATATTTAGACATATATACAAGTTGAGAGGTGATAGGTAGATAGACAGATAGATTAATAGGTGATAGATAGATAGATAGATAGATAGACAGACAGATATGATACACAGACTGACATTGACAGATTGGCCTCAGGAAAAGATCAAAGTTTTCCCTTGTGAGCTGGCAATATTAGTTAATTCAGAAAGAATATGTTGAAATACAATGTGGATAATTGTTATTAGTGAGCTAATATTAAGCTAATCAGCCTTTACATATAAGGTGGAAATCATGATGCCTACCTGAAATAGCTGTTGTAGTTGTGTTTAAAGCTCTCAGAGCCAGGTTTGACAGGTAAGTTAGGGATTTACTTCCTTCTATATTTTCTCTGATCTTATTTTGAGTACAGTTCTGTATGGTATGGATAACCTATAGATGTTATACTATTTTAGGAAAAAATGTTAACTCTTGACATTTTAATGTCTAATGATTTTTTTTTTTGTCTAATCTACATACTTAGTGGTATATTTCTACTCTCTCCCTTTCTGGAAACTTCTGGTTTCTGTGCTGTTTTTATAGAATATGCTAACCAGAAACAGAGGAAATCATACAGATGGAGAAGCAGACAGCCAGAAGGATATAGTATTTTTTCCAAGGTCATTCTGATAATGTTGGTGATGACAATGCTGAGATAAGATTCTATTCTAGCCAGGCAGTGGTGGCACATGCCTTTAATCCCAGCACTTGGAAGGCAGAGGCAGGCAGATTTCTGAATTCAAGGCCAGCCGATCTACAGATCTACTGTGTGCCACCCTGAGAACTTCAATTTTTCTTTTCTTATTTTTATGATTGTTTTACCCCTTCAGCTCCTTCAGTCCTTCCCCTGACTCTTCCATTGGGATCCCCCTGCTCATTCTGGAACTTCAATTTTTAAGACTCATTTATTATCATTTTTTACATAGTAGTATTCTAGATTTCTATATTTAAATGTTTAAAAGTGGAAATCTTGAACAAACAGTACTAATTTCTTCTGCTGGCCGATTTTCTTGATTCTCATTTGATGTAAATTCTCACATAAAATACTGACTTTAATCTACAGATCAAAGTAAGCAGAAATAGGAAGACATAAGGTCCCAAAGTCCAAAATGTCTAACTGAGTCACTGAACTCCAGGATCAGAAAGAAACACTCTCTCTAAAACTTAGGGTGGAGAGTGCTTGTGAAAGAAACAACACAGACCTTATACTTTTAGATGTATGTGTACGCATGTGCATACATACACAACACCACACGAAGGAACACACACAAGCATACACTCACATTAATTAATTATAATAACAATAATAATTTATTTCAGGTGTGAAAATAAAGATAGCTTTTACACCTAACAGATTAAATTAGGATAATTTATACATTAAGAGAAATACACACAAACACGTTTATAATCTGGGATGACTCAGAAGGGTGGGAAGAATTTTAAGGATCCAGAGTAGATAGTTAAGTGATGAATAGAGCTCTCTCGTGAGTACAGATGGAGGTGCGTATGTTGTCTTCAAACAAAGGTCAGTTCAGACAGACTTTGGTGGTTGCTATTAAGAATTTTGAACTTCATGCTAAGCACTGAGCTGGGAAAAAAGGGGATTGAAGGGAGATTTCATAGTTGACTTTCATGTACAGAAAACTCAAAACAGTGGCACCAAATATATAAAATGGATTGGTCTTGAATATCTTTGAAATATTCCAGCTTTTTTGTATAATACAAATGCTTTGAACCTAACCCTTATTCCTAGGCATCTTTCTACAAAGAAATAATATTTTGTGGAGGCCTTTGTATGGCAGCCATCTGGGAGCTGCCATTTATTTATGAATGGGTAGAATGAGAGAGAATCATACCTTTTAATTCCTGGTGATAATAGATCCATAAGTGCCATTTGTTAGCTTCTTGTCAGTTATATAACTTGAAGAATTGGAGAACCCAGAGTTCACAAACTAATCAATATGAGGGTGTTTCCTTGGATAGGAATAGAAAGATAGGGGGTTATTGATAGAAGAAGATATAGGCACAAAAAAACTTCACATTTGGAAAAAATTTAAGCCACATGTATCCCTCATTGAGATTCCCCAACCTCTCTAGAATTTATGTCAGACTCTTGTACTGCAGGTTAACATGATAGAAATGGATGTTTAAATGGTTAAAAATCAATTTGAGGTTAATAACCTGAGACTTGACTAAATCCATAGAAATTACTGAAATCAGTACCTTGAGGTTCATTTCACACAGAAAGTGTAAGAAATTAGACTGGGAATTCATTATTGATTCTTTTCTGCTGCAAACTCTTCAGATCTATTCTGAGAAGAATCCTTTATCCACTCAACTCATCCTTCATTTTTATGTACACTGCCTTTCCCTGCCTTTTCTACTCCACTCCCCAACTCAAAAGAATTGATCAAAATAAAAATTAACAAATAAAACCATAAGTCTATATTTGACCTGATCTGATTTTCTTTCACTTTATTAATATAAAAATGAGCAAAAAGAAATTTCTAAAGACTTGAACTTGTGAATATAGTCTCCCATGGCTGTTTTGTACTGTAAGGGCCAGGAATCCAGCAGTTGTTCCCTATATAGCATTGAAGGATTTCTAGAGAGCTGATGGTCTTAAGTCTACATTAGAATTGTGAAAAGCTGGTTGTAATGTCAGTAAAGGGTGCCAAAGCAAAAGGTAAATGAGTGGAAGTGATGACAAGCAGGCAAAACCTTCTGTCCTATCATTTTATCTGGGATGCCACCATAAAGTGCCACCTTCAAGTAGTCTGATCAAGATCCCTCACAGTAGTTCCCAGCTGCTTATGTATTAGGCGATTCAAGATGGATGCAGTCACATTGGCAACCAAAACCGGCCATCACAGTCTACAGTGTCATGGTATTCTGTCCTCAAAACACAATTCCTCCAATTTCTACAACCTGGGTTAATCTAGTTTAATGGAAGTAAAATATTAAAGATACTGAGAAATTATTATCACCTGCTTGTATTATGAAAATGTTAAATTCATAGTGTATTTGTTAGAGTCTAAGATAAGAGTTGGGCCTAAACAGATAAGAAAAGAGAATAGTCAAAGGCCAGAAAGTTTCTATTGAAGAGGAAGGTTAATTGTAGTAATTTATTGAACAGCGTTTTAACTATAGATAATGACAGTGCATATTTTAAAATAGATGAAAGTGGGGATTTAAGTATTTTCAGCATAAGAAAGAAAGAATATGATGTGATAGTTATGCTAATTATTCTGATTTGATTACTCACCCCACTTTAAAACATTTCATGTACTACATAAAATACACAATTCTGCGTTTCTATTAAAAATCGAGCTGTTGTTTCCTTCCAAGATCTCCCCTCCGTCCCTGAATGTATAAGTAGCCCCTCATGTTTTCTTTGGAGCTCTGTCTCTGTCCTGTGCGTGGGTCACCCAGTGCCATCCTGAGTCATCTGGGAAAGTGGAGCAACAGGACATTGGCAGCCTTTTCTGTGCTTCATGCTTGTTACTGCCTCAATAAGGAGAGGGCGGCTTGGTTGCAATGCTCAATTCAATTCATTGTCTCCAGACCTAGAGACTTGACACTGACTTTGCACAATGTTACAGAAAACTTTTCTAGCCCAAATATTTTAAATAAGCACATTAAGGGATTGAGTTAAATTGACTACCCTGCCACCCGTGACTTAGGCATGAGGAGGGGCTAAAAATGACTCTCTATGACAAAAGGAAAGTATGGGTTTAAATATAGCAATATACTTATTGAATTTTCAATTTTAAAACTAGCATGTTCCAAACAAACCAATCATTCCTTATGTGTACTTCCTAGAACCATAGATTCCTATGGGAAAAAGAATAAATTCCCTGTAATGTTGATATTTCCTTTTAAATATTCCTAATACTGCCAAAGGCTGACAGTTCAGAATAATGAAGTCAAGTATTCCAAGATAGGGAGTTTATCATAGATTATTCATGTGGGATTAAAGTCATGACATGTGATCTTTACTTGTATTTTTAAAATTCAGTATGTTTTAAGGGGTAAGGCATCTGCATTTGGGTCCAGAAGAGAACCCTAGATTCCTCAAGCTTCAGTTACAGATGATTTTGATGTGTCGGTAAGTGAACTTGGTTCCTCTGAATTGCACTGCTCTTAAGTGTGAAAGAGGGAGAGGAAAATAACAAGAGATTTGACCCATAATCTGTGGTTTTGAAATTAGAAGGGAACATCTGCTCAGGAATTCAAATGATCTGTAGGAGCTGAAAAGGGACAAAACCTTCAGAAAAAAAATATGGATATTCTACTACCTTCCTGTCCACTGACACAAGCAAGAGGCTTCTACCCTACAGCACTGTGAAGTGATGTATGTATGAACCTATTTAGTTGGTTGTATATCTAGCAACCATACTAAGTGGATGGGGATATATATTTCACTATCAAAAAGATCTAAAAACTTGGCCTTATTATTATAAACTATACTGTGAAACTATTTATATAAAGTTCAGAAAGAAAAAATAATTCACTTGATGTTCCATAGCTTAATCAGTAGCAATTGTTCCTTGCAATATTACAATAGCCAAGACATGGAATCCACTGAGCTGATCATCAGTGATTGCATGTATTATAACATACGATTACAAAAACAAACACAAATCCATGAATTCAGAACCATGTCTTCTCTCTGCCCTATCCGCAGACATTGTCAAGTCTTTGTGATGCTCAACCTTCAGACAAACTCGTGATTTGTAGTGATGAATATTCTGTGCTTCTCAACCAAGACCTATGCATAGCCATTGTTGTCTAAATATTTCTTTAGACCCAAAACCTAATCTGTATTTTTAAATCCAGCCTCAGTGGGAAAATAGGGGCTTTGAAGATGGGGGCTTTGAAAAAGGGATTAGCTCATAAGAGTGCTGTCCAGAATAATATCACTGTTCTTATGAGATGGGCTTCATTCTTCTTCCTTCTCTGCACTATGGGAAAAGCACAGCAAGATGGTCATTTATGAGTGAGAAGATCATCTCTCCCCAAATACTGAATATTTCTGAACATTATCTTTGTCCTCTCTAGTCTCTAACTGCTGTGTGTAAGCTATCATAAAACCACTAGGACACCTGACCTCAAACCACATGCATTCAATCAATAATTAGAAGTCATCATTTCTTCCTGTAAGCAATTTTCATGTGCAAGAAAGTGTTCATGAAAATTACCTTTGATTCTATGCTACCGGGACACAGAAATGACCATGGTTGCACTGGAACATTCTGTTCTCATCCTCCTGCCCTTCCAGCCTTTTCTACAGTAAGGCTATGACAGACTTATCTGTGTACTTTCAGAAAGAAACATCTAAGGGCATCAGAACCTTATTATGCAGTAAAGGAAACAGTAATTCCAAAAATTATTTACCACCATACTCTCAAGATAGATACATCTTGTCACCTGGTAGGTCTTATTTGTTCTTTTTACCAATCAGAAATAATAACCCAAATCCTGAGAACTCTGCTCTAAATAATGACAAGGGCAGAAAATGCTCTGAATGTTATGTATGGTTCTCAGGAGGAAATATGCCTCAGTGGAATAGTTACTGAAACCTTTTCTCTGTTGTCCTTGAGAGATGGACCACTCTCCTTCCAGACCTTATTTTTCCCCACAAGAAAGACTCTGCCACTGTTACCTGGTCACAATGCTCTTGTGTCTCTAATGTTCTATATAGATCATTATTTTATTCATGTAGCAATTTCTGCATTAGTACACTCTGCCTTTGGATATTTTTTTAGCAAATATTCATTGCAAGAAAAAAAAATTTATTCTTTTAACATTTTCTGGTGTTTAGCTGATAAAATGCCTGCCCTCATAGGAAACAGCTGCTTCCACAGACAGCCAGCAGAGCAGAGTCCCAGAAGCCAGGGCAGAATGAGTCAACCAGCAATTCTCATTAGAGTCTCTAAGGCAGCCAAGAGCTAAGGCTTTGGGAACTTATCTTGAAACAGCTTTACTGAAGTAGCAAGAAGCATGACAATATCAAAGTAATAATTATTATGTATTTTAATGTATGTATCCTATAGCAGACACTATACAAAGACTTAATGTGTACTTTTTTGATTGATCATCTCATAATTACAATAGGTATGTATCAACATCCTCTTTATTTTCTAGATAAGAAAATAGAGACTTCAAGATGTTAACTCTATTAGAAGACCACACGTGATCAAAGGTTTTGTTCATGACCAAGTGTGTTTTCAAGGGTGTAAGGAAGACATTATCTGAGTCTACAACTATTCCTTTAATTTTTAATAAAAAGGCTATGAGAGGTAAAAGGAGATTCAAAAACAACAAAATAAGAGGGAGTCTAATGACAGACATATCTCTACATTTGCTCCTATGCATAAACATGCAACTATGCTGGCATGTAGAAGAACTAGACTAAAACATAAAGGGAGAGAGAGGGGAGAAGACATGAGGGGCACCATAAGAGAGTATTGTGCCCCCTGGAAATGGAGTAACAAGAGCATATAAGCCTCCATGTCAGTGTTGGGAATTGAACTGGAATCCTCCAGAAGAGTGGCCAATGCTCTTAACCACTGAGCCATCATCTCTGGCTAAGGAGAGAGAAAACTTATTTTTGAAAATAGACTCAGGAAAACAAAGAAGTAAAAAGAGATGAGAGTATTTAAATAGGCAAGAGATGGAATCAAAGTACATATTGTATGTCTGAAATTGTAAAATAATAATAATAATAATAATAATAATAATAAATAATAAAAGTTTTAAAGAAGCTGAACATTTCCAGATAAGAAATGTTGGTTTTGTGCTCCAAGTACACTGGAGTCTTCATAGCTAAACATCCCACAACACATACATACATGTACACCTACAAACAATCTACAAACACTCAAAACACACACATCTACACCCACTCACTGACACACAGACACACTCACACACAAGCACACACACTCCTCTTTCTGGTCTTGACTCATATGTTAACTTAGCCGTGAAACCTTTTAAAAGTGCTACACATCACCCAATCTTGGTTCACCAATGACTCCTACTAGGACTGCCCATCTTTCAGGGCTTAGAGTTCATAGACGTACTAACAATTACTTGTTGACTTGTCCTCTAAGTCTGAAATTTTTTTTAAAAAGAAATATTTTTCTAGAACTCAGGAAAAGTAACATTTAAGTTATATTAACTTCATATTCAAGATCAGGCTAGGTGTGAACAGGAAAGTAAATAGTATAAAATGTTGGCCCTTGACTGCCTTCCCCCTCGGGATATCCAGGCACTATTGCACCAGGCTGGACTAGAAGGAATGAAGCTTATCTTGGCAGGTGGGAGAAAGACATTTCTCCAGAGACCTAAGCAGCTATCTTCATTGGGATAACAAGGACTCACTGTAGGGGTGGGTAGGGATTTTCAGGGTGAGTGCACATTATTGTTTGGGGTTGAGGTGCTGAGGTTGCTTCATTTGCATGGAGAGGAATTTCAGGTGCTTATTGGACATGTCCTTATAAAGAGAGAAGTTTGACCTGTAACCTGGTCACCAGGCTACACAGTTACCTCAAGGGTGACTGAGATGGAGGTTGTAAGGCTGCCTGTGCTAGGACATGCAGGCTCAGAATGGGGATTAATTAATTATTTGAGTTTGCAATTATTTATTAACAGTTCAATTAATTATTTGAGTTCACAATTATTTATTAACAGTTCAATTAATTATTTGAGGTTACAGTTACCTAATATCCCAACCATGTGAAGAACCAATAAATAAAAAAATTACAGACCAAGTTTTCCTATGAATAGAGATGCAAAAATATTTAATAAAATACTTTCAAACATAATTCAAGAATACATCAAAGAGATCATCTACTATGATAAATATGCTTTATTCTATAAATGCAGGATTTTCCTACCATTACAGGAAAATCAATAAATGTAATCTACTATATAAACAAACTAAAAGAAAAAATACTTGATTGATCATTTTCTTAGGTGCTAAATAGGACTTTGACAAAATCTAGCACCCTTCATGACAAGTCCTAGAGCATCTAGGGATAGCAGGCACATATGTAAATACAATAAAGATACAGCAAGCCTATAGCCAACATGAAGTTAAATGGAAAGAAACTCAAAGCAATTCTACTAAAATCAGGAATAAGACAATGTGGTCCACTCTCTTCATATCTTTTCAAAACTTGAAAACGTTTCAAGTACTTGAAGTCTTATCTAGAGCAATAAGACAAATTAAGGAGGTTAAGGACATAAAAATTGAAAAGGAAGAATTCAAAATATCATTATTTGCAGATGATATGATAGTATATATAAGTGGCACTAGAAATTATACCAGGGTATAATCAACACCTTCAGCAAGGTAGAGGGATAAAAAATCACTCACAAAAATCAGTAGTCCTTCTAGATATAAATGAGAAATGGACTGAGCAACATCATGAAAACAGCATCTTACATAACAGCCTCAAATAATATAATGTGTCTTGGTATAACTCTACTCAAACAAGTAAAAGACTTGTAGGATAAAAACTTCAAGTTCTTGAAGAAAAAAAATGAAGATATCAGAAGATGGAAATGTCTCCCATGCTAATTCACTGACAAGATAGTGAAAAATGGCCATCCTATTAAAATCAATCAGCAAAGTCAATGCAATCTCCATCAAAATTCCAACATAATTCTATGCAGACCTTGAAAGGACAATTCTGAACTTCATATGAAAAAAAAGAAAAAAAATCCACAAAAACACTCAAAAACAAACAAAGCCAAGATAGCTAAAACAATTCTGAATAATAAAAGAACTACTGGGGGAATCACTATTCCTGGTTTCAAGTTATACCATTGAACTATAGTAATAAAACCCCAAAATATCAGCATAAAATGGACACATCGATCAATGGAATTGAATTGAAGACCCAGACATAAATATACATACCTATAGACACTTGATTTTTTTTATAAAGAAGACAGAAATACATTATGGATAAAACACAGAATCTTGAACAAATGGTGCTGGTTCACCTGCATGTCTATAGACATAAGAATGAAAATAGACCGTATCTATCACCCTGAATAAAACTTAAGTCCAAGCAGATCAAAGACCTGAACATAAAACCACATACACTAAACATAAAACCACATACACTAAACATAAAACCACATACAGAAAAGTGGGGAATAGCTTTGAACCCATTGACACAAAGAAAACTTTCTGAACAGAACACTAATAGCAGAGACATTAAGAGCAACAATTAATAAATGGGACCCCATGAAACTGAAAAGCTTCTGTAAGGCAAAAGACACTGTCATTTGGACAAGACTGCAGTCTACAAGATGGGAAAATATTTTTTTTTACTTTTACCAACTCTATGTCCAATAAAGGATGAATACTGGTCATCTTGTTACCAAACAACCCTTCCAGTAGTGGTACTAGACTGTACTCTATTTAGTTGTCATCCAAGGGGGTTCACATGAAGACACCCAAAGAAAACAGGCTTTAGTGAGACATTAGTACACTCTGTGCAAACTGACAGTAGGGACACACTGCTGAGTACAATACCCACTGTACTTATTGAACATGGATTAGTTGACCTGGTGCCTGCATGGAATCTTCACCCCTACATTCTAGTGTATTTTTTATGGGAAGGTATGCTGCAAGCTACCAAAACTTAAATGTAAACACTAATCAAGCCACAAAATCTTTTACCTACACTCTGTCTTGCCTACAAGTTATCAAGTTATACTAGGGCAATGGTGGCACAACACTTGTGGGAATCACAAAACAATATCTGATTTGAATTAAGGCCCACTCTACAAGATATCCTACACTGCTTAGATGGCCAATAAACAGAAACTAGATACCCCAGAAACCTAGAGTAAGACCAAACACCATGAATTTAAAAAATAATTTTTTGAAAAAAATGTCTCAACAAAGTGATTCCAAATGAACTTTTGACGTGCATCCTATACTGCCTGCAAGATGTGCTGAGGCAATAATGATTCAGAACATGTGGGAGTGACCAACAAATGACTGGTCTAACGTGACACCCGTGCCAAGAGAGAGACGCCACATCTGGCACTGCCAGGATAGCCAAGAATTGGATGCTGTATTGTCCAGAGACCTACTCTAGAACCAAACATGACTGGCAAAAACCACCTCCTACAACAACAACAGCAACAACTCAATAAAATGACTCCTAATATTCTGCTATACTCATAGATGTGTGCCTAGCCCAATTGTTATCAGAGAGGCACTCTCTAGCAGCTGGTGGAACAAAAACAGAGACTCACAGCCAACTATTAGGAAGAACTAAGGGAGCCATGCAGAAGAGGAGGAGAAAAGATCATAGTACCCAGTGTGGTCTAGAATACCAGGAGAATACAGCACACAGAACCAACTAAGCAGGTCTCAGAGGGGCTCCCAGAGACTGCAGCAGCAATCGGGGGCTCCTGCCCATGTTTGTGCTAGGTCTTCTGCATACATGCTGGGGGATGTTTAGCTTGGAGTTTTTGTGAGACTCCTAACAATGGGTTTGTGGGTAACTATAACTCTTTTTCCACCTAGATTGCCTTATTTAGCCTTAAGAATGAGGGTTTGTGCCCAGTCTTATTGCATCTTCTTATGCTGTGTGCATTTGCTATTGCTGGGAGCAATATTGCTGGTTTTTTTCTCAAGGGAAACTGAAAAGGAGTGGATCTGGGCAAAAGAGAAGGTAGGAGGAAAGGACTGGGAGGAGGAAAAGGAGGGACCTGCAGATGTGATGTATTGTAGGAAAGATGAAAATAAAATGAAGAATGACCCCTCATGATATTGAGTTTTTCTCATAGATCAGTGCCCTATTCAGTTGTCATCAGAGAGGTTTCCTCTGTTCCCATCCTCCCAGCAGAAGAGAACAGATGCAGATACTCACAGAGAGATATTACATGGAGAGCATGTAGATGGGACGTCTTCATCAAATCCTTGCCTTCAGAGCTCAGAGAACCTGTGGGAGAGGAGGCAGGGGGCCTAAAGAAAGCTTAAGAGCCAGAGAAGATAGAAGACCCCAGGAAGTCAAAGTACTGTGAATCAAATAAGTAAGACATATACGAACCAACAGAAGCTGGAGCAGCACGCACTGGGCCTACATGAGTGTGTACCAGGTCCTCCTCATATATATCATAGCCATTAGCTTAGTAATTTTATAAGACTCCTGAGTGCGAGAATGAGTGGGTCTTTGATCTTTGTGCCTGCTCTTAGGGCTCCTTTTCTTCTCTTCAGTTGTCCTGTCCAACTTCAATATGGTAATTTTTGCTATATCTTATTATATTTTATTTTGTCACTTGTCTTAGTGTTTCTACTCCTGTGAAGAGACACTATGGCCTCTCTAATAGAGGAAAACATTTCATTGGGGCTGGTTTACAGTCCATTTTTTTTTTTGTGGCAGGAAGCATGGTGGCCTACAGGCAGATATGGTGCTGGAAAAGTAGCCGAGAGGTATACATCTGGATCAGCAGGCAGCAGGAAGAGACAATCACACTAGGCTTTTATTGAGCATTTTAGACCCCGAAGCCTGTACCCAGTCACACACATTCTCCAATAAGGGCGCATCTACTTTATCAAGGAACTTACCTCCTAATAGGGTCCCTATATCGTGCCCCAAATGAGCATATGGTGGGTCACTTTTTTTCTAACCACCACAATAACATTTTAGCATTCTCCCAAGGAATCTTGCTCTCTAATGAGAGACAGAAGGAGAGTGGATCACTAGAGTGGGGGGGAGGAGAGAGGAACTGGGAGTAGAGTAGCAAACAGCAATGAGAATATATTTTATGAGAATAGGATATTTTAATAAAAATGGGAAAGTAAAAGAAAGGAAGGAAGGCAGGAAGAAAGAAGGAAGGAAGGAAAGAAGGAAGGAAGGAAAGAAAACCAATTCAAAATCACACACTTAGAGATGAAGATAGACAAACTCCTGATTTTAATCTATAAGCTTCTTGGAAGCAATGGTTAGGGGCAGAATTGGTATGTTTCTCATGGAAATATCCACCAATTTATTCTGACAAGAACACACGAGGCAGGTAAAGATGGATGTGGCTAGAAAAAACAAAAAAGAAAAAAATGGGTGAGGACTGAAAGAACAAACCATCCCCACAATGTGGAGGAGACCGTGTGAATGTAATAAGAAAGGAGATACAAAGACAAAGTATAGAGCAGAGACTGAAGGAAAGGCCATCCAGAGACTGACCCATGAGGATCCATCCCATATACAGTCACCAAACCCAGACACTATTGTGGATGCCAAGAAGTGCTTGCTGACAGGAGCCTGCTATAGCTGTCTCATGAGAGACTCTGGCAGAGCCTGATAAATGCAGAAGCTGATGCTTGCAGCCAACCATTGGACTGAGCACAGGGAGGTCCCCAAGGGAGGAGTAAGAGAAGGGACTAAAGGAGATGAAGAGGTTTGCAACCCCATAGGAAGAACAACAATATCAACCAACCAGATCCCCCAGAGCTCCTAGGGATTAAACCCACCAACCAAAGAGTACACATGGAGGGACCCATGGCTCCAGCCGTAAATGTAGCAGAAGATGGTCTTGTTGGACATCAATGGTAGGAGAGGCCCTTGGTCCTGTGAAAGCTTGATGGATTCCTCAGTGTACGGGAATTTGAAGGAGGGGAGGCGGGAATGGGTGGGTAGGTGGGGAACACCTTCATAGAAGCAGGGGGGTTGGGATAGGTGTTTCAGGGGGTTAGGGCCAGGAAAGGGGATAACATTTGAAATGTAAATAAAGAAAATATCCAATAAAAAATGAAAGAGAGAGAGAACACCATTTATGAAAGCAGATATGTGAGGAGCCATGTTAGAGGGCAACCAGGATTTCAGTACACTGTAGGATAGACTGCATTGACAGAGAGACTGAAAGAATGGAGTTTGCAGGAAGGGCAGATATAGAGCTTACACCTCTGTGTACCCCAGTAAAAGTTTTTGTACATACACACACTTTTTAGCACACATATAGAGACATGTGTATCTTTACAAAATTTACATGTTTATACATTTTCATTAAAAGCAACCAATTAAACAGTTCCTTGAAATAAGGAAACTATTCAAGTTGAGTGACACATTAATTTTGCTTTTTTTTTGAGGGAACTGACCAATTTTCAATATACCTATCTCTCTCTTTTAGCAGCCATTAGATACCTAGAGTATCTTCAGCTACTGGAGGGCCTTAGGAGATTCTTCACATCCTACATTGTATGTTCACTGATGTTATCACTAATCAGGCTTGTTGGTTCTTTTCTTCTTCTTTTTTATTAGATATTTTCTTTATTTACATGCCATATGATATCTCCTTTCCTAGTTTCCCCTCCAAAAAAGTTTTTAAAAAAATTAAAAAAAAAAACACAACAAATACAAACCTTTGTTCCCTCCCTCCTCCCCCTGCTTGCCACCCCACCCTTTCCTGTTTACTCGCCCTGGCATTCCCCTACACTGGGGCACAGAACCTTCACAGGGACAAGGGCCTCTCCTCCCAATGATGACTGACTAGGCCATCCTCTGCTATACACATGCTGCTGGAGACATTAGTCCCACCATGTGTACTCTTTAGTTGGTGGTTTAGTCCCTGGGAGCTCTGAGGGTACAAGTTAGTTCATATTGTTGTTCATCCTAAGGGGCTGCAAACCCTTCAGCTCCTTGGGTCCTTTCTCTAGGTTGTTGGTTCTTATTAGAGACAGTAACAGAGAAACAACTCTCTACCCAAATCAGAATGCAAAAGTATCAAATTTCAAATAATTGCTACATTTTTTAAGTTAACAAACCATGGAACACATCACAAATTATAAGATAGGCAGTGAAATTCAAATAGGCGTTAGCAGCAGTCCTTTAATGTAGCAGGATTTCAAATATTGCCAAGAGGGGCTCCATAAACTCCCTGGGATTTTTAACCTGATACCATAGAAGGCCTGTCCTCATAAGTGAGGACCATTCTCTAGGATTAAGGGAAATGGAGCCCCAGAAGATGAAGCTAATCTTGGAAGGATAAAGTTTATCTGCTGCAATATGATCTGCCTGACAAAGAAATGTGAACCTCTCTGCAGAAGGAAAACATCACCAAGATCCCTGACTTTTGGTTCATAACTCAGGAATGAATTGACATATACTGCTATACAAAAAAAAAAAAAAAAAAAAAAAAAAAAAAAAAAAAAAAAAAGAGCCCTACTTGGCTTCTTATCAGTGAAAGGATTGGAGAACAAAAAGGGAAAGAGGACATTTCAAACAACAATAAATTCAAAATAATAGTAATGAATAGTAATATTCAAGAAAATAAGGACAAAAGTTTTAGAAAACACTGAACACATGAAAACAATTCAAAATAATTATAATAAATATATTCAAGAAAGTAAGAAGGGAAAAATTAGAAAACACTGTATATATGAAAGGGTGATAAATTAAAAATTATAGAAATTATACATTGATGACAAAAGTTCAACAATGTGCATGACAGAAAATTAGACTCTAAAACAGGAATTGTGTTTAAGGATTTACAAAGTAGATTCAGTCAACAGAAAAATATTATGACTTACTTATCTGTTTTTCCTAACAGGCAAAATTCATCAAGCTAGAAAAACCTCAAACATTTAAAAGAAAAACTCCATTTAGCTAAATTGTATATAAATGACTAAAAAACAAAAGAAATAATAATAAGTTAAGAGCATTTAAAAGTAGCAGGTTGTGGTGGAGGAAATGCATTACCTTCAAGAAAACAATAACAAGCTTATGCCTAACCTAATTGTGTGAGTGATTAAAAACACAGGCCAATTTAACCACATTTTGAAATACAGAGAAGGAAAAGGCAACAATGTGCCATCTTAGATTTCAATTCCAGGGAAAACATACTGTAAGAGCCAAAGTTATTCTTTTAAGTTTTAAGTTTTAATGACTGTGCCTAAGAAATTCATGAATCAAAAATGCTCTAAGCTGTAAGCTCCTTGTCCAGGGGACAAATGCTTCCTGAAATGCTGGAGGCTGTTGTTTATGGGAGATAACAGGCCACATGTTTGTGTTCCCCTAAACAAGTTTGTTTGGCTCGCCAGCAGGGGATGTGATTGATCACATGTGGGCGGGAGGGCCTGGGCAGGAACTATGCCAGGACATATGCTTGCCTCTGATTAAATGTACGCTGGAGGTGTGCAAGTACAAAGTACATCAGAATATATGCTTGTTCCTGGCTGGACTAATGGGAAGCAGAGTGGCCTCATTTGTTTGTCTTTATAAGCCTCTTACCATTTCCTGGGAACACTGGAGGGGCTCTGGCCAGAGTCCATCATCCTAGCCAGTAGTTAATTTAAGAAAGCTTGCTTCAAATTTGGCTCAGAGGGCTGGAGAGATGGCTCAGTGGTTAAGAGCGATTCCCAGCAACCTGCATGGTGGCTCACAAACATCTGTAGTGAGATCTGATGCCTTCTTCTGGTGTGTCTGAGGACAGTGACTATGTACCCATAGACATAAAATGAATAAATAGACCTTTAAAAGAAATTTTGGCACAAAATTTGTGGAATTGGTGGTTTTTCTCTAGCAATTCTCCAGCTTAACTCTTTCCCAAAGCCATAGATCACAGGTGTTTCAGGCTAAGATCTCAGGAGCTCTTCCAACTTTTCTATCCTCCCTTTCAATCACAGGGAAGTTCCTACAGGACATAGCTTAGACAAGAAGACTTTCCTCAGGGAGTGTGAAGGCTGTGAAGAGAAACTAAATTTTGAGGTGTTGGATGTTGGTACTACAAGCATCTGAGAGAACGTGTATTGCATCCCTAAAGCAATTGGCTCTTCACAACCCAGCAGTGCCTCCTGTAATCCACCTTCTGGCCTATTGGATCAACTGGCAACATACTGGCTCTTGACTGACTAATAATGACTTACAAGCTTGGACAAAGTTTAAGGAGATTTGAGATATTAATTTTCCTTCCCTATTGTAGCTGGTTTCTAGTCCTAAACCGATCTGCCAGAGAGTTGAGAGTGCCCCTGCCTGAGTTTCTCATGGTATACAGACATTTCGTGTATACCATCTGAAGGGTGACTCAGAAACACAGTCTGTTCATCAGGCCTTTCTGTGGGTAGTTTATTTAGGAAACAATCTTTTCAGTCTCCATTTTCTCCCTGTATCCTTGGTTTCCTTCTCTTCCTTCTCTCAGCCTTGACACCACTCCTTGTCTGACCATTTCAGGTCATCTGTGCTTTGCACAGAAGGTACCATTTGAGCTTTATGGTACTTTTGATGTCTTAGACTTTAACCCACCCAACATACACACATGTGTGGGCTTCCTCTGCAGGTCCTGGCATTGTGAAGTGTTCATGAAGGAATTCGGTTTTACAGATACCCCACCAGACTATGACCATACCACATAATAGTGAAAATGCCCCACTACAGCCTCCTCCCAGGAAGAAACTGCCTTGACTGGTCCAGGTCTCAGAACTAGAACAGCAAAGCTTCAGGCAGGAAACTGCAGTGTTTGCAATTCTTCACGGAATGCCAGAGCGAGTTACTTTCTCTCATCTAACAAGCTAGACACAAGGGATTCAGAGACGTGAGATGTTTGCCACATGAGCAAGCCTTCCCTACAAGGCCTTGCCTCTTCCTGTTGTTGCTGGGTTCCAGCCTGGCTCCCAAGACATGGTCTGCTATTTACCAATGTGCATCTTTGAGACTAACGTGAAAAGAAAATCAATAAGCTGTCTGTGCAACATCTCAGGCTAATGGTATTTGTCTAGTGTTCACCCACCTCTTCTTACTTCAGGCTCTGTGGAGTTGTCTCCACTCCTGCTGCCTCGACACTATTCCCAGTATGTGGTAAGGAGAGCCACCAAACTTGCCTGTTCTGACTCAGGGTGAATTTTCTCATCCTTCCTATACCTTCAGAAAGACCCCGACAGCGGCACAAATACTCCAGGGAGGCAGAATTTGAAAAGTGGTCGCATAATGCTTGAATCTTCCAATGTAGCTTCTGGTGAGGCGTTTTATATTTCAGAACATCAACTCAAACAGGAGGGAGTTAAATGAAAATATATTCAATTTCCCTTCCAGCTAACTAATTTTGTTATACTATGATCAAAGATATCTCAGGGATTTTAATTTGCTTAAGATGTTTCAAAGAGAAATGGATTTCTTATCTAACCTTGAAACTTTTTAAGAGTCGGAGCCTCCGATTTCGTTGAATCCACTTTTGTCACATCACTGGCAGGGATCAGATTGTAGCTGCTGATTTGTGAATGAGCTTGAGTAAGTCTCATCAATTAATTCCACCAGCCTTATATAATGAAAGGCCATTGAATCTTGTCAATATTGGAACAAATATGGGGCAAGAGGCATAACAGTCAAATGAACCTAGTTAAACTTCTATTTCAGTATCTATAAATGAAGGATTTAATCTATTTTGTAAGATTTCCATAGAGACTATATGAGATAATGTGTATAAATGACATAGCACAGTGCCTAAGCAAATTATATTTCTAACATAACTTGAAGTCCATTTTGGGCATCAAGGCAATTAACATTTTGGCAATTGAGAGGTCAGTAATTATATGAAACAAAACAATACTCGTTTTGCCCTGATTAGCAAGATTTAAATTGCACTTTCTGTCTTTCAATAACCAACCATCATAAACAAGACTGTCCAAACACTGACTGCTAATTTCCCCCAGATATGGTTAAGTAGATGGACACTTAATGTTCAGTTCTGCCACTGCTATAAGAGAACTGGGAAGGACTGAACTGCAAAGAGTGTTGTTTGGAAGGACAGAAACCACACAAGCACCATGGAAGCGTCTACCTTTTTGAAAGCACACATCTTCAGTACATCACTTATCTCTGCTGTAGCAAGAAGGTTTGAGTGGTCGTTCAACATCCATACAGAAAATGGGAAGTCTGCTCATTCCTGTCTCTTTTGTAGTTCTTGGTACTTAGGTTTTGTGTCGCTGAGTGTGATTCCCCAACAACTGAGATTTTTCTCCAATATTTTCTTAAAATTTTGTTCTCCTACTGTAGTTATATGATCCAGTTTGAGAAAATTGTTGAACATCATGTAAGGATCAAAGATGTCCTAGATAGACAGCCAGCTGTTTTTGATTTGTTTTGTGAAAAGATTACTAATTGTACTTTGAATTATATTGAAAATATTGCTTTAACTCACACACACACACATATACACATACACACTCACATACACAAACAAAATCTGATGACATTATTCTATTAAATTAATTTATATGTTTGCAAAATCATTCTATATTCTCTGTGTGTGTTTGTGTTTGTGTGTGCCTGTGTGTGTGTGTGTCTGTGTGTGTCTGTGTGTGTGTGCCTGTATGTGTGTGTGTATGTTTGAGGCAGTCATGCAGTTGGACCTGAGCATCTCCCACAGTGAGGCCAGCCGCATCCCATTGAATTCCTCCACAGACCACCTGCATTCTTTACCCTGATTTTTTTATCCATTTAAGGAAGGTGCTTTCTAGTCCTTATTTGTTTTATTTTTTACATTTAATGCATACAGTTTTATCCAATGCTATTTCATCATTTATTGAGATAGTCATATGATTTCTCATATAGTCTCAAAATAGTAGATAAAATTGATTTTACACTAATGTTAAAACAACCCAAAATGCTTGATACACAGTTTCAGTCATCATACATTATTAATTTTACATGGTTTCTTTTTGATTTTCTAATACTATCTTAAAGATATTTTGTTTAAATTCACAAATAAAATGGAAAGTAAATTTTATTCCTTATGATCAACTTGCCTATCAGCAAAAATGTTCTTATATAAAATATTTGGGAATGTGTATTTCCACATTCTGAGTGGGTTAATGTACGGTTCATGTTATTTTGCCATGAAACATTGGTCCTCATTAATTAAACCACCTTCACCTATAAGGTCTTTTAAAGTAAATAATTAATTTTGTATATTTATTATATATTGGGCTAGATACAGTTTATTAAATCTTGCCTTGTTTTTTCATGTAAATTAACCTCTTATCTAAACATTTGTTTTGTTCTGTTGGATCTGAGATTAAACCTTTCAACAAAATATATCCTGAATGAAGAAACTTATGTTGGATTAAAAGGAAGGACAAACCTGTTGTAGAAATATCATAACTTGAACTCTCTCATCTAGTGTTTTAGGTCTATTGTTATCAAGGTAATGTACTTGAATTATACTAAAATCACCATTCATTTTTTTAATCTTTTTTATTGGATATTATCTTTATTTACATTTTAAATGTCAACTTTCCCAGTGCCCTCCCATGGAAACCTTCAATCCCATCCCCCAACTCTCTGTTTCTATGAAGGTGTTCCCCTACCACCCACTCCCACCTCCATGCACTCGAATTCTCCTACACTGGGGCCTCGAGCCTTCACAGGACCAAGGGCCTCTCCTCACCATTCTTGGGGCTAGAGAGATGATTCATCAATTAATAGTGATAATCTTCTTGCAGAAGTTCAGAGGTCAGTTCCCAGAACCCATGCTAAATGGTTTAGAACTGCTGTAATTATAACTCCAGGTGACATAAGCCTTCTTCTGGTCCTGTCTCTACAAATTCAAGAAATATAAATACATGTAACTAAATTTTTAAAAAACTGTATATTTAGTTGTTTTTGTTTCATGTGTATGGATATTTTACCTATGTGTACCTCTGTGTGCCGCATGAATGACTCATGTCCATGGAGGCAAAAAGATCCCCTGAAACATTGGTTCCCCTGAAACTGGGGTACACATGATTGTAACCACTCATTTGGGTTCTAGGAATCTAACTGCGGTCATTTGGAAGAGCAACAAATGCTCTCAGCTGTCAAGCCATCTCCCCATCCCCTTAAAATAAATCCTTAAAAATAAAATATTTCTTTTATCATTACATTTATGAGAGTCTATAATATGCTCAGTTTTATATAATCTTTTCTACAGTAGAAAGTGATTGAGTAAATGGTCCATGTCTGAATATCTAGTATTAAATTAATGTTAGTTTTAAAATGTCTACTAGAAAATTCTTAAAATATTTGGAGGGGGAAATATGTAGCATAGAATCGGGTCCTCTAATTCCACAGATGAAAGTGGTATCAATCAGACATGCTTTATATATGTTCCAATCTATAGAAGATAGATTATGCAACATAGCATTAGGTAAGGAACTCCAGGATATATACTTGGCACAGTACTGACTCTTCTCTTTGATAATTTTTCTGCTTTAAATCCTTTATTAGGAGTTGTGAGAAATGGAGATAAATTATATAATTTCATAAACTGAAAATAAATGGAAATGGTTATTTTTTTAAATTCAGCACATTGCTTGATTGTCAATACTCAATAAAACTGTTAGTTCCGTTTCCTTTATGTAACTAAAAGTCTATGTGTAAAATGTCATCATATCACACTGAGTTAGGTGCATGTATTGCAGTGGCAGTCAATGGACAGTGTGTGGTTTGAACTTGTTTGGCTGCTCATCTTTATTGGCATATCCAATATTTTTCCCTTTTACAATGAATACCATTGTATAGGCATTTGAGTTTGCATTTATAGTTTTTTTTTTCTTAGTTTTGTTTTACAACAAGGTCTCATGTAGCCCATGCTGCCCTGCTGAACTTATTATGTAGCTGAGAATGAGTTTAATGTCTGAACCTCATGACTCCCTCTCCTCATGCCTCCAATTTCTGAGCTCTGGGATTATATCTGTATGCCACCACTCTGTGGATGAAGCACTGAGAATAAAACCCCAGGCTTTCTCAATGCCAGAGAAGCACTCTCCTGACTCAGCTGTTTCTCCAGCTTAAACTTTAGGATGTTTGTCTGTCTTTCAAATATCATCAGTTTTATAATAATTATTTTTCCATGAACCTACATGCACATACAGGTATTCATCTATGAAGCTCGATCTTAAAGCACTACATTTGATTCAATGCTCTAAAAGGAGCTTAAATACAAAATCATGTTTGAGATGCTATTTTAACATCTAAGTTAGTGTTAACTTTCTTCTGCGAGCAGGGGAGACTCAGAGTATATTTCTGAGAAGTATATTTCTCCCAGCACACATTGTAAATGAGCTCATGGTGTTATAAAGGGCAAGACAGTTATTTAAGCCTTGTATTCCTAATATCCACATTTCCTGCAACAGTTTGAAAATAAAACTGATAAAGCTAAAGTGAAGTATGAGGATGTTGAATGCTAGGCAATAAAGCAATTTACTTGATCTTATGAGATGCAAAGGTCATGAGAAATCCATCCAAGAACCTCTTAGTAGTATTCCTCAGGATGAAGCTTCTCCATGGCAACTGCAGAGCATTGACCTTTGATTCCACTTCTGACTTACTGTGTCTTTATATGGTTTTCCTTTCTCTCCATGTTTTACCGGATGACGATCCCCTAACTGACATGAAAACATGCATCCATTCTCCCGTTACAGTTTACTATGTAGACTGGAAAGGACTGGAAGATTCTCAAAGTGGTGATTTACTTTGCTTCTCTGAACAAAGGGTGATCAATAACTTTTCACTTAGACCTCTTTGTCCAATGGCTTCATGTACCCTTGTTCCTTGAATGTTCATGATTCAAGCATCATGTTTTTCTGCTGTAGTGAATAAAATTTCAAATACCATTAGATGTCCATAATCCACAATGAGAATGAGAATGAGGAATGAGAAGCATTCCTCAGATATAGAAGAAAGTTCTCAAAGTATAGTGTAGAGTAGAAGCAGAGAAGAAAATCAAGCCATGAGGTGTGGTCTGTGTTTTAATCTATGTTCAATCACTGTGATCACCCTGGCATTTCTCCAGCTTGACAAAACTTTACACAGCTTTTATCCCTCTCTGCTCCAACAAAGCTTGGTTTTTAAAATTTGATTATAATTTCTCTGTGTTCCCGTTTGAGATGCAAATCTTCCCGTAACCTTTTGCTGGTTTCATAATCACGATCTTAGTTAAGGGACTTAAAGATTTACCTTGGTAATGTAACCATGAAGAAAGATAGAGAAAGAGACCCTGTCTGCCTGAATCGATGGGAAAGTGAGTGCCTACATCCAATTTAAAAAAAAAGGAAAAGGTACCCTGATTGCATAGGCCATCCTGCTCCAACACACTCTGTATCAGTTAAATTTCTACCGTTATCATAAAACACCATGAACAAGGAAATTTAAAGAAAAAAACAAGAATTCATTTTGTCTTACCATTCCAGCAGATCAGAGTCCATGGCAAGGACAGCAGGGCAGCAGGCAAGAGATGTGGTGGCAGGAACTGGAAGCTCACATCCTGAGCCACAAGCATGAAACAGAAAGTAAACTCCATGTGGTAAAGGCATTTAATCTCAAAAACCAACCCTAATGATGTTCTTCCTCCATCTAAGCTGACCCTCAGCCTCCCTAGACAGCATCACCAACTGGGCACCAAGAGTTCCAATGCCCAAGAATATGGAGAACTTTCTCTCAGAGGCAGCAGACCATCCAATAAGTTTCCACTTGCCTACCAGGGTATAGACACCTGCCCGGATTCCACATCTCTTAACTCTTTTAATGTCTCTGCATATTTTGTTTAAAGGTGTTATTTTATTTACAATTTTACATTTACATATACATGTGGGATACTAAATGTACCTGCCTCTAAACTTCCTCCCAATCCACTTATTCTTCCCTTTACATTCAGATTTCTCATATATTCATGTATATTCATTTATATTCTGATCTATAAGGACTAGCCAGAACCATCAATATGATTGTGGGTTTGAGCCCTCAGAATGCAGTAAGCTCAGCAGAGGTAAAAAAGTAGATAGTCAGCCTTCCTCTGCCAGAATCTATTGGTACCCACTAGTTCAAAGGTAAGTGACAAGTTCTACTGAGCTCATATGCACTGTTTGACTGGCCATTGAGCTGGTCTTGTGTGGACCCAGTGGGAAAAAAAATTATGTGTGATGTGAGTTAATGATCCCAAGTAGTTGTATGAAGTTGGGGGATTCTAGGGAATGGCATTTTACACCATCCTTCTGATCGTACATCCCTCTTTAAACCTTAGAAGGTATGGTAGAACTGACTTGCTCAGAGTTGGATCCACGCCCATCACTTATCATCTCCGTGTTAAGCAGAGATGGATTCTTGCATTCACCATTGTTCATTGTAAGATTGTAAACAGAGACTTCTCAGGCCCAGGCTGGGGGCTGCTTCTGCTTGTTAGTATAAGCATAGATATTTAGAGAACTACATCAGTTTGTTAACCATCAGAATTGTGTTTCATGCATGAAGCTAACACTGTTCAACACTTCAGTTGTTAGCCAGCCTTATAGTATATTGGACATTGGTCTCCTGTGACCTATGGAGTGAATCCTAAATCCTTTCAGAGAACATCTGGCAACCACTACCACAGTCAAGCTTGTTTTAGACACATACGCATATCTTCCTTTCTAAATACTTTTTATATTCCTTTTATCCAAATTACTACTTGCTTCTCCCATCCTGACTTCCAGAGACTCTCCCTCCCTTCCCTCCCTTGTCACTCTTCTTTGTCATGGGAAAGCTTTTTTTTAATTTCCCAAGAAATTTGATGATGTTTTTCTCTTACTTCTTGTGCTACTGGAATCTATTCAGAAAATAATTACCTATACCTATCTGTTGAAGTGTGTTCTATAATATTTTCTCTAGAAGGATAGAGTATCTGAGCTTTGTGTGCCTTTGATCCATTTGCAGTTTAATTTTACAATGTAAGAGACAGTAACTTACTTCTGTTCCTCTGGACCCGATATTCATGAATTATAGCACCATTTGTTGAAGATTATATATGTGGACTTTTTGTCCAAGTTATTTTTGATTTTTGTTTTTTGTTTTTTCTTGAAGTGGTTTTTTGCCTGTTGAGAAAAAGTCTTGTTTTGTAATCCATGTTATACTAGTATGTTACTATGCCTACTATGCCTAGGGACAAGTTTTCTTCAAAATATTGGTTTATTCCTCATCAAAATTAGGGTTAAATATATAATTTTTGGACTCATAGTATTTCAACCACATATAAAAATTTATTAAAACACTATTAAAAATGAAGAAAAGATGTTGAAATGACAATAAAAAATAGAAATGACTTGTATATTTACAAAATAGATATGATATGCAATTAAACTACAGATATATGCAAAAGTGTTATTGAATCTCATAAGCATAATGTTGAGAAAATACATACTTGAAAGAGAGGATTCTATACTTCATTACTGACAGTCTATGCTAGTGAATGTAAATATAAGGGTTGCCTTGGAGTAATGAGGATGGAGGCAGGCTCTGGTGGGATTCTAGTGTTGCACAGATCTGAGCTACAGTCTTCAGATATGAGCCAACTTTCTCTCATGTGGCTATAGGGAGGGCAGTCCACATTCACTGGTCCTCCTATATTCTGAGTCTACTGAGATGGAGCACTCATGAATACCATCATATAACATGATTATGAATCACAGTAGGAAAGGAAACAGAAGATAAGGATTCATCGCCATCCAGTTTCTAAGGTTTCAGAACACTTCAGGCAGTCTCTCTTCTTATGCTTTATTCGAAGAACAGTTGATATTGACCCTCAAGCCCTTAAAGTTACCTATCCTGAGTCTCATACAAGACCTTACACAACATCCAACTTCTTAAAGGGAAAAGAATTGAGTGTAGGCTATGGCAAATAGTTCCTGACTATAATGTTTATTCCGAATACAACTTTTAAGCTGGTATTGTAACTGTGAGCAAGAGATGTGGAGGATGGGTCAGTGCAGAAACACAGATATGTATATAAGCAGATGTATTGTAAGTATAGGTGAACCCTACATGTTAGTATAACATATATTTCAGTATAAATTGTATAGATAAAGGGATAAGGATGTAGTCCCTTTAGTAGACTGCTTGCCTTGTAGCAAGAACATCTGGTTTTGTTCTCCTTCACCAAAGAAATCAGATGTGGCAGTGCATACCTGTAATCCAGGCCAATCGGCAATAGAGATGAGGAGTCAGAAATACAACACCAGCCTCAAATACAGCTCTGAGCTACATTAGTACAACTTCTGCCTCAGATAGATAGATAGATAGATAGATAGATAGATAGATAGATAGATAGATAGATAGACAGATAGACAGACAGACAGACAGACAGACAGACAGACAGATAGATAGAGATAGATAGAGAGATAGAGAGATGGATAGATGGATAGATAGATAGATAGATAGATAGATAGATAGATAGAGATAGAGAGATAGAGAGATAGATAGATAGATAGATAGATAGATAGATAGATAGATATAAAGGGAGGAAGAGGACAGTTATCACACAATGATACTGTATAATGCATATGGTGTGTGTGTGAGAGAGAGAGAGGGAGAGAGAGAGAGGGGAGGCAAGGAGAGATAAGGGAGGAGTTTGTGCCTTTTATCAGTTCTCTCTCTCTGTCTCTCTCTTTGTCTCTCTCTCTGTCTCTGTCTCTCTCTCTGTCTCTGTCTCTGTCTCTCTCTGTCTCTCTCTCTGTCTCTCTCTCTGTCTCTCTCTCTCTCTCTCTCTCTCTTTCTCTCTCTCCCTCCCCTGTTGCTGTTACTGTCATCTTCTCCTCCATGTACTTCCCATACTTTTCAACAATTGCCACAAAAGACTGACTACTATGTCCTTCATAAGGTTTTATTTATACTGGTAATATTTGAAAGGCCAATAAACATACATAAGCCACATATGCAACTATTTATCTATTTATTTGATTGCATTTATATAGAATATGCAATATATATTGTGTATATATATATATGCATTATGTGGAGATGTAGAAATGCAATAATTCACTTATTGTGAGTAAGACCCTTACTACAGTTGGAAGCAAGTGATTTCCTTCTTCAGGATGTGTTTTTCTTTTCTTATTTATCAATTTCTGATTTAACTCTGTAAGTGAAATTGAAAGTGCTTATGCTACAAAAGGTATTATAACTAAAATGATGTCTCCACTTTCTACAGATTCATTTCTAGATGTGATTTTCAATTGTGCTAGTGAGAGATCATCTCATGTCTTTACTTATTTCCCTTAGCTTGAGCAAACAATGAGTTATGCTTCAAAGGTAATTTGAAGATGCTGTTCTGTTCAGTGGTAGAGGCTTCTCATGTAGCTGGGTATATTGGAGATCCAACAACTTCAAAGAGAAATTATTTCTCACATGAGAAACCAACTGGCTTTAGCAGTCTGGTCTTTACACACACACACACACACACACACACACACACACACACACACACACACACACACATTACACACACATACATATACATATATAATTATGGGATACACTCTGAAATACAAATATAAAGTTATTTAAAAGCCATCAGTACATTTTCCCATGTCATATTAATTCATGTTTTATAAGTGGAATTGTTCCTTTTAAAAAGGACAGCATACAGATAGCTCGTCCTTCTGAAACTAAGAAATTACCTTCCTGTAACAGCAGTTATCATCTGCAATGTCTGAGAGATATGCCCTTGAGATAGTCTTTCAAAGTAGGGGTGTGTCTTCATTATTAATAAATCTTAGCAAATTTGCCTACTTGGTCCTGAGTATCCTCCCTTCTTGTCTTAAATAGAGATAGCATCTGAGTTACGGTTTCTGTAATCTCTTCCTTTGCATTATAAAATACTTTCTCAAACACTGCAAACTAGGGAGATTTTTGTTCTGCCTGTACTAGGCTTTTTCTGCATGTACAGGCAGAACAAAAATCTCCCTAGTTTGCAGTGTTTGAGAAAGTATTTTAAAATGGCAGGGGGATAAATTGGCAGAGTATTCTAGGTCCTTCAGAATCGGGATGTATTATTTTGCTACTTAATCCTGACACTTGTCATCTTCTATTAATCCTCAGGAACACAGACATTTTCCTTAAATGGAAAACAGTTGTTTACCACTGCTGAAGCAGGTCTTGCAATTATAAATCTAATTACTATCGGGGGAAAAGAAAATAATGAATAAAAACTCCAAATGAAGTTTGTAACAGCTTATTGTCAGTCAGCATTTGGGCTGTCGTAAGCACTAATGGATGCTCGTGTCACTATGTTCTCCATGCTAGCAGTAAAGCTTCTCACGAAATAAGACACACCGAACTCCAAATAACTGTTTTATTTAATCATCATAACTAGCTGACTTTAATCAATTAAACAAAAATATTTTTATAATTTAAAAATACAATGATGAAACCTACAATGTTGCTGGCTTATAAGTTAGCAATAAAAATTTCTTCAAGACTGGAGAATTATGGATGAAAACAATATCTACTTCTTATCAGTTCTTTGACTGATGATTTGATTGTTTGTTTTATGAGGAAATTATTGTCTGGTTTAATTTAAGGAATCTGTCCCCTTTGAAGATAATCTGTCCCTGAGTTTATAAACATTCACAATATTGAATAATTATTCTAAGGGATATGACTCATAGCATAAGCGGGTCTTAAAGTGGTATCTACTACTTTTGAATGCTTTGCAAATAAATTTTATTTTAAAATAAACATATTTGTGTATACAAATTCAACTGAGACTTGAGAAATTTAAATAACTTTGTAAAATACATGTTAGTGATGCAATTTTTTTCAGTTAGTGTAAGGCTCATCCTCAAATCCTTTATACCCTTACCCTTAGCTATTAGAAAGTAGAGAAAAGAGTGGGAAAACCACACAGAGGGGACTACTAGGTAAACTATAGTTACTTACTTATACATTGGGTGCCCGTGGACAACTTCAGATCTTGGTACCCCAATCTTCTCCTGCAAGCAGCTCTACACCCTTTTCTCCTCCACCAGAGTCACACAATAATTAGGGGCTGCACTTGTAATGGTTAGACAGAACCATTCAGGAAGATTCTTTTTGATCCCACTTCCTTTGGATCTCCAGGTGGAGAACATCAGCAGACGTATTTATTTTTAATATTTTATTAATTATTTTATTTATTTTTCAAATGTTGTCCCCCTACCGAGTCCCCCCTCCATGAGTGCCCCCACCCATCTGCCTTCACTTCGTCTCTAAGTGGGTGCTCGCCACCCATCCACTCACTCCTATCTCACCCTTCTAGCATCCCCCTTCTCTGGGGCATCAAGCCTCCACAGTACCAAGTGCTTTCCCTCCCACTGAGGCCAGACAAGGCAGTCCTCTGCTACACATGTAGTAAGGGACCAAGGACCAGCCCATGTATACTCTTTGATTGATTGGTTGTCCCTGGGAGTTCTGCGGGGTCTGATTAGTTGATCTTGTTGTACTTCCTATGGAGCTGCAATCCCTTTTAGATCCGTCAGTCCTTCCAATATCTCTTCCACAAGGGTCCCAGGCTCAGTCTGATGGTTGGTTGTAAGCATCTGCATCTGTCTCAGTCCGGGGCTAGTAGAGCCTCTCAGAGGACAACCTTGCCAGGCTCCTGTCTGCAAGCACATCTCAGCATCAGGAAGAGTGCTGGGGTTTGGTGTCTGTGCATGTGATGGATCCCAAGTTGGGGCATTCAACTTGGATGGCCTTTCCTTCAGTAAGCAGATGGATTTTTCTGCACTGAAATTGACCCTTGTCTTACTGGTTAAGTCTTCTCTATGAGCTAGGACTAATCCTTCTGCATGTCGTATCCACTCTCTTCCAACATTCTTCTCTCCACTAAAGTCAAGATAATTGGCATCAGAACCAATATGTCTAAGAGAAGTACCTTCTAGTGGTCTGTGGTCCAGGACAGGGAACACAGGATTTGAAAGCTTTTAGATGTTAGAAAAGGAAGGAAGAGGCAAAGAGGAGGAAGAGGAAGGTGGCTTTGAGAACTGAAACTATAAAGAAATAATGAAATGAAAACTTCAATTGCCTAAATTAATTATCACACATTGTATATGTGTACTTAATTATTACAGGTGCCCTATACACATGTACAAATATTATGTCAAAAAAAGAAAAATAATTAACATTTTTCAAAGAGTGGTATTCTATTCTCTCATCATGAGTGGATATTTTATTCATTTATTTCCTCTTATGTTTCTTTTTCTTTTCTTTTCTTTTCTTTCT
>NW_022196904.1:181989876-181998656 GCF_008632895.1 Mastomys coucha | reverse complement strand
TCCTGGCTGTCCCGGTACTCATTCTGTAGACCAGGCTGGCCTTGAACTCAGAAATCTACTTGTCTCTGCCTCCCAAGTGCTGGGATTAAAGGCATGCACCACCACCACCCGGCCTCTTATGTTTCTTTTAACAACTAATTAGTAATATAAAACTGTGTGGCATATGTCTTTCCTCTGCTGAACACATGTCCAATGAAAGTAACCACCTAGGACCATAAGAGATGTGTAAATTATAATCATAGCAGCTTTTGTCAGAAGAAAATGGGCACATTCAGAATGATATGGCTGTAGACAATGGTTTTACTCATATCAACTGTATGAACAACATTTAAAGATATATATTTTTCTATCAAAAAAAAAAGGATCACTAGGATGGAGATGTTGCACCAAAAGTATGTAGTGACCATATTTTCTTTCTAGATGCATCCAGGATATGCTGAATAAATGAAGTCAATCTAACTTCATGTCATTAACAGGTTTATCTCTACAGAAATTTTTCTCCCTTTATTTTGTGAAGCATTCCTGAGGAAATGTACAAATGAAGAACTATAGGAACTTAAAATGTGTAAGTCAATAATTATTAAATCCATACATATTTCTGGTTTTTACATTACACTTGTCACTGAAACACACCCACAGCTATCCATTGCTCTGTTTCTTACCAACAATATTGCTTTTGCCTATTCTTTAACTTTGTGTGGAGCCAGAAGACATTCGTTTCTTGCTTATTATTGTCACTAAAGTTCTGTCATGGTAAGCTTTCATTTTAATTGCTGAACACCAGGCAAGTTCACATCCCGACTGAAATGTGGTTTTTATTCCTGGCAGGAAGCAATTAGGCTGGTGTGCATTGTGGTTTTGGAGTCAGTGTCATGACATGTTTTCTTCTTCAGTGCCTTCATTCAGAAGATAGGAAGATCTTATGTTTTAGAAGCAAACCTACACAGTAAAATAAACATACAAAACTAATCTATTAATATTTATTAATGCATTTACTAGAATATTTTAGTCAAAACATCACCAGGCTACACTCCACACTATTCCATGCTATGTAACACACTTATAAAAACTCCAGATATCTCCTTTTCTTCCTAAATCATACTATTTTTACCTTTTAATCCTTGTTGAGCAGCTAAGAAAAGAAACTGTTTTTTTCATCATCACATCTAGATCTTAGCTGTATCAACAGGAAAAATTGTCATTTGCACACATTAGAGATCTTCATGATTTTTCTATACATAGAGGACACTGTTGCTGGCACCAATTATTCATATGTATTATATAACTCAATTTGTAGAAAATCCCCAAAACACAGATACCATATCCTCATTGCTCTGCAAATACTGCAGAATAGTGCAAAGCTTAAGTTGAGTAAAGCACATCCTCCTATCAAGGAAATTAATACTCTATTACTAAGTATACATTATAAACATTAAAATTAAAATTAAAGCATTATAAGAATCTTAATAGTGCTATATAATTTATATGCATGAAAACAATAAAGTTAAAAAAATACCATTATTATTAATGGATTTCTTTTATAATCACTTTTATGTGGGGAAATCAAAAGGAATGTATATCAAAGGTGAAAATTGAAGGAATAATTTATCAGGGAGATTTTGGAAGAGTGGAAAGAAGGCCTTTTCAACAGAGGAAGAAAGCTCGGGGTGAGGGCATAGACCCACTATACACACATTTCTCTATTACACACCAGCCCACATCCATTTGACTATTTAAGTACAAAGTGTGGGCCCATGAGATGACTCAGTGGGTAAAGGTGACTACTGCCAAACCTGAAAACCTAAGTTTTCTGCCGTGGACCCACATGGTAGAAAGCAACAGCCGAATCCTGCAAGTATCCTCTGATATTCATATGCATGCCACATGTGTGTACTAATAAACATATGCATGCCACATGTGTGAATTAATAAACGTATGCATGCATGCCACATGTGTGCATTAATAAACATATGCATGCCACATGTGTGTACTAATAAACATATGCATGCCACATGTGTGAATTAATAAACATATGCATGCAAATAAATAAAGTGTAAAGAGAAAACTTAGGAAAAACTTCAGTATCTTTTATGCATAATCTTTCTAATCTGTTAAATGGTCAAGCTCTGATCAAAGTCCATTGGTTATCCTGAATGAAATAATGTCTAATAAACCACCTCAGAACTAGGCACACGGAGGAACTCGTTGGTACTATTCTCTATTTTAAGCCATGTAAATCTAAGAAAAAATATTTTTGAACTGAGAATTCACAGAAGTTGTAAACATAGCAGAAACATACCAAATAGTAAAACCAAGTTAAAATGGAATTAATTAACTAATTAATTGATTTAAATGGCCTTAAATCAAGTCAGATTTTATTCTAATTTAATATACTTTCTCATTTTTCTGGAAGTTGTGATAGCCTAGCATATACAATTTTTCTTCAGTCAGCAATTAATGTTTTTAAGCATATATGCTATAAGAGAAAAACAGCCACTGTATTATTATATGGTAAAAGAGGGTGGTGAAGTTTGGACAATTTGTAATTGTGTTCCATCTATTATTATATGACTCAATCTGAATTAGTGTAAGTATATGTATAAGCAATTTTTGAGAAGAAATTTGTTCAGTGGCTGGGTTCTTTTGTTACTTTTCTCAGAATGAGGAGAGATTATTGAATTTTTTTCTAGTGTTAATACTTCCATTCCGGTTCTTAGAGCCATGCTGATGTTTTAAGTTGGTGACATTTTCTATCATACTTTTAAAGAAAGAATGTAGTTGAAAACAGGGACTACCAAACACATTTTATAATAAGTGCTCACATGAGTTGACTACACTAGAAGTTAACAAAAATTCTAATGACAAGATCAGATTGCTTTTGGAGGTGGTCATTGGTCAGTAAGGCCCCATAGACATTATATGTAATTGTTATTGCTCCTGGTTAAGTCCCATTGCTTCAAACATGATACAGATGAGTCATACAACAATGCTGATACTAGAGACTTCATCTCCCCTGGCTAGAGTTCATGGTACTTGAAGGTGTTTTGTAGACTGTTAGAAGAGAAAAGCAACCATCGATCAACCAAGCTATGTGCAAGATACAGCAATGGCTGGCCTGTAAAGATACGCCCACTGGTAGAATAATGGTACTGAACCAAGGGAGTTGCCAAATACTTTATGATTCTTTTGATGTTATGCTCCACAAAATGAAATCTATGTGCCATTAAGGTACTATGTATCTCTCCATGGATAGGTCATGGACCTTAAAGGAGAAAAGGTACTATGCTTATTCTTTTAAACGGACATCAGAGTAAACTAATTTTTAATGATTTTATGCTGTGGCCATAATTGAATGATGTTTCTCCTTGTAGTAGATGATGACTAAGCCAGAAACCCATACAGAGGAAATATCTTCTGTCTCTATGGATGTGGCACCTGTCAGAAATACATGCCTATAGCTTAGGTAGAAAATAAGAGATAGAACATCCAGGGGGCAGAAAGGATTCTGGGACAGTGCCAGGCAGATTTGCCCAGGAAGAATATATGAGACAGACTCATGGTACCTGAGCACAGGAAACCAGCCAGATGGCAGAATGTAAACCATAATAAATGAATTATTTTAAGTTGTGATATAGTCATAGAAGATCCTAGTTATATGGCCAACACATTTGTAAATATATTTTGTATCTGAGTCTTCTATTTGGGAGCATGGGGGTAAGAAGAAGAATGGCCTAACTTCAACAGACCCACAGCTGGCCAAGGAACAAAGAAATATACTCTGGAAACCATAGTCCTAAGGGAAACATAGATACAACCATCTTCTCTAAAGGCTATGGTATTTCTGGGAAAAGAGGAAGTGGAAAGAGTGTAAGAGCCAGAAGCAGAGTGACTACAAAGAAACAATGTCATCTGGACACAGCACATCACCTAACACAAAAACTAATATACACTTTGTGAAAGAATGCAAAACATCGGTAGAAATCCAACCACGTTGAATGACAGCATGGAGATGATTGTTGGCCACAAAATCCCATTCCTACTTATGAAGGTCTTGACGATTATCATTTGGTGAGATAAGAAGAAAGAGTTTCTCCAAGAGTGTAGACCCTGACAAGTAACAAGACTCCAGTGGGAGACCACATATCCAAGAATATCTGGCAATCACTCACTGGGCTTGATGTGTTTTTAAAAGGGTAGCTGAGGACAGAAATTCAGGTGGAAAGGCAAATGGAGTAGAGATGAGAAGAACTGAAAAAGGCAGATGAATATCATCAAAACATTGTAGCAGACATTCAAAGAAGTAATAATTTTTTAAAAAGGAGTAGGAGAAGATGAGAAAGTTTTGTAGTATTGTCATAAATACCACGTGACTCCAGCTAGTGTCACCACTGCATGGATACAGGTTTCTATGTCTTAAACTTTAAGTGGAACCAACTCTTCCAATAGCTGACTTGTGGCATAATGGCAATGGACACGTTCTATAAATAACCCTCTGAAGGAAGATGTTGCTATAGCTGAAGAAAATGATGACATTCTATTCCCTGGCTTTTCTTTTCATTATTTGTGTGCATGAAAATAGCAATAAATTTATTTTCTCCTTTCTATTTAAGATTTAGTGTGTCCCAATGGGAAGACTGTTACTGCCACTGAATTTCCAAATCACTGTTATTCTGAAAAAGAGACAAAATGAAAAAAAAACACTAGATTGGCAAATTTCAGTGTCTTGTTAGGTCCTTTTAGTGGGGTTAAACTCCTAGGACGCCCTTGCAACTTATGACTCACTAACCTTTGTGCCAAGGCTGTATTGTTGATATAACCAAGTCACTTTATGAAATGGTTATGAAATGGTCAGGTCTCTCTAGAGACCTAGTTCTCATCTCTTGGTGGACATAACAATGAATCTATCATGATTCACCAACTCTACTGTGACTGAATGTAAATGACACCCCAAGATCTGGGCAAGAATGGAAATAGATCCTCTGGTGTGTGTGGGGTGTGTGTGTTTATGTGTGTGTGTGTGTATGTGTGTGTGTTGTGTTGTGTGTATGTGTGTGTGTGTATGACTTATTCTTCCATCAAAGGAGCATGTACAGTTTACTATAAGTATTAAATAATCTATCACAAATGATGACTGTAACATAACTGTCTGAATGATATTCAAATGAGGCATTTTTCAATAGTAAAATTGACTAACTTCTCTTGTTTCAGCATATCCAGTTCAACTTCTGGTCTTAAATAATATTGTTCTGGATTAGAGTCAATGACAAAGTGTAGAGTCATGATATGAGCTGCCTGTGGTTATCAAGACCACAAATAATATCTGATCCTTTACCAATAAGATCCAATTTTATTCTAGTAAGATTCATGCACAATGATTTTACTCTCTTGAATTTTTTATACAATGAACTGAAAAATTAGGAACTTAACAGTCAGGAATTCTGTTTTTCTCACATTTCGAAGGAATTAAAGAAATTATTGAGGATGAATACACTAACCAAATCCTAAATATACTGCTTTGAGAGAGATAAAATGATAACAAGCATTATTGGTTTCATTGTCATTAAAATGTTGACATGTAATTATACACATACTTGTAAGTTATTCTATATTACCTATGAGATAGATAGTGCAATTCCATCCATTTTAGAGATGAAGATATTTAAATTCATGTATGTACTATAACTTTCTTTAAAAGGATAAATCCCTAACTATACACTAGTCTAGAACAGAAGATCTTTTAACATTTGGACCCAGGTTAAAAGATTCTAACTATAAGGAGAAGGCATAACAGGAAGTGCATCTCATGGAGTGGCATTTAGTAACTTTAAATTCATTTGATTGCACTTAATCAAAATATACTTAAATTTTCACCTATTCAAGGACTTATGCTAAATGATGAGGCATACAGAAACTTGAATAAGAAAGAGATACATCTTTAGGGAGCACAGCATTGGTATACTTACGTTCCTATAAAAAGTAAATATTTCATAACTAGTAAAGTTTTATTGCTTCTTCCAGATGATTTTCCTTCACAAGTTTTCTTTTATCTTAAAAATGATAAAGTTCTGTAGTCATGCAATTGTGTGATAGCAATAACACTTTCTGAAGACCTCTAGAGAATATTAATATGGCTACTATGACATTGGTGGGTATGGAAGAGAGGTAAGGTACAGTGCTAGAAGAAAACACATAGTTCTGAGTTGAAGAAGGCAGCTGGAGATCTATGTGAATGGACAAGCAAGATGTAAGAAAAGGCCAAGACATGCACTGTATGGTCTTCAGCAGCCAGCTTGCTAACTAGCTCTTGTAATCCAGATCAGGTTGGATGGGTGACTTGAAGTGGAATGAGTAAGTGCTATGGCAGCCCCAAAAGTTTCAATACTTGCTTCACGTATTTGGCAATCTAAAGATTCGCAAGAATCATTCTGATTCCATGAAACACACTCTGGTCTGGATCAGGGCACCAACATATGACAAGTGACATGATGCCACCTCCAGTGATGCCACTGGTAGGGTGATTCAGGGAGACCATCAGTGGAGTATTCTTGAATACTCATCTTGCCATCAAGCTAACATGTTTGCCTAGAAAATTTTTCCTCCTCTTGGGTTTGTTTTGGACTATTATATATGTAGTTCAACAATCTTCCCCACATTTGTATGTCCCTCACCCCATGTCAGTAATAATGAAATAATCCCTAGTCATGGCACTCACCCAAGCTTTGTACTTAGAGAATTTCAACAGTGACAGGGAAAGCCCTTTCTTTTTCTGTTATGCTGCCAGGCTTCATTTGCACTGATGTCTGCCTCCAGTATCTTGGGTCTCATCTCAAGACATCAATCTGAATATAAAGGCTTCAAATGCACCAAGGCCTTTTTTAAAATTAATGAAAAGAAAAGGGGGAGAAGCTTCTTATTACAAATGGATACTGCACTGAAACCATCAGAAAAAATGAAGAATGGCAGTTTAATTTTGCTAAATACTATAAGAGAAGAGATGTCAGCTGAAATGACTGGTAGACCTGCCCTAGGCAATGGCAATAGAGTATGCTGGAGAATATTATCATCATTTCTTTTAAAAGTATTTCCAAAAATTTTCAAGAGAAAAGCTGGGAGTAACCCTTCTACATGGCGACTAAAAGTCATGCTTCATCTCTTCTTTCAATATGCCTCATAGAACCTGAAGTGGGCTTACTTATTTAAAATTTGTAATTCCAAAATGCCTCTTCATGCTCCTCTCACTTGATGGGAAGACCTCTATGCATCCTCAGCTCTTACGGTCTTTGGGAATGATGTCTCTGCAGTGACAGCTGCATTTACCTGGCTCAAGTCTTCTCTACTGAGATGCTTCTCAATTTAGAATCTGTCAAACACATCAGGTGCACGAGGGTTGGCATTATTGGAATAGGCAGATACATGCACTGTGTTCTTAACTTTACTTGGACACAAGGACTGTCACCTTAGAATTAATTGCAAAGGGCAAGTCTACTAAACTGACTGAGTAGGACCTGCATCCAGGATGAAAACTCACCTGCTGGGGGTGGGAGGTCAGGTTAAAATTAGAAACTAAACACAATTCAGTCTGCATGCAAGTACATTAGAAAAGCAGAAGACAGTGTGTTGAGGTAGGAATAATGCATTTTTTGGGAATATAGTTTAAAATAATAGCTTACCTCAAGAGGGAACCCAGGAAACAGACTCTGCAGGGTATTTTTGAACAGGAGTCTAAAGTTTCATAGTGTGAGGAAAAACGGAAAGAAATAGCTTTGTAAGGAGAAATATGCTTGGAAAACAATCACAATCAAAACACCAGGAGGTTTCTCTGGGACTGTTAGACTGTAATGACTCTATCGAGATCTTCCAAACTGAGATGAGAAGCTAAGCCTTTTTATATTCCATACTTATCACAAGAGATAGGAAATGCTTTGGACAAGATGTTTCTAAGCAGTCACAAGATCCAGAGGATACTTGATAGAAAACTCTTGCTTCTCAAACCATCAGCAGCTATGGGAATGAAGAAATGGGTCCTACAATGGGAGAAACAAATGTTTCAACGAAGTGAACATCAACTTTGCCCATTTACCATCCTTCAGATTCACTATCTTGTAAGTTTCAGAAGCCACTCTTCAAGATTCTGGGTCATAAGGAAAATGACAGTACATTATTGTTCCGTTTGTATCTTGCATACATACCAACTGTCTAAGAATTAAGCTCCTTTAGCTGATTATCATGGAAAATTCATCATGTAGCCACAAGGAGTACTTGTAACAGGCATTGGTGAAGTGACCATGGATAATCTGAAAGTATGGCACACTTACTCATGCAATAGAGATATCACTCTGCATGCCCAATCCCATATAATCCATTTTATGTCATATTGCATTACTGATGACCTTTGTTGCTTGTTTCTTGGTGAATCTGACTTTACCTAGTTCATAATGAAGATTTCTGCCTAAAAAACTTGAAGATCCAATAAAATATAACTTTTCTCAGTAGAATCTCAGTATTCTTTTTTTTTTTTTTTAATTTCAGTTTTTACTGCCCATTTTATTGGCTTTCTTAACAGGTAGTTAGGCCTGTGGGTAACTATATCACTTACAGAAGAGACTATATAAAGAGACTAACACAAGATCACCAAAGTTAAATAGAAACACATGTCATTTATCTCATTCTCATTTTGTGTTATTTTTATTTAGAACTTTAGAAAAAACTGTCATGCTAGAGAGAGGATATCTTTTTTTTTACTTTGCTCATGATTATCTTATTTCTTCCTTTTTTTTTTT
>NW_022196904.1:181957983-181989663 GCF_008632895.1 Mastomys coucha | reverse complement strand
AAAAAAAAAAAAAGAAATGAAATAAAATAAACAAAAACAAAAACAAACCCCTGTTCCCTACCCACTCCTGCTGCTCACTACCCTACTCTCTCCTGCTTCCTGGCCCTGGCATTCCCCTACACTGGGGCATAGAACCTTCACAGGGCCAAGGGCCTCTCCTCCCATTGATGACCTACTTGGCCATTCTCTGCTATATATATATATATATGCTGCTGGAGCCATTAGTCCCACCATGTGTGCTCTTTGGTTGGTGGTTTAGTCCCTTGGAGCTCTGAGGGTACTAGGTAGTCCATATTGTTGTTCATCCTAAGGGGCTGCAAACCCTTCAGCTCCTTGGGTCCTTTCTCTAGCTCCTTCACTGGGGACCCTGTACTTAGTCCAATGGATGACTGTGAGCCTCTACTTCTGTATTAGTCAGGTACTGTCAGGCTCTGTCAGTATTCTTCTTAGAGTCGTTTTTTAAAAGCTTATTACACTGGGCAGTGGTGGCACACACCTTTAATCCCAGTACTTTGGAGGCAGAGGCAGGTGGATTTCTGAGTTCAAAGCCAGCCTAGTCTGCAGAGTGAGTTCCAGGACAGCCAGGGCTACACAAAGAAACCCTATCACAAAAACAAACAAACAAAGGGTTATTACAGTACTGTGGATTACATGGTTCTGCTGCAGATCCATACATGACCACATGGTGAGTCCTTTCCTGTGAGTGGCCATATTTCCTCATGCAAGTTTCCCAGCCACATTATTTCTGATGCATAGAGTTGTTTGTATCAGAGCCCAGGATGTTTACAGAACCCTTTCTTAATGCCATCAATGTTGCAGGACTCAGGTGTCCATGTAGTCCTTCCAAGTGTAGAACATCCAAAAGAGCTCCAACAGGCATCCTTCTTCTTTCTACATGACAGTCATTGTGACATTCAGAGTGTCCTTCACTTTGGAAGTGATACTCTGACATGGCTCATTGAATTAACTTATACACTAATTTCTTGAATATTCATAGATTTTTTTTCTCCTTGACTCTAAAGTTCATGTTCTCTACTACATCCTCTAGTGAACTTGTCATTTCTCTTTTATCTGTTCTGATTAGCATGATGCCATGAAAAAGTTCATCACTGGACTGTTCTGTTGGAGACCCAGAGGTCGAGTCTCTTTAGACTATAAAATTGTAGAAGGCAGGGTAAAATGTAAAATGGAGGACTTCCTTTATCATCAGAGTTTCTCCTTCTCACCTTTTCTGGTGAGCCTGACCCCTCACACCTGAGGAAGGTCATGTAGCCCTTGACAAACCTACAAGTTCAACTCTTCCCTTGCCCTAATAAGAAGCTACCCAGCAACTATCTGGTATTGCTGCAATGCCTCTCCAAACAAATGAGTCATTCACAGTACCTTAAACTCCAGTTAATTATTTCATCCACCCTGAAAATTCCTTACCGATCTCCAAGGTTCATAAAAAGCTCTTGTCTACCCCAATAAAGGTATGTACACAAACAAGATCATCTAAAAGAATTGTTCACATTAAAATCCTTGGAGAAGCATCAGCCTCTCCCTCACCCATTCCAAACTCTGCTTCATTGCTCCAGCCTGGTGTGCAACACCATCTGAATACCTGAGGAAGGAGGAAACAAAGGATGTACAACAATAGCTGAACCCCAACACACAAACTACAGGATAGTATATAATTCTAAAAAGTCCATGTCTTTAAAATGTTTATGCACATAGCTTCTCCAAAAATAAATAGTAATTAAATAAATACATGCTTGACTTTACTTCCTCATTCATGTAACTGCCATTGCTTTCTCTACTTTTGGTAGAATATTACATAACAGCAAAGTTCACAAAGCCTAACTCTTCTTTGCTGCTTTTGTTCAGCATCCCAATATAGTTCTATATGTAGCCTCTGAACTTCTGTGTATATTTGTTTATTAGGGCTTTCAACTCCCTTATAGCATTGTGATGACTGTTCTTGATTGTCACCTTGAGATGAATTGCAGCCATCTAGGAGACATGTCTCTGGGCATGTCTGTGACTATGTGTGAGAATGGAAGACATGCACTAACTGTAAGTGTCAGCTTCACATAGATTGAGACCCAAGACTGAATATAAGGGAAAGAGAAGAGTGGGTACCCATCAGCATCTATCTCGCTCTGCTTGCCAACTACAGGTAAAATGTGACAAGTATGCTGTTATCACCTCCTTGGTGTGATAGACTGGACCCTCCAACAGTTATACAAGACAAAACAAAGCCGTCCTTGCTTATTTTTGTCAAGCATTTTTCAGAGCAATGAGAAAACTAAAACAATCAGAGTTTTCAATAATCACAATGTTTCAGTGTAAGTTATGCTAGCTACTGACCTACAGAGAGAATGTAGGGAAAGAGTGGAAAACAACCAGAAAGCATACCACATAGAATTGCAAATATGTCTATATTTTTTAAAGATTTATTTATTTATTTTTATATATTCATACACTACAGTTGTCTTCAGATACATCAGAAGAGGGCATCAGATCACATTACAGATGGTTGTGAGCCACCATGCGGTTGCTGGGAATTGAACTCAGGACCTCTGGAAGAGCAGTCAGTTATCTTAACCTCTAAGCCAGAAGCTCAGGAGAAGGGCAACCCTGTGGGAGGACATGAAGTCTCAATTAACCTGGATCCCTGAGATCTCTCAAACACTGTATCAACAACCAGGCGGCATTTACCAGCTGATATGAGGCACCCAACACATACACAGCAGAGGACTGCCAAGGCTAGGTTCAGTCAGAGAAGATGTACCTAATCTTCAAGAGACTTGAGGCTCCAGGGAGTTTAGAGGTCTGGTAAGGTTGGGGGTGGGGGTGGGGACATCCTTGTGGAGACAGGGTGTGGGGAGGAGGTATGGGATGTGGAACAGTCGGAAGGTGGACCAGGGGGTGGAATGGGGAATAAAATCTGGATAATAAACAAACAAACAAACAAACAAATAAATAAATAAATAAAAAGAAAAATAGAAAGAAATAAGTGAACATTTTCAGCAGATAAGCTCATGGGAACCTAAGCAGTCAAGCCCCCTATCTGATCATCCTATTCCTTTCCATATAGAATGTTGCTCTTTGTCTTAGTTGACCTACAAGGTGTGACAAACCCTAACCACTATGAAATTCAGTGAGTCTTAAGATTAATTCCTGAGGTAAACTTCTCCTCCTCCTTGTTCTCCCTCCCCCTCCTTTGCTTCCTCCTCTTTCTTACCCCTTCTTCCCCCTTTCACTGAAAAAAAAAAAAATCTCCTAGATGGTGAGAGGGAAGTCCTTTGACTTTCATGAACAGATTATCATAAATTAAAAGGTCTTCAACCCACTAAGGTTCAAGTAGGTGTCCAGTGACAACTCGCTGCATTTCCTGCCTCTTCTAACTTCTCTTTTCTTTTTTTTTTTTAATTAGATATTTTCTTTATTTACATTTCAAATGATATCTCCATTCCAGGTTTCCCCTCAGGAAAAAAAAATCTCATTTCCTTCATCCTCTCCCTGCTCACCAACACACCCTCTCCAACTTCCTGGCCATGGCATTCCCATATACTGGGGCATAGAACCTTCACAAGACCAAGGGCCTCTCCTCCCACGATGACCAACTAGGCCATCCTCTGCTAAATATGCAGCTGGAGCCATGAGTCCTACCATGTGTACTCCTTGGTTGGTGGTTTAGTCCCTGGGAGCTCTGAGGGTACTAGTTAGCTCATATTGTGCCTCTTATGGGTCTACAAACACCTTCAGCTCCTTAGCCCCTTTTACTAGCTCATACATTGGGGACTCTGTGCTCAGTCCAATGGATGGCTGTGGGCCTCTACTTCTGTATTAGTCGGGCATAGACAGAGGCTCTCAGGAGACAGCTATATCAGGCTCCTCTCAGCCAGCACTTGCTGGCATGCACAATACTGTCTGGATTTGATGATTGTATGCGGGAAGGATTCCCAGGAAGGGCAGTCTCTGGATTGTGATTCCTTCTGTCTCTGCTCCATACTTTGTCTCTGCAACTTCTTCCATGGGAATTTTGTTCCCCAATCTAAGAAAGATTGAAGTATCCACACTTTGGTTTTCCTTCCTCTTGAGTATCTTGTGGTTTGTGGATTGTATCTTGGGTATTCCGAGATTCTGAGTTAATATCCATTATCAATGCATGCATACCATATGTGTTCTTTTGTGACTGGGTTACATCACTCAGGATGATATCCAGAAGAGCCATCCATTTTCCTAATAATTTCATAAATTTATTGTTTTTAATAGCTGGGTAGTACTCCATTGTGTAAATATACCACATTTTCTGTATCTACTCCTCTGTTGAGGGACATCTGGGCTCTTTCCAGCTTTTGGCTATTATAAATAAGCCTGCTATGAACATGATGGAGCATGTGTCTTTATTACATGTTGGAGCATCTTCTGGGTATATGCCCAGGAGTGGTATAGCTGGGTCCTCAGGTAGTACTATGTCCAATATCCTGAGAAACCGCCAAACTGATTTCCAGAGTGGTTGTACCAGCTTACAATCCCACCAACAATGAAGAAGTGTTCCTCTTTCTCCACAACCTCTCTAGCATCTGCTGTCACCTGAGTTTTTGATCTTAGCCATTCTGACTGGTGTGAGGTAGAATCTTAGGGTTGTTTTGATTTGAATTTCCCTGATGATTAAGGATGTTGAACATTTCTTTAGATGCTTCTCAGCCATTCAGAACTCCTCAGTTGAGAATTCTTTCTTGTGCTCTGTATCCCATTTTCAATGGGGTTATTTGGTTCTCTGGAATCTAACTTCCTGAGTTCTTTTTATATATTGGATATTAGTCATCTATCAGATATAAGGATTGGTAAACATCTTTTCCCAATGTATTGGTTGTCATTTTGTCCTATTGACAGTGTCCTTTGCCTTACAGAAGCTTTGCAAGGTCCCAATGCTCAATTCTTGATCTGAGAGCATAAGCTATTGGTATTCGGTTCAGGAAATTTTCCCTTGTGCCCGTGTGCTCAAGGCTCTTCCCCACTTTCTTTTCTCTTAGTTTTGATGTATCCGGTTTTATGTGGAGGTCTTTGATCCATTCGGGCTTGAGCATTGTACAAGGAGATAGGAATGGATTGATTCGCATTCTTGTACATGGTAACCTACAGTTGAGCCAGCACTATTTATTGAAAATGCTGTCATTTTTCCACTGGATGGTTTTGGTTCCCTTGTCAAAAATCAAGTGACCATAGATTTGTGGTTTCATTTCTGGGTTCTCAATTCTTTTTCACTGATCTACCTGCCTGTCACTGTACCAATAACATGCAGTTTTTATCACAATTGCTTTGTAGTACAGCTTAAGGTCTGGAATGGTGATTCCACCAGAGGTTCTTTTATTGTTGAGAATAGTTTTCAATATACTAGGTTTTTTGTTATTACAGATGAATTTGAAAATTGCTCTTTCTAACTCTGTGAAGATTTGAGTTGGAATTTTGATGGGGATTGCATTGAATCTGTAGATTGCTTTCAGAAGATGACCATTTTTACTATAATAATCCTGCTGATCCATGAGCATGGGAGATCTTTCCATCCTTTGAAATCTTCTTCTAATTATTTCCTCAGAGGATTGAAGTTCTTGTCATACAGATCTTTCAATTGCTTAGTTAGAGGCACACCAAGGTATTTTATATTACTTGTGACTATTGTGAAGGGTGTTGTTTCCCTAATTTCTTTCTCAGCTTGTTTATCCTTTGTGTAGAGGAAGGCCACTGATTTGCTTCAGTTAATTTTATATCCAGCTACTTTGCTAAAGTTGTTTTTCAGGTTTAGGAGCTCTCTGGTGGAGTTTTTGGGGTCACTTACATATATTATCATATCATCAGCAAATAGTGATAATTTGACTTCTTCCTTTCCAATTTCTATCCCTTTGCTCTACTTTTGTAGTCTAATTGCTCTGGCTAGGACTTTAAGTACAACATTGAATAGGTAGGGAGAGAATGGGCAACCTTGTCTAGTCCCTGATTTTAGTGGGATTGCTTCAAGTTTGTCTTCATTTAGTTTGATGTTGGCTACTGGTTTTCTGTATATTGTTTTTACTATGTTTAGGTATGGGCCTTGAATTCCTGAGCTTTCTAAGACTTTTATCATTAAGGGGTGTTGGATTTTGTCAAATGATTTCTCAGCATAAAATGATATGATCATATGTCTTTTCCTTGAGTTTGTTTATATAGTGAATTCTGTTGGTGAATTTCTATATATTGAACTATCCCTGCATCCATGGGATGAAGCCTACTAGATCATGATGGATGATCATTTTGATATGTTCTTGGATTCAGTTTGCAATAATTTTATTGAGTATTTTTGCATCAATATTCATAAGGGATATTGGTCTAAAGTTTTCTTTCTTTGTTAGGTTTTTGTGTGGTTGAGGTATGAGAGTAATTGTGGCTTCATAGAATGAATTGAGCATAGTACCCTCTATTTTCTATTTGTGGAATAGTTTGAGGAGTATTGGTATTAGGTCTTCTTTGAAGGTCTTATAGAATTCTGCACTAAACCCATCTGGTCCTGAGATTTTTTTGATTGGGAGACTATAATTGACTATTTCTATTTCATTAAGGGATATTGGACTATTTAAATCATTTATCTGATCTTGATTTAACTTTGGTACCTGGTATCTGTCTAGAAAATTATCCACTTCATCCAGGTTTTCCAGTTTTCTTGAGTATAGGCTTTTGTAGTAGGATCTGATGATTTTTTTGGATTTTCTCAGTTTCTGTTGTTATATCTCCCTTTCATTTCTGATTTTGTTAATTAGGATACTCTCTTTGTGCCCTCTAGTTAGCCTGCCTAAGGTTTTATCTATTTTGTTGATTTTCTCAAAGAACCAGTGGTTGATTCTTTTTATAGTTCCTTTTGTTTCCACTTGGTTGATTTTAGTCCTGAGTTTGATTATTTCCTGCCATCTGCTCCTCTTGGGTGAGTTTGCTTCTTTTGTTCTAGAGATTTCAGAGGTGCTGTTAAATGGTTAGGGTATGCTCTCTCCAGTTTCTTTTTGGAGGCACTCAGAGCTATGAGTTTTCCTCGTAGGACTGCTTTCATTGGGTCCCATAAGATTGGATATGTTTTGCCTTTATTTTCATTAAACTCTAAAAAGTCTTTAATTTTTTTCTTTATTTCTTTCTTGACCAAGATTTTATTGAGTAGAGTGTTGTTCAGCATCCATGTGTATGTGGACTTTCTATTGTTTATGTTGTTATTGAGGACCAGCCTTAGTCTGTGGTGATCTGATAGGATGTATGGAATTATTTCAATCTTCTTGTATCTGATGAGACCTGTTTTGTGACCAATTATATGGTCAGTTTGGGAGAAGGTACCATGAGGTGCTAAGAAGAAGGTATATCGTTTTGTTTTGGCATAAAATGTTCTATAGATATCTATTAAATCCATTTGTTACATAAGTTCTGTTAGTTTCAATGTGTCTCTTTTTAGTTTCTGTTTTCATGATCTGCCCATTGCAGAGAGTGGGGAGTTGAAGTTTCTTACTATTATTGTTTGTGGTACAATGTGTGCTTTGAGTTTTAGTAAAGTTTCTTTTATGAATGTAGGTACCCTTGCATTTGGAGCTAGAGGTTCAGAATTGAGAGTCCATCTTGGTAGATTTTTATCTTTGATCTGTATGAAGTGTCCCTCCTTATAATTTTTGATCACTTTAGGTTGAAAGTTGATTTTATTTGATATTAGAATGGGTACTCCAGCTTGTTTCTTAGGACCATGTACTTACAAAATTGTTTTTCAGCCACTTACCTTGAGGTAGTGTCTGTCTTTGTCACTGAGGTTGGTTTCCTTATGCAACAAAATGTTGTGTCCTGTTTACGTACCCAGTCTGATAGTCTATGTCTTTTTATTGGGGAATTGAGTCCATTGATAATAATAGATATTAAGGAAAAGTAATTGCTGCTTCCTGTTACTTTTTGTTGTTAGAGTTGGAATTCTGTTCATGTGGCTATCTTCTTTTAGTTTTGTTGGAAGATTACTTTCCTGTTTTTTGTAGGACGTAGTTTCCCTCCTTTTGTTGGAGTTTTCTATTTATTATCCTTTGAAGGGCTGGATTTGTAGAAAGATATTGTGCAAATTTTGTTTTGTCATGGAATACTTTGGTTTTTCCATCAATGGTAATTGAAAGTTTTGCTGGGTATAGTATCCTGGGCTGGCATTTGTGTTCTCTTAGGGTTTGTATGCCATCAGCCCAGGATCTTCTGGCTTTCATAGTCTCTGGCAAGAAATCTGGTGTAATTCTGATAGGTCTGCCTTTGTATGTTACTTGACCTTTTTCCCTTACTGTTTTTAATATTCTTTCTTTGTTTTGTACATTTGATGTTTTGATTATTATGTGACAGGAGGCATTTCTTTTATGGTTCAATCTATTTGGAGTTCTGTAGGCTTCTTGTATGTTCATGGATATCTCTTTCTTTAGGTTAGGGAAGTTTTCTTCTATAATTTAGTTGAAGATATTTACTGGCCCTTTAAGTTGGAAATCTTTACTTTCTTCTATACCTATTATCCTTAGATTTGGTCTTTTCATTGTATCCTGGATTTCCTGGATGTTTTGGACTAGGATCTTTTTGTATTTTGCATATTCTTTGACTGTTGTTTCAATGTTTTCTATGGTATCTTCTGCCCCTAAGATTCTCTCTTTTATCTCTTGTATTCTGTTGGTGATGCTTGCATCTATGCCTCCTGACTTCTTTCCCAGGTTTTCTATCTCCAGAGTTCTCTCCCTTTGTGATGTTTTCATTGTTTCTACTTCCATTTTTAAACCATCCTGGATAGTTTTGTTCAAGTTTTTCACCTATTTGGTTGTGTTTTCCTGTAATTCTTTAAGGAATTTTTGTGTTTCCTCTTGAAGGGCTTCTAGCTGTTTACCTGTGTTCTCCTGCATTTCTTTGAGGAGATTATTTATGTCCTTCTTAAATTCCTCTATCAGCATCATGAGATACGATTTTAAATCTGAATCTTGCTTTTCTAGTGTTGGGGTATCCAAGACTTGCTGTGGTGGGAGTACTGGGTTCTGATGGTGCCAAATAGTCTTGGTTTCTGATGGTAAGATTCTTGCATTTTCCTTTCACCATCTGGTAATCTCTGGTGTTAGATGTTCTTGCTGTCTCTGGTTGGAGGTTGTTCTTCCTGTGGGTCTGTAAGCTGGTATAAGCACTCTGGGAGATCAACTCTCTCCTGGTAATATCAGTGCAGAGAGTGCTTGGGATCAGCTGTCCCTCCTGGATGTAGATAGAGACAGGAAGGACCCTGTTCTAGCTGCTCTGTGCTTCTGTGACCTGTGCTTCTTGTCTGGTCCTGCTTTAGAAGTCTTAGAGAGTCACTGGAGAGAAAATGGTGATCTCACCTAAGTCCTGGGTCAGAGTACTCCCTGGAGATCAGCTCTCCCCTGGCAGGAAAGATTCACAGAAAGCTGTGGAACAACTGTACCTCTGGTTGTAGATGGAGGCAGGAAGGACTCTGTCCCAGCAGCTCTGCTGCTTCTGAGGCCTTGTCCCCTGGCTGGTCCTGCCTTAGACAGTCACCAGAAGGAAAATGGTGATCTTGCCTGAGTCCTGAGGTCAGAGCACTCCCTAGAGACCAGCTCTTCCCTGGCAGAAATGGTGTACAGAGAGCTGTGGAACAACCCCACCTCCTGGGTGTAGATGGAGGCACAAAGGACCCTGTCCTTTTTTTCTTCTTGTAAGTACAAAAGTTAATTGGAACTGGCTTATGGGTTCAGAGGCTCAGTCCATTATCATCAAGGTGAAAGGATGGCAACATCCAGGCAGAGCAGGAGGAGCTAAGAGTGCTACATCTACATGTGAAACTTCTTATTTCTCTTAAATAGTTGTTATGTGGCACCTGTTAATTAATTTCATTTCATAAAACACTTGATTAGCTCTCTACCATAAAAGTCTTAAACTTGTTCTTTTGTCATTTCCTGAATCTCCAGGCAGAAAACAGACCAGATTAGTCCTCATGGTCAGTCTCCTGGTGGGTACCTCATAAACAAAACCAATCTTAGGATGTGCCCTGCTCAAAAAGTCTCAGATTTTATCTCTAGAAATCAAATTCTAAAAATGATTTGGGGCATGGAAAATATGTTGTGAACTATTATTAGAATCTACTCTTTCAGGGAAAGTCAAGGAAAAAAGAGGAAAAGGAAAAAAAGTCAAGGAAATAAAGAGAGGAATGGTTGGCTGAGAGACAGTCAGAATAAAGGTCTCAGTTCTCTCTCTCTCTCTCTCTCTCTCTCTCTCTCTCTCTCTCTCTCTCTCTCTGTGTGTGTGTGTGTGTGTGTGTGTGTGTGTATGCACACACATATTTAGGTCATGTCTACAGAGGTGAGAAGTCATGTCCCAAGTCTTGGCTGATCACTTTCTACGTCTGAGATGTGGCCTCTCTCTGAACTTATAACTGACCAATTTGGCAAAATTAATGGGTGGGTGAGCTCCAGAGATTATCCCTTCTCAGTTTCAACAGTGGAACAATTCAAGGCCCATTATCCCATGCCCAGCTACTGTAGATGCTAGAGAACAAAATTTAGGTCACCATGTTTCCACAGCAAGCCCCTTCCTGCCTGAGCCAACAGAATCTCCAGGCTTGTAATAGTGTGCACTGCTTCTATAATAATGAGATGTGGCTATACTGAGAGTGAACCATGCACTCTAGAAAAACACCTAGCATTAATCAAAACATCTGGAGGACATTTGAGAACAAGCCACTTAGATTCCTCAGCCTCTGAGGGAATGGTTGCTACACCCTTAAACAGGAAGTTCTAGGCTGAAGAGCACAGTACCCAAAATAAGAATAGTAATAAATATTGGTGAGATAGCATGAAAGAGTTCTGCTCTGAGACTAACATGAGGTACAGTAAGACATTCAACTCAGGTGCAAGACTGTATCTTAATCCCATTTTAAAAGGTAACTAATATAAGCACAGTCCATGGTAGTGGATATATCAAAAATTTAAATAAATATTGGCATTACTGTTTTTCTTCTATCTAAAGCTCATATCTAGCTTAATATAGTATTGAGGTACATGACTGGCTTTGTTTTATTTGTAAAGTCTTTCTTAAAATATACCTAACTGCTCATTAACCCAGGATATGATGCACATAATAATGAAACCACAACAAAATTTTACTGAGGACATTTTTATGCAGGGATCTTTAGCAAAACATAATTTTTAGAATTCTTAAGTTAGTATTATAATCCCCTCTTTTACAAAGGATGGAAGAACAACCCATGGTATTCAGGTTTTTAGTCACAGTAGGTACCCCCTTTTTTACAGAAATCCTAGCCTATAATTAAGTAAACCAATGTCATTACTTCATTGTCACTTTCTAAACCCAGGAAATGACTCAAAAATCTTGATCAAGTTTTGCACTAACTACTGCAGAATATTGCAAATAAGAACTCAGAAAAAAATCAAACCAACTCCTTGACATGTGATGAGTTTAAATCCATAGCTTTTGAGGTAATGTATGGGTTTTCTGGTAGAAGCATGCTGTGAGGTTCAAGGTCCATAGCACACACCACTCTCAAAAGGCCTTCAAGAGGAAAACAACCACCATTTCTCCCTCACGTCCAGTAATGAGGATGGAGCTCGTATCTTAGACTCAGCACTTTCAGAGAGTCCTGGATGAGAATGACTAAAGGTCAGAAGGCAGTTCTCAAAAGTGACTCATTCATCATCGTTCCACAGATATACCAAACAGACAGTGGATACATGTTACGACGTATTAAAGAATTCTCTACTTCCTGGATCTCTTTGTGTGTACAGACATTCAAACACACAATTTCACCTGACATTTCTCCAGAAGCATATTTTAATCAATTCCAAACATCATTGTATATGCATCAGTTATATATATGTATTTTATTCAAAGTAAAGAATAAAAAAATTCTCAAAAGATCAAGAATCGCTAATTTATTTTTCTTATTTTTTTAAGACAAATCTTGGGTTTTAAAGCCCAGAATATACAAAGATTAGCTTAACTGAATAAAGATAAATGAAAAACTGAATATAGGAATTACACATTTGTGTGTCTGTGTTACACTCTGTTCCCAGAAGTAATTCCTGCCTATTTATTTATTTATTTATTTATTTATTTATTTATTTATTTATCGCATCCTAATCATTCCCCCTCCCAGTGTCCTTTCCACCATCTCTCTCCCTTTTTCCTCTGAGAGGGTGCTCCCAGGTACCACCCCACCATAACCTGGTTCATCAAGTCTCTACAGGGTGAGACACATCCTCTTCCACTGAGGCCAGACAAGGCAGCCCTATTGGGGAATTGATTATATAGACATGTGACCTCATTCTTAAGGATATATTCTCAAGAGAATTGGAACAAGGGTGGACATAATACCAAAATAGGAAAGAAGGAAAACCCGTGAAAGTCTGTGATTACAGATAAAACAAAAACAAACCTACAAAAAGAATTTTAAGAACTGAATTCAATCCCAGCTTCAGTCTAATCCTATATGGAAATCTGAAACCAAAATGTCGGATTCAGAGTTTGTTCTACTTCCAGGCCAGAAAGCAGGATTTCACATACCCATCAGTCAGTGCCTAAAGGCTGCTAGTCTCTGGATCAGAGCCTGAAGGTGAGAAGCTCCCAAAGCCAAGCGCAAACCTTCTGAAAACACATGTAAAGTGAGCCATGATGAAGCTTCAGAGGCTTGGAAAGGGTTCCGAGAATCCATAAACCGTCTCCGAAGAAGCTGGATCAGCTTCTATTAAGTCCACCATTGATTGCCATGGCTAAAACGGACTTGATTCCCAGGCGTGGGGGATTTCTTGCATCTTGTGAAATTTTCTCACAATTATCTGTAGGAACAGTTTCTGTGGGACTATTTCAAGGGTGACTTTAGCAAGATAAAATATAACCCAGGTTCTAGATGTTAATCTCTAGATTGTACCTGCTATTCACATTCTTCTCCCTAGCATGGTAAACCCATGTTGCTCTCTGCTTTTACTTCCGAGGATAACACCTGAATCCTAGGCTAGCAGCTCTCTCTCAGGAAGGGTCTAATTTATTGCTCATTAAAGGCTAAACCCGGTGTAGGCACCAGAAGCAGTCCCTGTGCTGTAAATGCCACCCTACCCTCTGCTCTAGTAGCAACCTCAGCGGCCCACAAAGAGAAGCGGATTATTTCACCAGCCGTCTATTCCTCAATTTAATTTCCAGAATCCTGCCTTGCCTAAAGAGACAGAAGAGCAGCAACAGTCTCCAGTTCCCTGAGATTCATGATGTATCTTCTGGTGTTACTAGTCCCTAGGCACAGAATCAGGACCTCGCTTCCATTACCCAATGTGGTTACCTCTAACCACCTGTGCTGTAATTGCCTACGATGCAAACAATGTAATTGGTAAACATAATTTTAATTAGAATTGAAAGAAACTTACAGGATAAAACAAAGTAATTTCAAAGGTCTAGATGGTTACTTATTTTGTTATTGTTAAGCATAAGTGGATTATTTTTGGATGGTCCAATTCCACTTTGGTAGTAGGATATTTTGTTGTTATTTTCTTTTCGTGTTAAAGCCCCTTTATGGCATGCATATTTTTTGTACTACACACCAACACATTACCAGTCTAGGCAGGATTAACAAGCACAGGGACATGTCTGTAATGTGCTTACTTGAGTATTTTATGCAGATGCTTTGAGTTCTAAGGATGCCTATATGAAAGATAGTCAGGCTTTAAAATAAAATATTACTTTCAGAATAAATTTTAATTAGTTTTCAAGCTTAGAAAAGGCATTTTGAGGAATATTTTACGTTTAAGATATAGACATAACTGGTGCATAATATGATGGGGATAATACAGAAGTATAATAAGTTACTTGCTACAAAAGTAGTGTATACAAGTTTTTATAGGGAAGAATGTCTGGAAAAGAGTCTGCTATAAATTTTATATTGAGCTATAATTATGATTTATTGAAATGAGGCAAAATGGAAATGGTCTTTGTTCTTTGAATAAAAACTAACACAATAAAGTAAACAAGAGAGTGGCAGATATGTGGAATATCTACTGCATGATACAGGGCTACAGGACCAGTGGCGTCCATGGATGATACAGCCTACATTTACTTTTCTCACCATAATGGAAGCAGGTAATGGTACTTAGTATATAATGTTAATTAAAATGCGGCAAGAACTTTGAGAAAGGTATGAGTTGCCATAAACAAGAAAAGCACATCCATTTGCACAGTGGGTGTGAATTATATGTAGCTCAAGCTTTGCTTTCTTTCATCACAAGCTTTTGTGATGCTGGCTGGCAATATTGTAAGGTGCTATTATTGCAGGGGCTAGACATCTGCCTCTATTTGGACAGGTGATATTTTTACGAATGGCAGTACAAGCCAGCTTCAGGAAGGGAGCCTTGTCTGTGAGTGTGAGAGTTGGAAGTAGGTGCTGGACACAGGGATTATGTCCCAAACCATCTCAAGAGAAGGAAACAATGACAAGTAACCTCATCAAAATTCACACAGGAATGTTATTCTCCATCGTGAGATAATAAAAAGGAGAATTATGTAAGGTTTTTAGCTCATAAGAGGCATGAGGCCCCTGAACTCGTGATGAATTGATCTCTTCATGGACCAAAAGAGTTATGGGGAATGATCTTGAAAATTAAACTATTTTTTTTATAAAAGTCAAATTGGATATACTTCTTTCTTGGAAGGATGCCCTCCATTGCCTTAGGAATTTTTAGACAGTCCTGACCAGAAGGGAATCCCTGATCATAAAGGGTCCTTAACCTTGGTTTTGCAGGATCTTGAGATAAATAAATTTCTATTCTTTATTTATTTACTTTAAGTAATTTATTGTATTTATATGTAGTGTGTGCATGTGTGTGTGTGTGGATTTGTGTGGATGTGTGGATGTGTGTGCATGTATGTGTGTGTGTGTGTGTATGTATGAAAGTGCCTTTGAAGTTCAGAAAAGGGTGTCTAATGCCCTTGAACTAGAATCCCAGGCAGTTGTAAGTCACAGGTTGTGGATGTTGGGAACCGAACTCAGGACCTCTACAAAAGCAATCTACACTCTTAACACTTATCCTTCTAACCTCCACAGATCTTTATCTTTATAAATTGTTTCATCTTTAATATTCTGCTGTAGTAAAAGATCAATGGCTAAAATAAAGGAATTGGCCTGTTTTGCACATCTGCTTAGTATTTGATGAGTCACAGCAGTCCAAGATTTCAAATGTCTTTTACCTTTATATCTTTATCTCAGATTTAATTTTTACAGTCCTGTTTTATAATGGGTCCAAATTTAAAACTGCATATTGTAGATAATGAAAATTCACTTTCTCCTACAATATCCTTCTAATTAAACCTTGGGCTTGACCTTCAATACAATTTGGTCCTTCAGCTGTAGAGACAAATGTCTATTATATGAATTTCAAATCTAAGTGAAACATGTGTGTTTCTTTTAACACAAAGACAAAATTTGCAAGGTAAATACTCATGGATCTAGGACTCTGGTCACTCTCATTCATAAGTGATAACTCAATAACCCAATTCTTTCTTAGGATGTGTGCTTAAACACGCCCATGGGATAATTATCCTATGAAGGGAAATGAGATTTTCTTTTCAAAAATGAAAGAAAAATTAATAAAAGAATCTTCCAGAATGAAAATATCTGCCCTTATTCTAGAGGCCCAAACTGTAGTGATAAAATTTTCTGCAGATTCTGAGGCCAAAGTACATCTACTTCTCAAAATTCTCTCAGGCCAGAACATTACTTGGCAAACTTCAGGATTACATTGTGAGGTTACTCTTGACTATAAACTTGCTATGATTTATAATCACCATGAAACAAACCCCTGACCTGTCTGTCACTTTCACCTTAAACGTGGGTAGGACCATGCCATTGCCTGGGGCCTCATACAGCATATAATGGAGAAAGTGAGCTAATAATCAGCATTTACAACCCTCTGCTTTATGATTATAAATGCCATTTGACCACCCAACTTCTCCTAACATTGAATTTCCCCATTGATGATAGACTACATCCTTGGAAGTGTAATCCAAAAGAAACCCTTCTTTCCTGATGTTTCTTTTGCCTGGTGTTTTGTTTTGTTTTGTTGAAAGAGTAACCTTTCCACTTATTACTTGTCCAGAAAGGTGGTGAGGCTCCTTTTCCATGCCAAGTTTTGTATATTCTCCATTAGTCAATGTGAGCAGTTTAATCTAGCTTCTGTTCTGAGTTTCATTTTATCCTATGTTCACTCCAGCAACTCCTTCTGAACAAGCCTTCTCACTTTTGTAGACTCTAGGCTATGTATATTATAACACTAGACCACACACATTTCTTTACTACAAAATAAGAATGCCTTTTAACTTGTCTTCATCCAAGTTGTCCATAAACTATCGAATTTTTGGAATGAAACATTCTATTGTAGAAGCAGAAAAGAAATTAAAACTAATGTCTTCCCCATGGGAAAGGTTGGGCTGGAGAGGTGGCTCAGGGGTTAAGAGCACTGGCTGCTCTTCCAGAGGTCAGGAGTTCACTTTCCAGCAACCACATGGTAGCTCACAACTGTCTGTAATTGGATCCAATGCCCTTTTCTGGTGTGTCAGCAACAGCATGTTCATATACATAAAATAAAAAATCTTTTTTAAAAAAATCTTACAATAAAGCCCATGATAAAGTTTAAGTTTTTTAATAAAACTAAAATTAGTTACAATACTTAATTTGATTACAGACCTATCCAATCTGTGTTCTGTCTTAAATGCAAGGGACCTGCTGAGAAAGCATGATACCACAGAATTCTGACTCAGAATTCATATCATAGTTACACTGTAAATAACTATAGACAAACACAAAATATGAGACCATATATTATCTAAGGAAGAAGACGTGCTATTACCTCATGATGAAACTTCGTTATACACAAGAACAGCAAGAGGATATACTGGCCGTGGTATAGTTCAGATTACAAGATGCTAAGAACTCTTAACAACTAAGTGCAATGTCCAACTCTTCTAGAAGAGAAAAGATTCTCTGAAGCATCTTCTTCAGATAAACTGACAGAATTGGAAAGTAAACAGCATTGGAAAAAACGTACTGGGATACTGCTAGATTTGCTGGAATGGGTAGCTTTTGCGGTTTGTTAAAATAATTATAATCATCATTGCATGCATCATTATTATTCTTAGCATGACCACTGCCATTTATTGAACACACACTGTGCTAACAGATTTTTATGTTATTTCCCTCAGTCCATGCAAATCCCAACAGAAAGGCAACCCAGTGGCAACTTGTCCTTGTAAAGATTTTCTGGGGTAGATGTCACTGGGATGGCAGCCAGCTGATTATCGAATCTGGACAAGTGGAAGCATTTCTGTTGTGATGTGTCATTTAATTCTGCTTAAAAACACATCCTGCCCCTCACCAAACCAAACTGGATCAAAACAGACTTAATGAAATATCCGTGGAAGGCACTGGAAGATGCATTTTGCTCTCATTTGAAGTGGTAGTGGAGAGTCAGGGAAAGATCACTACAAGGAGATGGTGTCACTTAGTGACAGAGCGGGAAAAGAAATGTAAGTTAGCCAGCCGCTAGACAAACCACGAGTTGTATAGGAATGAGAATCAATGTGGGTGGTACCCAGGCTTATACTCCTTTCCTATGTCCTTTGTCTCAAAGGCTGATTTTCCTGTAGTAACTGATGTGATCGACAGGAAAGATGGCTCTATGGTTCATATCACCTGTTTCTGCAGTGGACTAGGGTTCTATTATCAACACATACACAGTGGCACACAATTTTTCATGATTACTAATATAGAGAATATGGCACCCTTCCTGGGCATGAACTGGTACACAAACATGCAGACAAAACACTAATATTAAATATTTACTAAATAAATATGTATGTATGATAGATAGATAGATAGATAGATAGATAGATAGATAGATAGATAGATAGATAGATAAATAGATAGACAGATACACAGATACACAGACTCATAGGTAGGTAGCTCATAGGTAGGTAGGTGGGCAGGGAGGAGATAAAGATTTAAAATTTTTATGAAATATGAGACTCAAGTCTGGGTGCAAACTGCCCTCACCCATGGGTTATTTACAGTGTTATATAGAATTCAAACCCACAGAAGAACAATTAGTTCATCCTCTGGATAATAGAGACTAAAGATAGTTACTTACATATCATATATGTAATATCTTTTATGTAATTTTATATGTAATTTATGCAAATATAGAGCTTGGGAAGAGTCCTGATGTGATTTTTGTTTTATTAAGTCAGGACATACATGCAAAAAAAGAAACAAATCTTAAGCCTTCAGTACAGAGATATTTTTATCACATGTATACCTGTATTACTACATCATAGATAAAATGTAGTAGGTCAGTCTCATATTGGATCCCAGTATGTTATTTTTGCATCAAATGAATCATAAGATGGCTTCCAATACTGTGCTTGTTTTAGTTAACGTAAGTTGTAAAGTTATGTTGTACATTGATACTTTTACCAATTTTTAAAGACACAAAATTTAGCTAACATCTTATCTTATTCATTTATCAATGATCATCAAATTCCTTTGTATACAGATAATATAATTTTTAATTCATATAATTGCTGATGGATATTTGAGTTCTTTTCAAATCTTTCATTATTATAAGTGGTAGTACTACAAACATTCTCATATACATTATTTGGAAGATAAGCTCAATTCAATTTGAGCTATATAACTCCTGTGGTACAGGAAAAGATGTATCATTCTCATTTCTAGACAATACAAAAATTTCCAAAACAGTAATTTTTCCTCTCACGCACAATGGATAAGTATCTCAGATGCCCAACTTCATTGTTGATACTTTTCACCATCAACTATTATCATTTTAATTTTCTACTAAGTGAAGGGTATAACTACTTTGTTTTGTTTTTATTTGTTTATTTGGAATTTCACTGTTGAGTGGAAATGGAATATTATGATGTGTACATGTCTGTCCAATCTAAATTAGGTAAGTTCTCAATTTTGAATTGGTTGGTAACCTTTTGTTGTTCTGTTGACTTTTTTTATTCTGGATGCAGAGCCAATTTTAGACATCTCTCTTAGAAAATTTTTCTCCTGGGTAAAATTTTTCTTTTGCTCCCTTACTATAGTGATGAAGACATTCTGAATTAGAATCACCTATGACTCTTTGGGCTTTTGAGACAAGAGGGAGGTTAGAAAGAGTTTAGTGTTTGTGATTCCTGTAGATGCCCATAAATAGAAAGAGGGTAGATAAGTAGAGAAATCAGAAAGCAGTGCAGTCCAGCCACTCAGGGAAGATTCTTGAAACACATGCACACTAGAGAGAGAAAGAGAGAGAGAAAAACACAAAGAGAGAGAGAGAGGAGAGACAGACAAAGAGACAGAGAAACAGAAAGACAGAGAGGGAGACATCCATTTGGATCCAGATTTGCATATTGCCTTATGTTATTTCATTTCTATTTTTTCTTCTAAAGTTTTAAATTCATCCTTCACATACAGAGCTTATAATATGTTTAACTTTTGTATATGGTGTAAAGAAAAGGTCAAACTTACTTCAATGTAGGTATCTAATTAAACCAGCACTGCTAAAGAAAAGGCCATTGTTTGCCTGTGGTATTTCAGTACTATTCTTAATATTTTAACATGCCATCTATGGTTCTAGCTATGAAATAATTAGCATTTAGATACAAGTAAAAAGAAGTTATTAGCTTAACATGCGGTCAGTGTAAGTGACATGCAATATGGAGATGCTATGGCAACCTAAAATATTTATGGAAATGTGAAATTATGTTCAACCTGGTAGCATGCTGAGTTTGAATGAGTAAAACTGAATTAATAACACAGAAGATTCATTAGCTAAGTTCAAGTTTGAGATATGGACAATTCTGACAGAGTCCTTTCAGCCTACTTTGAGAAATGTCCATTTGCAACAGAACCTTACTAAAAATTTTCTTTGGATAACAGAAAGTAGTATTCAAGAAGGCAATGTTTTAACGAATATTCAGGGGGGAAAATGTGTCCATGAAGATGTTGGGTGTGAAGACTTAAGATTCTTAAGACAGAAGAAATTCTCTCTGAAGCACTCTACTTCCCAGGCAGGGTTGGGCTCTGCATACTCTGAACAAGTATTTGGTTTAATAAACCCCTTCTTTAAGAATTGCCTCTTGTGTGGAAGCGATTATTTCTCCTGCTTTCAGCACCCCTTAGTTGCCTATAGATCTTTGTATAGGGTAGAAGCTTCAGAGCTTTCTCCTGCTCACATTAGCATGTCTGTTAGTGTCATCCCTGTGCAGGTCATGGTTAGGTAGCATATTGTGTACACTTTATTGGTCTATCTTCTGACATTCCTAGGAAACATAATTTTATGAGAAGCTCCCAATTCTTCTGGCTTTTAAAGATTTTCCTTGTGGCTGCTTCCTCTGGGAATCCATCTCTTCTCAATCTATCTTCCAACCCATCTGTGTGAATTACTCTTCTATTGCTATGATAAAACACCACGAGCAAGGCAACATATAGAAAAGGGGTTCATTTGATCTTATAGTTCCTGAAGGGTAGTAGTCCACATGGTATAGCAAGATCACAGGCAGAAGGTGAGAACTTATATCTTAGGAAGCCTGAAGCAAAGAGCTTGAACTCAGAAATAGCATGAGTCTTTAAACTCTGTAACTAACACACTTATCCCCACAAAGGCCCTCCTCCTGAGCTTCCCAAAATAGCAACATCAACATCAACTGGGGAACAAGTGCTCAAAAGACTGAGACTACAGGGAACATCTCATTCAAACCAGCACAACTTTTATGCTTCTGGTCTTCATAGTAAGTAACTTGCCACATCTTCAACTAGGATTTGATCTCCTCAAACTTGTGAATAACAAAGTATTCACTAATTCAACACCATACTGCTTGGACCATTTTAGGACAACATCATACTTTTGTAAATTGTTTTGTAATACACACACATACGCACATACACACCTTATAGATTCCTATAATGTTTAAGAACTGATTTGATTTTTTCCAGAAATTTGTATTTCAGAAGAAAATAAGATCTTAGTTACAACCTTCATATACAAGAATGAGTTTGCTGTAGCTAGGCATCTTAGCTATCAAAGATTCTAATACACAAATAAGCTAGGAGAATTTTAACTTGATGACCCAAAAACTATGTTCAAAATCTTTCACTTTCTATAAAATATAAAAATATCTGAGCATGGTGCCTCTCATGTGTAATTCTAACAATCTTAGGGTTGAGGTAAGAGAATTAAGAGTTTTCCTACCTAGCAAATGTGAAAGTGTGTGTGTGTGTGTGTGTGTGTGTCTGTGTGTGTGTGTGTGTGTGTGTGTGTGTGTACAGCATAATTTTTTTAATAGCCCCTGATTATAAAACATCCTAGAATTAAAGTCATAGAAATATATAGAAATGATTTTTCCCAATGTTTATGAAGCCGGTATCAATCTTTTGTTTCATAAACCTCAGGATGGTTAATATGCTAAATGTAGACTTTGACACATTAAAAGTTTCCTTGACAGGAATACAAATAGGGGCTTCCCCAGCAACACGCACTAGGCAACCTGGAGGAAGACTGGCTTCCTTCTCTTGCCGAGGAGCTGGAACACAGGGAAGGTACCAAAGAGGCAGTCACAGACATCCTTGACCTCAGGTGACTCAACAGATGACTCAGATACTAAAAGAAGAAAAACAAAAGTTTGCATTGAGCATCAAAAATGATTTCTCTTATCCACCTCTGAAGACTCATGAGACATTGGATGAGTCAGTGGATTGAATCCTTGAGCTTCAGGAGCATTTGTTTTGTTCCATTTAAGAAACCATAGATTTTAATTATATTTGGTTCCATTCCCTTTTTTCCTAATATTCAAAGTGACAAAACTTAGAAAAATAATTTGTCAGTCTTAATTTTTATGAGTCTCTAATGGCAATCCTTAATCATGAAATACTTAGAGATACCAGTGGGCCATGTACAACATGAGAATAAAGAGGAGATTGTAAGGCAACTAAAGGTCATTGTAGCCAAACAGAATGAGTTGTAAAGAAGTATGGCTTGATCTTAGGCTTTATGAACTAACAATGAGATTTTTATATACACAAGTATAGAAAGGCAAAATCTAATTGTCCCTCTAGTAGATGATTTAATCAAAGTGCTATGTGACTGTAAACCAGAGACAGGCCCTGTATAGGACAGCAGAAAGTGGCATTGAAATGACAGTTCTGGCTTTTTTCCTATTGTAGAATAAGAGTGTTCATAAGTTGCTGGTTTTGAACCCAGAATATATAATGAGTCTTCCCTATCTATTCAGAAAGTCCTTCTCCAATTCACCCTTGAGTTTGGGGAATCCTATCCAGTCACGTGAATAAATATTGATTACAGGAGCAGCTAAGAGAGTTTCTTATGGAAACCATTTTCACAAGTGTATTGCATTTGAGTTCATACTTCATGACTAAAAAAAGGTACTTCACCTAAGGCATGATGTGGGTCACAGTACTTGTAGGCCTCAGGCATCATGAACAGATTCTCCTTTCTCTCTAGTAGTAGACCCCAGAAGGACTGAAGGACTATCTCTACCTATTCAAGTTGTTAGGGTTACAATGGGCTAATTATGTTCTCAGCTACAAGCATGCTACTCCACACTTTCCCAGACCTGTTCTTCCTGCTCTGTTGCAAGAGAGTTTCCAAATTGTAAGATGCTGAGGCGAATGCTCAGAAAACAGTAGAGTTTTCTCCTTTATAGCTCCCTCAGGGAAATCTGAAGTACTTGTGTTAACATCAGAGGGAGAGGGTGAGACAATGATTTCAGAGAATCTTTTCCTTGCTCACAAAATAAAGAAATAAAAACCCAACTTGGCTTTTTGTGCATCTAACTGGTTTTGTAGTACTTTATCAATTTTATCCCAACAATTATACGGATACTGTGTTTCTACCTCACAACGGCTCAGTGTTGAGTTTTTGCTCACACTTTGTTATGTATACAACCCCTGCACGTCAAAACTTACAGTCTGGGGTTAGCAAGATGCCTCAGTTGGTAAAGGTATATGTTGTGCAACTCTGGAGACCTAATGTTAATCCCTAGAAGTAATGTAACAGTGGAAGAAGAGGATCAACTCCAGAAATATGGCTTGGTGCATGTGTGTGTGTGCTCATGCACACACACACACACACACACACACACCAAAATGCGCAGTAATAATGTGGTAGTTTGAGTGAGAATACTCCCCATGGGTTGATACATTTGAATGATTAGTCATTGGATAATGGAATTGTTTGGGAAGTATTGAATGGTGTAGCCTTGTTGTAGTAGGTATGGCTTTGCTGGAATAGGTGTGCTCTTGTTGGGGGAGATCTATCTCTGGACTGAGCTTTGAGGTTTCATAATCTCATGTCAGTCTCAGTATGTTTCTTTCTGCCTGATGCCTGAAGATCAAGATTTAGCTCTCAGATACTTCTCCAGCAACATGCTTGCCTTCTGCCACGCTCTCTCACCATAATCTACTAACCTTCTGAAGCTGTAAGCAAGAGCCCAATTAAATGTTTTATTTATAAGTTACATTTGCCATGGTGTCTCATCACAGTTAAGGAACAATAACTAAGAGTAATAATTTATTATGATGATTTTAATAATAAAAAAATAAATTATTACACCTAGAAACTAATCCTGGTTTTATACTTACTTTTCCTGTCATCTTACTTACTAAGTTTCCATTATCATCCAATTAGATTTCTTGTTCCTCAAGATATTTTTGTGTCCACAGGATCTGAAATTAGGGATAAAGATGCCTAGACTTCTAAGACTCAGATAACATGCTGATTAGCAGGGCTTGACAACTAAAAATAGAGACTAGAGAAGAATAATAAGTGCCCACACACTGTCGAGGTTATTTAGTTGGCAGATTGGTATTTGAGGTCACTCTGGATTTTTATAATCATTAATAATGATTAAAATAAAATTCTTAGTACTGAACATATGTCCTGAATATGTATTAGATAATAACTGTATCTGTTTCATATTGCTGTTGTCACTGATTACCATAAACATAGAAGCTTATGTAAGAAGCAAAATTGGGTTGGCAGCATCCCTCAGTGGGTGAAGGTGGATTGTCAACATCACATCCCAAGCCATCAAGCCTGATGACCTGATTTTGATACCTTGGACATTGTGAAAGGAGGGACTCAAATCATTCAAATTGTCCTCTGGCATGCACTTGTGCAAGTAGCCTATTTATGCCAATACATGCACATGTGTAAATAAATAGCTAGTTAAGTTATTTGAAAACAAGTGAAATATCCTCTAGATCTGAGGAGGTCAGAAGTCAGAAGTCTGGCATGGATTTGTCTGGTTTTAACCCAAGGTGCTGGCAGGACTACATTTCTTCTTTGGGTTCCAGAGAAACCTGCTCCTGATTTTGCCAGCTTCTAGAACTTCTCTGCACTCATGAGCATCACTTCTGCTTCTGTTTTTAAACAACCTCTATGTCCTATCTCATCTGAGCAGCTAAGTATCATCTGGAGTCCACCACCCATGACAAGATTCTGAATGTCATCACACATGAAACCATCTTTCTGATGTACATAGCATCGTCCCAGGTCTAGAGATTCAAGTATCGATACAGTTGATGGCTGTCACATTAGGTGCCTCAGATATCAGAACACATGTGGTCACTTAGAAGAAAATTGGGGTTCATCCTTTTTAGTCCTGAATAGGAAGAATTGTGGATTCAGAGTTGAGACTCTTGAGGTTAGCAAGGTGAGTCACTGGGTATGAAGGAATTTCTGTAAAAGCTTGGCTGAGGTCTGTTCCTGAAACTCACAATAAAGGGAGAAAGAAATAGGTGACTTCACTAATCTGTTATCTGACAGACAGACACACACACACTCACACACACATAAATATACACACACATATACACAGACACATATGCACTCACACACACATATGCACTCACACACACATATGCACAAAAACAACCACAAAATGCATGACATGAAAAATAAAAAACTCTCAACTTCAGAATGATTTTTATTTGAGTATCATGAAGGGAACCATGATGAGCTGAACTTTAATCTGTAAGAAATGAAATAAACTTTATCATGTGTTTCTAAAAGTCCTGGATAAAGACAAGGAAAGGAAACTTTTCCCTTTTGATACTGTAAAATATCACACTGTTAACTACTAAAATACACTTACTCATGATCCATTTTTAAAGGTGTGAAAATTTTATAATCCAATGACTCAGGCAGATGTCATATAGTGTTAATATTGGTTCCACTGTGCAGTAAATTGTGGATACAAATACTCAGATTAATGCTTTAAAGCATGTTAGTGAAAACAAACCTTTACATCAAAATCGTTTTTACTTGAAGGAATTTATTTTTCATTCTGAAACATGCTGTCTTCTAGAAGCTTCTGAAATGACACCAACAACTCCGCCCACAGGCTCCCCTGTCAGATAGGCAGCTTTGGGTTGCAGCATTTGTGCGCAGCCCAGACTAGCTGATGCTTCTTTACCAGCCCTGCTTACTCTGTGGCACAGAATTTAAGTAGATAAGGTAAACTTTCACATACATGCTTATCATAATTCTTCCAAATTTATATAATCCCTAATCCTATTTTCTCAAAGGTATACATCACTTTCTACCATCATTTTAGTGTCTCAAAAATAAGTCTGCTTTTCCTTTCATTAATTTTTTTATTTATTGAGGTTACATCCCAATCACAGCACCTCCTCCTCCTGGTTTCCCCTTACAAGTCCCTCCCCTATAATCCCTTCTCTTCTCCTCTGAAGAGTATCCTCCCCCATGTATCACCCCACCCTGGCACATCAAGCCACTATGGGACTAGGCACGTCCTCTCCTACTAAGGTTAGATAAGGCAACCCAGCTATGGGAACAGGATTGACAGGCAGGCAATAGATTCAAGGAAAGTCCCACTCCAGGTGTTGGGGACTCCGCATGAAGACCAAGCTGCACATCTGCTACAAACGTGCGGGAATTCTGGATACATGAATGCCTGGTAAGTATTTACGTTCGTAGATGGTTTTGCAACAGAACCATACTGATGGTTTTGTACATACTAGAAGGAAAAATTATTTTGTATGCAAAGCAAGAGTCCAATAGTGACTGCTCATGATTTCAAAGCCAATGTGGAACATCTTAGTTTATTTGCCTGGATTGACATCTGCATATTTATGGGACATGGTCTTATAATTAAACAAATTATGAAATGTTTAATAAGTAAAAGCAATTAGCATTTCTGCCTTCTCAAATATTATCATTTATCTACATTGAAAGGTAGAATTAATTATCTCAGGCTAGAGTTGTCTCATTGTGCCATTTAAAATTGGAAATACTCCCTTGACAAGTGTGTTTAATTACCCCCACTATCTGCCTCTCATTGTTTCCCCTCACTTTCCAAACTTTGACAACTTTCAGTCCACTTCCTCTTTATATGGTCAACATTTTGGGGGCTTTCACAAAGGAATACGAGATAACGATAATGTGACATACTTGGTTTTCTCTGCAAAAATGATGTCGCATACACAGTTACAGTCATGTAGTAAATGTTAGGATTACATCCTTGCTATGGTTGCATAGTAGTCCACTGTGTGTGTGTGTGTGTGTGTGTGTAAGTATGTGTGTGTGCGTAAGTGTGTGTATGTGTGTGTGTATGTTTGTGTGTGCGTATAAGTATGTGTATGAGTGTGTGTATGTGTGTGTAAGTATGTGTGTGTAAGTGTGTGTGTATGTTTGTGTGTGCATGTAAGTGTGTGTGTATGTGTGTAAGTATGTGTGTGTAAGTGTGTGTGTTTGTGTGTGAAGGTAAGTATGTGTGTGAGTGTGTGTATGTGTGTGTATGTGTGTGTAAGTATGTGTGCATTTAAGTGTGTTTGTGTGTGTGTGTGTGTGTGTGTGTGTGTGTGTGTGTGGTCTTATGGGTTTTTTTCTATATATGATGTGCAAAAACTGAATACTGTGTCATCAAATGAGGAAGTGGCAGAACTGCATAAGGAGGGAAGAGAAACACTAATTGACATATGTTAACAGTGTATAAATTACATTTCTTGTTACTCTGACAAAATCCTAGAAATCATGGTGGCAGAGATGGATCATGGCAGAGATGTCAATGTGGGGTAGCATGACACTGCTTGCTTATTCCTAGGCATATCAGGAAGCAGTGATGGGGTATGAAAAAAGTCAGGTTAATAACCGCAAGGTCCATCTTACAGTAACCTACCTCCCCATCCAGACCGTCTCTTCTCTGATGTTCCATGACCTCCAAAAATGGAACTAGTTGTTGACCTAGTAGATTCCAACACATAGACTTTAACAGATGTTTAATTTCCAAATTAATACTTCCTTCCTCTGTCCCCCACAGGTTCATGGTCATTCTATGATGTAACATGTATCCAGTCCAACTTTGAAGGCCCCAACAGTTTTAACTGCCTTGGCATTGTTTAAAAGTACAGAGTGTCTTCTTAGAATCAAGACTATCATTTAATAGAACAAAAGAAAAGCATATTTATGCTACTAAGTAACACAGTACCCATTCCCATTCCCTAAGAGAGGAGAATAACAGCAAGGAAAAGTAAGGCCAAATGCTTTATCCCTGTGTTCAACATCCAGGGCTCAAAGTGGCATCAATGGGGCTCCTACAGACTTGGGGTCCCCCCGTCCAACTCCATGACCTGTAGTCCTGTCTTGAGTTGCCTCTAGTTGGTACTTAAAACTTCCCTTGGGAGATAATCTGTTTCTGGCATTTGCAGCCTTCTGGGGTCTCCAGTGAAACTTGGGTTTATCTTCCCCTTTCACCTAGAGCCCCCCAGAAGCTCTGTGTCAGAATGCTGATCTTCCTTCAACTTAGCTAGCCTCTGCATCTTTCTGGAGCCTTGTTGCCAACTTCCATTATCCTATAACTCTCTCACTTTCCATTTCTGCCTACAAAACTAGTGCCACACAGGGTATGTGCAATGCTGCATCAGCTCAAGATAGAGCCTGGCCCTCTAGGCACCCAACTCCAGCTTCCTAGGTGTGCCTTTACTCCTAACCTGAGGAAACACTCTTCTGGGCTGCAATTCCCCAGGTGGCATCTAGCACGATCTAGCCAACTGTTTCTGTGCAATGAGTTCTGATGATTTGAACTTGGGTTCTTGTATTTGAACAGCAAAGTCTCTTATTGGCGGAATCAATTCCCCAGAGAGATACCTTTCATTTCAGTGAATTTTCATTATTATATTCTGGATTCTTTGATAGATGCCTATGTCCCAGATTAAAGCCCCAGGCTTCTTCTTAATTTTTATTAATATTTATGTGTTTCTTTACATCACAGATGCTGCTGCCTTCTAGTTTCCTCTCAGAGTCTCTCCCACCCCACACCCCTTCTCTTCTTTAAGGATGCCCCAACCCTGACCCCCCCCGTGTATCTTCCCACCCTGTCACATCAACTCTCTACCAGACCAGGCAGCCCCGCTGGGGAGCAGATACCACAATCAGGCTACAGCTTTAGGGAGAACCTCTGCTGTAGTAGTTGGGGGAGCCCACCTGGAGACTGAGCTGTACATCTGCTACAAGTGTTCCGAGGGCCTCTTTCTAGACCACCTATGCTCTTTGGTTGGTGGCTCTGTCTCTGAGAGCTCCCAGGGGTCCAGATTAGTTGACTCTGTTGGTCCTTCTGTGGATTCCCATCCCCTTCAAGGCCTTCAATCCTTCCTTCAACTCTTCCGTAAGAGTTTTTGAGCTCTGTTCAATGTTTGGCTATGAGTATCTACATCTGTTCCAGTCAGAGGCTGGGTTGAGAGTTATGCTGGGTTCCTATCTGCAAGCATCAGAAAGTATCATTAATAATGTCAGGGATTGGTGCTTGCCCATGGGATGGGTTTTGAGTTGGGCTGGTTATTGGCTGGCCATTCCTTTGGTCTCTGTTCCATTTTTGCCACTGCATTTCTTTTAGCCAGGATAAATTTTGGGTTGAAGGCTTGTGTCCATATCCCTCCACTGGGGATACTACCTGGACATCATAAATTTTGCAGGCAAATGGATGGAACTAGAAACTGGGAGTGAGGTAACCCAGACTCAAAAGGACATGCATCGTATGTACTCACAGATAAGAGGATATTAGCCATAAAGTACAGAACACCCATGTTACATTCTACAGACCCAAAGAAGTTAAAAGAAAAAGGTTCATGTGAGGATTCTTGAATCACACTTAGAAGGGGAATGAAATAATCAAAAATCACAGGAGTCAGAGGAAGGGGAGTAGGTGGGAAACAGAGGGGGAGTGGAATGGAGGCAGGAAGGGGTATGGGTAGACACAGGAGCAAGAATGGAAATCTGCAGCACTTGGGGGTGGGTGATGGGTGGGGGAAGTCTATAGGAAGTCCCAGAGACCTGGGATGAAGGAGGCTTTCAGGAGTCAATGAGATGCCTAACAGTGGAGACACGGAACCTGAAGAGGCCACATCCTGGAGCCACCAAGGTTTCTTCTTAATGATATTAATATCTTTAACAATTATAGACAAATTGGTTGAACCTATTCATTCTCAACTTCAATCAGGTTCAATTTCATTTCCTTTTCAAATTCCACATTTCTGTCCACAACTTTAAAACCAGGATCCTAATTCTTTATTCCTGAACATTGTTTGAATCTTTCTGCTTCACTTTTTCTTCCCTTACCTCAGTTCCAGGTAAGTTGACTAAATCATAACTATGTCATAACTTGGATGCTAACTTATCATAAGCATTCTTTCACCAAATAATTTATTTTTATATTTTATAACTTGCTTAGCTTGCTTCCTGAGTGTTTCTCCCTGCTTGTTTGTCTGTGCACTGTGTTCATGCCTGGTACCCTCAGAGGTTACCAGATAAGTTAGTCAGCTACTGTTTAATTCAGTCCTGTTGAATCCACTCATGCTGTGAGGGCAAAGACACAGATACTTTTCTGGAATACGCTTTGGGTCATCTTGGCCCAGTTTCCAGTAGAGTCCTTGTTCCCTTTTGAAGCCTCCTGAGCACAGTGGTTACTGGCTGCATTTCTCCTGGCCTTCTGTTCTCAAGGATTTCCACAACGACCCAGCAACCTCTACATACAGCATTGTAGGTCTTGGCTAGCCCAAAGTATGTAAACTCTTATTTCTCTTGTTAACCAGAACCCAAAGCCATTTAAACTACATGGTCTGGTTTATCACTGAATTGGCACTACCAGTCGGTAGGAATTTTCTGTACTTTTCCTTGTGCCTATATGATGAGAAGCAGCTTGAGGTAGTAGAGCTGTTTGTTTGTTTTGGGTTTTGGTTCGGTTTTGTTTTTTGACTGACTGTATGAGGGTGCAATTTATCACTGAAGGAATTGCACCGCAGCAGGAATGGCTTGCCTGCCTAATATGCAATAAGTATAGTCTTTTCTGTCCAACGCTATAGAAGTTTTGATTGTTCGAAATAGTTTTACCTCTCCTTCCTTGTAAAGCTTTCATTCAGATGTTTTAATCCCCTCAACACACCTGGTACATCTTTTATCTACAAACTCCCTGACCTACTCTCACCCACCATTACTGGAACTTGATGGTCTGAAGCAGTGAGCTCTTCCCTTTCTCCTTCATTTTTTGAATGCTAAGTCTTTTAAAAACTAGCCAGTTTGCAGAAGACCGTGAGGGCAGACCTCTGACAATGGCAAAAGACACAGGCAGCAGCACCTGTGCTACAGTGAGCGCCAAGTACACTTCTCACCCAGGAGGTCTAGTCTTTAGTTTTTGTGAATAGCACATTCTCTTGATAAAGAGTAAATATTTTTCCTTGTGAAGACATTTTAATAGAAGTGGCAGTCTCTTTCTTTGCAACCCCCAACTTGTTTCTAATTAGTCTGTGTTGGCAAAAACATAGGGTTATTTATTGCATTAGGTCCAATCCATTTTAGACATACCAGTTCACATTGACATTTAACTGGATGGGCCCTATGGAAAGCTTTGTGCAATTTCTTAAGATTAATGAACCTCATATAGAACATACAGAACATAACAGGGGGTATGGGCAGCATGACTCTATTCTGAGTCAAGTTATTTTTCTGTGTCAATGACAGGTAGGTATATTATACCAACAATATGAAATAGATGGCAGGCATGGAACAAAATGGCTACAGCTATGCTGGAGGTGCAGACCTCAACAGCGTGATTCAAGTCATATCACATAATATTAATATAGTAGCATTTATTTGCTGCATGTCAACCGTTGTACCGTCATATTTAAATCAAAGGAACTGTTCATTTCAGATTTCACATCGACACTATGTTTGTTGATCCCAGCTCTTACAGGTGGTCTTTTGACCCACTGATGGGTTATCTTTTCAGTGGTGAAAATAACATAGACCATTATAATGGAGAAAAGGCCATCAAGTTTTGAGATATTTGGAAATACAATGTTCCTGTCAGGGGTGATTATTTCAATCAGCTTCAGCCACAGGCTTGGATCTCAGAGGCCATCTGGTGGGTCACCTCGCGGTCTCACTAGTTACACAAAAGTTCTATGCTCCTGACTCCCTACTTTGTGAATATGAGTCATTGCCATGAGAGGATCAGCTGGCCAAGCACCCTGTCGTTTCAGAGTCTCACAGACTATGACTTATTGAACATAATACAATAGCATTATTTTTGTAAAGACAAAAAAAA
>NW_022196904.1:181883670-181957973 GCF_008632895.1 Mastomys coucha | reverse complement strand
AAAAAAAAAAAAAAAGCCTAAGTGGCACCAGTGCCAAGAGATACTTACTAGAATTATAAACTTCTAGTTCCTACGACAGAACTTTCTTTTATGCATTGCATAGATTTGTGACTAAGAAGCTTTTGCCAGCAACACGGTCTCCCTCCCCTCCCACATAGGGAGCTACAAGCCACGGTCTGCCCGGGTTCCAACAGTTAGCCTACCGCAGAACTGCTCCATACCCCCAAGCCATCCTTCCCCTGTGGCTAGCCTGCCTAGACTGGCTAATGCTGCTCTAAACCCCTAGCCCCATATAATGAAAATATCAGAGGCTTGTAATTTACCAGCCAGATTTATAACAATAAATCTTCAACCCCCAAAATGCTCACACAAGGAACTCAAAACTCAATTAATATTGATACAAGCTACACACCTAGAATGGAGAAATGTGCCCTATTCTCTTGCCTTTCTATGTTAGCCGTAGCTGCCTGTGGTTATTCCAGGCCACGTGGATCGGTTCATCTTCCTCGTCCATTTTCTCTCCGTCTCTTTTCTGTCCGTCTCCCTGTCTTTCTGTCTCTGTATCTCTGGCCCCTCTCTAAAACTTTCAGCTCCCCCTTCTTTTTCCACTACCCAATCACAGGCTCTATCCTTATCTAAGATTTCACCTGGCCTCACCTGGGTATAGACAACAATCTACAATCTCCTGCGGCTGAGTTCCATTGTTTTACAGCACTAACATATCCGTGTGTTGAAACCTGTTCGCCAGTCTCTCCTCCCCTCTTTGGTCAGTTGAAACCCTAGATGTAAAGTTCTGCTTCCTCACGTAAGATGTCTTCCCCGCTGTAGGGAAAGCTTCAGGTGGCTGGGATGGCTGCCTCTTTGTAACCTCAAACCCTTTGATCTCTTCTATGAATTATACCATGAGCTGTTCTCTATAATTATCCACATGACTCACATGGCAAGTTATTAAAGGCAAAATTTTCACCTCCATAAATACTTAGTACAGTGTACTCGACAATCTATGCAGTAAGTTTACCCAATTCCAAGAGATGCTTATGTTTTAAGGTGGGTCCTTCTGCAATTGCCTCTCTCCTGTTATAGCTGAACCAGATCCTCTTTACGTTCAGTTTAGAATTAACCTGAAACCCAACATTTCGATTGAGAAACCATTTTTAGTAGAAAGGATTCAAATCCATGTGTTAGTATAGAAAACAGACTAAAATAATAAGCAATGCTAAGTACTGCGCAGGAGAGATTTATTTCCTAGTTCATTTTTTAAATGCCTCCTTTACAGAGTTTATCTTCTTTCATTCTAAGAGCATCTTGGGAGAGGCAGCAGAGATTATAAGCATCAGAAGACAAAGATAACTGCTTCGAGATATCAGTGATGTATGACAGTGAAGCTTCACCCAAGAAATCTCAACAATGTGGCTCCCTAAATGAACCGGCGCAATGATGACAGCAGCTAACATGACAGTACAGAGAGAAAAAGAAATTCATTTCTTTTCATTTTTTTTTAAAGCATTTGCTTTGTGGCTGTTAGTGAAATACTATGAAAAATGGAAAGTTTGCTCTTATTTCTCATTTGGTAGATGGCTTGTTTGTTTCAGTATTTTACTAATAAGGTATTCAGTTCCTTGGTACTTCCAAAACGACCTGAAGAAAATGAATCAGAGAGTGAGATATACCAGGCTAAGGATTCTGTTACCTTGTGCCACACCATATCAAGCACTCTAAAGTAAGGAAAACAAAGATACTAAAATAATTCTTAGACAATTTCATGCATCTTTGTAATACATTATAATGATACTGATTTCTCTACCTATTTTTTCTTTCCTCTCCATCTCTTAGGCCTGAATCAAGTCTTCACCTCACTTTCATGCCTATCAGTTTTAATTTGATTTTAACGTTGTGACTCACTGGCTTTAACCGAGGCTACCAGCACAGGCATAGGTATGAAGTTCTGACAGAACATGAATAACTCCCTAGTGACTACCCAATTGAAGACCATGACTTTCTGTCCCCCAGTAGCCTTCAACTTCAACTGCTAATACTTTTCCTCAATAGAGCTGGACCCCTTGCACCCCCTTCTCTTTCCATGGCTGTATGTTTATGCCTTCAGGCTTGTGCATACCCTCTATAGGCAATCAGAGCTCTGAGTTCATGCATTCCATAGCCATGTTCTTCCTATGAGACAGCTTTCGCAGATTTCCCCTCATTGTCTTGCATTTCTTCTCTGGTAGTTATTGTGGGTATCCTAGTTAAGGCTGAGCACTCAAGGCTCACTTGCTTTTAGCACACTGGCCAGCTGTGAATCTCTGCATTAACAGCATTGCTTTGAGACTGAAGTCAAGCATAACATAACTTCATTCAGGAGTACACTGGTGATCTATAGTCGATGATTAGGAATGCCCCTTAACTATAGCCTCAATAATACAGAAACAAATTTGGCTTTGAAAATAAGTATTCAGTCGGGCTATAGTGGCACATGCCTTTAATCCCAGCACTGGGGAAGCAGAGGCAGGTGGATTTCTAAGTTCGAGGACAACCTGGTCTACATGAGTAAGTTCCAGGACAGCCAGGCTATAGAGATAAAACCTGTCTCGAAAAACAAATAAAAAAAAAAGAAAGAAAGAAAGAGAGAAAGAAAGAAAGAGAGAAAGAGAAAAGAAGTATTCATTACAGGTTAAAAGGGTGGGAGGAGTACAAGGAATTAGAAAAGGTTCAGACAAAGCTAGAAGCTAGTGAAAAGAATACTTTTTCTATGGACAGAATACAGAGGAGACCCTACAATATAGACCCTGGAGATTAATAAGTTATAACAGATACTATGATCATAAACTTATTTTATTTTGTTATTTTCATAACTTTAAACACAGAAAACTTTCAAAAATATATTTTAAATACTTATGTATAATATAATATTATATAAATATAATATATAAAAATACAATATACTTAGCACACATGCATGCACATAATGTAAATGTATATACATATATGAATATATGTGTGTATGCCTTCATTTGCTCTATTCTATATTTCTCTTTACCTATCAATAGTCTATCCATTTGTCATTATTAAGCATCTATTCATTCAAATGTGTCATTAGTCCCATTTGACTCAAGACAGCTATGTGTTTTGTTTTTTGTTTCTTCTTGAATCTCAACATAAACTGTGAAATAGATTGTTTTCTACCATCACGTCTACCCCAGATATAAGAGCTTACCAGAAATCCTAGTGCTGGCATTATGGTACAGATTGCAATGCCTTCACATAACAACTGTTTTCTGAGAGTGTTCATGGAGTGACACCGGAGAGTGCTGGCTGCACTGTGTTTCCTAGGCTTCCTACTGCACAGCTCCTTCTTGCTGAAGTGGTGATGTTGTTCCTTTACAACATTCCAGCCAAGATCATCATTTAATTAAATGTAAGAAAACATGAAGTCCAAGTTTTGTTCAGACAACAAAACAAACATAAAGTCATTTAGCTTGGTGAAGGCAAAATAATTTCTGTAAATTCAGCCACATTAAAAGTCAGGGTTATATCATGCTTTCATCAGTTAAGACTACAACAACAAAAACATGTCCTTGTAAATAGCTTTCAAAAACCAACCCTATTTCTCTCTTATGGCTCTGGAAGTACAAAGGCAAGTGCTTGATGCAAGCGCTCCAGCATCTTCTCCCTGAGTCCTCACTAGGTCTAGAGGAGGAAGTCCAGTTCTGTCTCTTACACTGGCATCAATTCAAACACGAGAGCTCCACACATGACATAATTGCTTCCTGAAGATCTCATCTGAAGTTACCAGCACATGGGACAAAAGTTCAACAGACGGGTGATCAGGGCCACAAATGCAAAGCATATTATATAGCACTTTATATTTAGCTTTTCCTAATGTTTACCATTTTATATGTTTACACAATGAATTTTAGTCACTAACATCCCCCTGTCCTCTCTCATTCCTCTGTCTCTCAATTTCTGAAACCCCTCTACTCAGTGAATGCCATTCCTACATTCCTGTGTTCTTTGTGTGTGTGTGATCTACTGAGTTTAATTAGCTTTTCTTCCCTCAGCATAGGTGGAGGTCACTCACTGGAGCAAGCATAAGTTATCAGTGGCTACACCACTGAAAAAAATAATACCTCCTCCCCCAGCAGCCATTAACTGCCAGTTGTCCTTCATGGATAATTCAGGCCCATGAGCTTCTTTCACATCCATGGTGAACTATGGCTAAACTGACTCTTGTGCAACTCTTCTGCAGATATCTACAGCTGCAGTGAGTTCATGAACACAATGATCATGTCCAGAAGATGCCTCGTCTCTTCCTATGTCCCATCTTCTGATTCCTACATTCAGTCCACACTCTTCTCTGTGAGGCTGAGCATTTAGAAGGCAGCACTGCTATCCCATTTAGGGTAAATATACTCAAGCATTCCACTAAAACAACTGTCTTGAATGTTATCTTTAATAATATGCCATGGTACCTATTAATTCAATTTTTCTAAATATCTCTTGGATGTCTGGTGGTAGTTAGCCAATTAGTGAAAAACTGTTAGGGAATTATTGTCTTCTGTGAATTTTCAGTTCTTTTTTTTTCACCCAGGGGATAGTATGATAGGTCCATTAGATTCTGAATTATAATCACATGAAAGCAGCATTCATATAAGTTGAGAAACAAGGATAGGCTTTATCCTATACAAAATCCTCTAAGATAAAGTTATTATAAGACCTTTATGTTTTTTCTAGCAAGAACTACCTATATTTTTCATGTCTCCATATTCAAAAGAGATATTCTGTTTACATTAGAAAACTATATTAAAAATAATCTCAGAATTCATAGTTTGGTCTGATCTAAATCCACTCAGCTATTTCTCTTCCTAATTAAACAATCAATACTTTTCTTGAACTGTGTTAACTTTCTCCTGAAACAATTGACAATGATGTGAATCCAATGTAAATTGTAATTCTCTAACTATCACAATTAATGGGCATGTCTAGAGTGAGTTTAACTGTGAGACGCATAACAAAATGTTTTTCTTCCACTAATGTCTTCCAGGTTCTGAGCTGTGATAGGAACTTATCATTTCTTCCTGGAAACGGTCTCCAACATAAAGGAGCAATTGCTTCAGACCAAATCCTTGCCATCGATTCTACTAACATCACAATCAAATACAACAAGTATATCCACATTGAAAAGACCTTCACTCAAAGATCACATGATCACCATAATCACAAACAACCACTGGGGAAAAAGTGAACTTACCATTATCTAAATCCTGTGGACTTAAGTGTCTCACCTCCATCCCGAGCAGTGCAAGACCATAAGTCTTAACTTTACTCGTCATCACTCTCTACTGTGTATGTCTTTTCCCATAATCATCTGATTTAGATCATATGAACCCCCAATTAGATAGATATAAGATGATAAATAAGGGGTTCTCCATTAAAAACTATGCTGACACACAATTTTCCCTTACCAAGCGTGGATCCCAAACCAGTTCAGAATATCCAGAGCCTTCTATTCTTTATAACTAAGTATGTTGGGAATATACTTCAATAGAAACTGTCTAAATTTGATGGCTACTAGGGGCAGAATAACTCATACTGGACTAATCAAGAACAGAAATTCATGTAGTTGGATGCAGGTGAAGGTTTGAGTTGTCCAAAGCATGCTAGATATATTGTATAGAAAGGTGTGTGTGTGTGTGCACACATAGTATATAAGATATGCTATTTTAAGAAAATAAATTGAATGTTACATGTTTATCCACAATAGATGACACAGCAGTGGCCATTACTAATGTAGTCATCTCAGAAAAAAATAAAACAAAACAAAAACAAAAACAAAAACAAAACAAAAAAAATCCTGATGCCTCAAGGGCTTGGAGAGCAAGGAAAGAAGATGGAAGAACAGAGGCACTCAGAGTAAACATGACCCCAAGGTGGGAGCAAGTAAACTGCTGGCCTTGGATCACCCTGCAAAATCACTCTAATCTCGAAGGACATATATGTCCATATTCTTCATATTTATGACAGGCACAAAGGTGTAATCAACATCAGGATGAGCCCCAGGGTGTGGTAGTTCACACCCGTAAACCGAACACTACAGTGAGTGAAGAAAATCCCTGGAAGCTGGAGGTCTACTTGGGCTGCATTGTGAGTTCAAATCCAACCTGGACTACATGGCTAGACTATGACTTAAAAAGGAAGAGAAAGAGTTGGGGGAGTGAAGAGAAGATAAGAGAAAAGCAAAGAGAAAGGAAAGGGAAAGAAAAGAATACAAGAAGAGATCCAGAATGAACCACTGTCACAGAATTGACCACAGGTCAGTCACCATAGCCAGGAGCAATTTCTGAAGCTAACACATAGAAACATCCAATCTGCCTGTTGGTCTTAATCCTACTAGATTCCATCCTGTTATCTTTTGCAGTTGAGTCAAGCAAAATGCCAGAAAGCTGAGCATCATAAAGCAGAGTACAGAAAGGTGTGGTTGTGCTCTCTCTCTCTCTCTCTCTCTCTCTCTCTCTCTCTCTCTCTCTCTCTCTCTCCTCTCTTCTCTCTCTTTCCCTCTCTCTTTCTTTCCCTCTCTCTATCTCCCTCTTTCTACCTCCCTCCCTCTCTCTTCCCTTCCTCCTTTTTCTTCCTTTCTTCCTTTCTTTCTTTTACTCTTTCTTTCATTATTTTGATTTATACTAAACTTATTAACTAATACCTAAAGAACGTAAGCTACAAACACCGAGGGGTACCATGCATTGTTTGCTACAGGTTCACAGTTCACAAAACTTAATGAGATAAAGTTTCCAAATCTTCAACATGTATTATTTAGAAACATAAAGAAATTTAGAATCCTTTTCTATAACATTTTTATTATTTTGTTATTACATTTAGTTGCTCTACTGTACAACAGCACAGGAGCTCTTCCTGTTTCTAATTATAAATAGTAAGGAGTATGGATTTTGAAGAGAGACAGTACCTTGATAGGACAAAGCAAACAATCTAAATGAACAAATATTCAAATGAAATTTGGGTATTATTAATTGAAATGTTACTTAATTTGGGAAAGTCCATATTAAGGTTTATATAAGAAATTCTCTGCATAGCAACTCATTTAAGAATAAAACAATGATATATTGTTTAAAATATGTTTCAATTAATAAGATAAATTTTCTGGAATAGAATTATACTGTTTTGGAATTAGTGGCTAAGAATATTTGAAAGATTTATATGTGTGAGACATTGTGGTATGCTTTCCTTAAAAGAAAAAAAATCCATGTTCAATTTGTATCATTTGAAAATATTAGTCTCTTCTACCAGTGAAGCCTGCATACATTTGAGTTCATAGCTTTATCTCTTTCCATTGTCTGTCATAAATTAGCACAGAGTGACATATTTATAATGTGCAGAATGGCCTTACTAAAAAAAAAAAAAAAAAAAAATTGGAGCATCAATGGGCTGTGCCCTATCCTAAAGACTAGAGAAATTTTCTTTCTCATATTTTCCTCCTTCAGGTCATAGTCTATTCTTTCCACGTGCCTCCTGTCCTTTACTTCTCCATCTTTAAAATCATCATTCTGGCATCTATCTGGTGCTCCCCTTACACAGAAGAGTTACTCTAATTCAAGGAGATATGTAATTAGATTATCCCAAGTGGATAACCCAGGGTTCTGTACTATTCTCTAAGAACCTAATTTGGTCAATGAGCAGAGTCTCTCACTCTCTCTATATAGCAACACATTCATAATTTTCAAGTTTCGTAGCATGATCTTTGGGTCTATCATTATGAATAAAAACACTATCATTTAAACTTCTTGAGTACTGTATAGAAAATGAAGGCAAGTTTTATGAGTTCATTGATTGCAACATATGTTTATGACCGACATATAAAATTTCCCTCGGTAGGCTTAAGCACTAAAGTCAGGGACACAGCTAGTAGAGTTAATCACTGAGAGGCATTTTAGTCTTGGAGCTTCTCAACTGAAGATGGTTTACTGAGAGCTGTTGTGTGAAGTGAACATCTGTGCTTCACTACATATTTATATATGTATGTATGTATTTATATATGTATGTATGTATGCGTGTATGTATGTATTTACTTTTCATGATTCTCTGACTCAGCGTAGGTTCAGAACAACAGAGCCAGAGAGCATGGAATGAACACTCAATACTCTATGCCGAAACAAACACTTCCACTTTTGGAAGGCAACAATGAAAAACATACCTACATGTATGGAGAAATTAGTAAGTCACCAAAAATCAAACTACAAGTTAGTGGCAAGAGCCCCAATCAGATGCAATGATACAAATGAAAACTGCCAGCCCAAGAGGCCAATCAATCAGATGCAATGATACAGATGAAAACTGCCAAGCCCAAACCTTCATCACATAGCTCAGAAATGAAGGTTTTAACTTGTGTGCGATGTCTGTGAGATGTAAAGCTAACACACTGTGAAAGGCCCTCTAGTGAGAACGTTGACACATATCTTATCACTTCTATTTGCCTCTACAGATTTATTCCATATCTGTATAAATTAGCAAAATGTTTATTTCATGGTTTGCACTCCTCTAGGCCCTGGGGAATGTGTCTACCTGTGAACTTGCTCTAAGATATACTTCATAAATACACAACTGGCTCAGCTCTGTTTTTGTAAATTTTTGGATTCTAATCAAATTGTTTCAAGCCCAAATGTACATAAGCAGTGTCTTGAACAAATACAACTTGTGACATTAATAATCAAAACCCAAACTTATTATTGTCTCCCATCATTTTTCTACAATGCAGTCTGTTCTAGTAATATTTTTCTATCCTTGAAGAAAAGCTTCATGTCCATGGTATTTTGTTAACAAAATAGCCTGAAGTCATTTTAAATAGCAATGTAGTCCCAACTTGGAAATTAGAATGTCCAACTCAAGGTATTAATGTCAATTTTGGCTTTGATTTACCATTGATGTATGCTAGTCCTTACAACCTACAGGAGAGTGCTAAACCTGGAAGCCTACAGTGGAAATGTCTGCCAAGGTTGACTTCTATTCTATGCCACTATTTTGAGTATTTGCTTTTCCAACCCCTACTTTCACTTCATAGTGGAAGCAAAAAGTAGTCAGAGTTCAAAAGAAAACTTTGATTTTATTTGATTATGTTTGTAATAGTGAAGGTATAAGCCAGGGCTTCACATACAGCAAGAACTGGTAAGCCACTGAGCCACACCCTTGTGGCTATAATATTTCATTTACATGGTAATTTCAGTTACCGAATAAATGAAATATTATAGTTAGCAGTTACTGACAATGGATTTTGTTTCTTCGGATACAGTCAGAGAAAATCTAGATTTTTTTTCCCATGGTAAAGTCTGTCTATAGATAGCAAGTCCTAGATATTATGCCATAGATAATGGTTTACCCTGATTACAGGAAAACCTATTTACCAGGACTTCGACTAACCTAATACTCTTGCTTCTGAGATCTCTTACTCCCTCCACTAGACTAGTTAGATATTTCCATTCATGATCCACTTCTGATCAGAGAAAGAGACAGTATCTGTTGTAATTATTGTACTGCTGGTTTATTGCAAGATCAGAATGAATTTCCAGACTTATCTCATTCATGATAGTAAGACTGTAATGATTAATCACACGAGTCATGTTTTCTTATTTTACTTGTCTCAGAACAGCCTAGTTAACAAAGATTGGTGCAAGAAATTAGAACCGCCATTTTCCAGAGTTGCTAGATGCTTTTTACAATATTCTTATATGGGTACATTTGCACTTATATGGAAAAATATGAACAGCAAACACATATACACTTATTCACAAAAAAACATTTGTATGTACAGGTAAGAAAATAAAGTACGTATATGTGTGCTCGTTTGCATGCTTGTGCATGGGCATACCTGTGTGTGTGTTTGTATATATGCATGTACTTGTGCATGTGTGCATGTGAGTATGTGTGTGTGTGTAAAAATCTAGATGAACTGTTCTAAATTTGGTAAAACTGGCATAAATAATTTCATTAGAATTTCTATTTTTTAATCATGATAGTGAACATTTCAGACAGTGTATACTTTGCCAGCACTTGGTATACCACCTGTACTGGCTGGTTTTGTGTGCCAAATTGACACAGGCTGGAGTTATAACAGAGAAGGGAGCTTCAGTTGGGGAAGTGCCTCCATGATTTCCAGTTGTGGGGCATTCTCTCAATTAATTATCAAGGGGCAAGGTCCCTCATGGGTGGTGTCATCCCTGGGCTGGAAGTCTTGGGTTCTATAAGAGATCAAGCTGAGCAAACCAGGGGAAGCGAGCCAGTAAGAAACATCCCTCCATGGCCTCTGCATCAGCTCCTGCTTCCTGACCTGCTTGAGTTCCAGTTCTGACTTCCTCTGGTGATCAACAACAATGTGGAAGTAAGCTGAATAAACCCTTTCCTCCCCAACTTGCTTCTTGGTCATGATGTTTGTGCAGGAATAGAAACCCTGACTAAGACACCACCTTTAACTAACTTTGTCATGTGAAACACTGACAATTTATTAAAATGTATATTCTAAGAGGGTGGCTCTGAAATTGACATTTCTAAGTGTATTAGACTCATTTTCTGACTCAGTGAGCTCAGGTTCTTACTGATAGTTTTCATTCCTAACATGTGGACAGAGATCCTGTTGTTTGTTGAAAGGACCACTGAGTACCCCTGCTCTATGGCAAGGCAATGAAAGAATGAATCTGCTAGAATACAGTGTAGGAGTTTTTCAGCATTGGAAGCTGGAGAACACTAATGAATATAAAGTTAATGTAAGATTCAGTAAGTATAGCCCCATTATTTTTTAAAAGTACTCACAATACTTATAGATAGTGATCCAGCTTCCAAATGAGGAACAATTATGAATAACAGCACAAATAGTTTTGTTATTTGATAACCTCTATCTATTCTCCAGTAAACGCCAGTTGACTGCCTACTGTGCACCTGGTGTTGTTTCTGTTGAACTGTGTTTCTTCAAGGTGGAATCTGGAGCAGCAACAAGAGCACGCAGGTCTCAGACTTCTGCCAGCATCAATATCAAGTACAGGAGTGCAAAATACTGACACTGGACTCAGCCCCCAGAGACTCTAATCCAGCAATTAGTGGGCAGGGTAAAACAGTTCCTAGCTGCCAATGGCATGTGGCTGTTGCTGAACAAATATACGTCTAAGCCCTCTTTTTGTAGTATACACTTGTGTCTCCTCTTCCTAGCTTATTACAGGACAAACAAGGTTTTTATTTAAAATGAAAGTTCTCAATTGAATTATTTTTAAATGTTTGGAAAACTGAAGAAAAGGTAGGATTACTTATCAGCGCATACCAGACCATCTTTAGTGATAAAATACTATAAGGAGAGTCGATAAATATGGATATGTTCAATCTTCCTTCCCCATTTGTTTCTTTACTCCAATTAGCTATTTACTTCAAAATCAAGTCAAGGGTTATGGTGACATTGACAGATAAGAATTTCTACTACTTTGTTCATAAAAGTAAATACCTACTATAAAAATGTCATGCTACTATTGGCATTGATTCAACTCCAGTGAAGTCCTTAAAAGGGTCCGTGGATACATACAAACAAGAGCATTACAATAGTTTGGACTTCTGGTTATAACCAAGAGGTAATAGCTTGAATCAGAATAACCCCCTTGTTGAAAACAACTATAAAACTTAGGTAATAACATAAAATAACTGCTTAAGAGGCCTTGGAAATAAGCTCTGCATAGAGCACTCTAGGGGTTACAATTCACACAATGAATTGAGCGCCATGTTCCCCAGGGCTTTTCTTCTTGAATCCATTTGTCAATTCTTGCTTAGGGGAATATTTTCATACTGAAAACAAGCAATTGCATTGGGCCAAAGAAACAGGAGCTGGATGTAGGTACAAAACCAGCTAAGGCTCTAAGTGCAGATAGCACCAATTGTAAAAACTACATGTAGAGTAAAAGGTATTCATAAAATTTTCCCTGGAGTTGTTTGCACCACAAGATTTTCAGAAAGCAGGGTAAAAATTCAAGGAAGCAACATAAAAGGAACATCTAAGTTTCAAGAACTGGGATATATCAGGATAACAGATACCTTCCAGTAGCAAATAAGGAAAATTTCAAATACATTGGATTTCAAGACCCACCGAAGTGTAGGAGTTCTTTCCTGCGTTGGAAAGCTGAACATCGGCATTACTGTGTCCTAGCTGTAAAAGCCAAGCTAACAGAGAGTAATTAGAACAAATGCTAAGGCCAAATATTTGCCCATGTGAAGGTCCTGCATCCTATAATCCATCCCAAAGGAAGGTGTGTGCAGATATGACACTGAGGGCATCATTGAGACTGGTGACATAGTTGTGTTTCATGAGATCCCAATGAAAGAAGATGTCATGAAACAAATCAAATCATAGACTGAGGTTCTCCCTCAGTTGGTTTCAGAAAGAGACCAAGGTGCGTCACATTTGACAGACAAACATTGTAAAACAATTGCAATTAATATGTTCCAGAAAATAGTGGGAAGGCTAAATAATGCCACATGGCTCCTGTAATTCATTACAGTCTATTGTAACTTTTACAACCACAAGAGTGTGATTTTGATACTCATAATTTAACAAAAAGTTCCAATAGAAGAAAATAATGCTGCTTAACTGGAAATGATGTTAGAACAGTGTTATATAATTAAGAGTCAGAAAGAATAAGAATGAAAATAAAGAGGTAAAGCTAAATGGCTTTAGCATTAGTTTCATTGTAGGTAAGAAAGACAACATACAAAACATTTAAGAAACATTTATATGTATTAGCAATAATTTTCTAAAACTAGTAACATCTGAAATGAGATATCAAGAACACTGCAAGACTGAGAGATCTGGAGCTTCCAGAGAGATGGCTCAGCAGTTAAAACCACTTGTTCTTACAGAGGACTCGGATTCAGCTGTCAGATTCCATATGGTGGACCACAGCTACCCTTAACTACAGTTGAAGGCAATCTAACACCCTCTTCTGACTTCTGAAGGCACCAGGAATGTATATCATGCAAATGTGTGTGTGTGTGTGTGTGTGTGTGTGTGAGTGAGTATGTGTTGGTTGTTTTTTTTTTTGTTTTGTTTTTTTCTTGTGGTACCACAAATTCAAATGTGAGGTTTTTAGGTTATTTACATGAATTTCTTTGATTCATGCAAAGCAGAGGAAGGTTTTTGCATCCTTAATTTGGGCTCTGTCATGCAACTTTCTTAGTCTTATGGGAGGATAACATAAGGGACACCGTAACTTGAAATGTAATTTCACAGTTGGATTTACTTTCTGATTCTTCTAACACAAACATAAGAAGAGAATTCTGAAACTCTTGAGGCCCAAAAGATATTATGTACATGTGTCTCTCTGGTATAAAAATAATAAAAATTCTTCTTTTAACAAGGTTCTTATGAATTCACCAGAAATAAGTCACCCTCTATCAATCAGTTGTTCCCATGAGCAAGAAAGACTAGCCTTTCTTAAGGGTTGGAAGGATTTATTAAATAGCACTGTGTAACAGACAATGTTATAAAATATTGACTATGAGTGTCATAATTAAAAGACATATTAGTCTTGATTTTGAAGTAGAGTATACATACCTTATTTCTGATTGTATGCATTTAAAAGCCCAGGGTCCTATATATTATACAAGCACAATTGCATGTACAGGTAGAAACAGTAAAGGTGGTAAGTTGGTAATCTTGGGTCTCAATTTATGTTGGCAACCCCTGGTTTTATTGTTTTGCCTTGTATTTTACTGATCTGTAATTGAGAATGGTGAAAACCTGGAGATTCACATACACGAACCAAATAAGAACAAACACCAACAAAAGTCAGATTCTCTCACAAAGAACTGGAACCAATGCAGATTTACCTAAATCCAAATTTACCCATAGCAGAGAAGACAGTGATGAAGGATGAAAAATTAGCATGGTATAAAAGAGAGTGGAGGGAGCCAGGAATTTAATCTCCAGTATGTCGCCTTGGGGAGACCACTTGAGCTTCCTGGTCTAGAGAAGTTGGAGCTTTTGAACTTCTGTCACCTTCCAGTGAGATCAGGCTTTCTAGCTATTAACACAGAATAGCCCCTCTTCCAGTATAGCCCAGAATGATTATTAGTGCTGTTTGGTAAAAGGCCAGAATCTCCACCCTGCATACCTAGACAAGTAGAGCATTCATATTGATGTATGTAAATGGCACAGGGATTCCTCTCCCACCTTCCTCTTCCCTCAGCATCTGTCAACCACCATCCTACTGTCTGCTCCTGTGAGTCTGACTATTTTTAATATGACACATATGTGAGTTAATGCAGTACAAATACTTCTGTGATGGGATGATTCAACTTTGAAAAAAAAATGCCCTCAAGGATGGACACAGGTTGAGTTTCAAGTAACAAGGTTCTCTTGTTTCAGAGGCAAATAATATCCTGTTTCCTGTACAGACCACATTTAATCTGTCTGCTCATCTCTTGAAAGTCACAGATGTTTTTACATCTTGGTGACTATGAAAAAATGAAAAATTGAATTCCTCTAAGATCTTGATTTTATTTCCTGTAGAAACACATTATGTGGTTGATGAACTGTATAGTAGGCCTGTGTTTAAATCTTTAGGAACCTCCATACTGTCTGCTCTAGTAGAAACATATTTTACCTCCCAATGTCTGTAAACCTTACCTAACCTTTGCTGTCTAGCAGGTATGAGATGGTTTCTTATTCAGGTTTGATTTGTGTTTCTTTGGTTGCTAGCAATGCAGGGCATCTTTTAATACACCTGTTGACCATACATCTTCATTGGGAATATTTATATTCAAGTCTCTTGCCCATTTACAAACAAGATTACTTTATTTGCTAGTGACATGTTGCAAATATTTTATCTAATGTTATATTTCCCTTTGTTATCATTACGTCTATAATTAGTGCTGCTTAGTTTGTATAGTTCTATTTGTCTATTGCTTGTCTAGATATTTGGTGCCAATTCTAAGAATTTATGCTATTTTAATAAACTTAGTTTCTATGATAATTAAATTTGAATGTCTCATGTTTAATTTGTTCTCCATTTTTAAATTGATTATTGTGTAGGGTACAAGTCCTCTCTGATTCTTCTGCTCAGAGATAAATTCTTCCAATACAACTTATTAAGAAGATTTTTTTTTCTCACCATTCTTGGCATTTCTTTTTTAAAATTTGAGACCATGTAGCAATACTGTTTCCCTGGTCAAATTAATTGACTGTCTGCCTATACTTAGTATTAGAACCATTGTATTTGGTAGTATTTTTTGAAATTAGACCATTTGATACCTTTAAATTCATTTTTCGTACTCAAGATTGTCTCTTTATTCATGGTTCTTTATAGGTCTTTAGAAAGTTTAGGTACTTGCTATACTATTAAAAAATGTCTTTGGATCTTGGCAAAGATCTCACACAAGTATAGCAGAGGATGGCCTAGTTGATCATCAATGGGAGGAGAGGCCCTTGGTCCTGTAAAGGTTCTATGCCCCAGTGTAGGGGAATGCCAGGGCCAGGAAGTAGGAGAGGGTGGGTTGGTGAGCAGGGAGAGGAGGGAGGGAACAGGTTTTATTTTATTTTATTTTATTTTTCTGGAGAGGAAACAGGGAAAGGAGACATCATTTGACATGTAAATAAAAAATATATCTAATAAAAAAAAATCTGTAGATCAAGCCAGGCAGTGGTGGTGCATGCCTTTAATCTCAGCACTTGGGAGGCAGAAGCAGATGGATATTCATAAGCAAGATTGGCCTGAAGTTCTCTTTTTTTGGTTGGGTCCTTCTATGATTTAAGTATCAGAGTAATTGTGGCTTCATAGAACAAGTTAGGTAGTATTCCTTCTGTTTCTATTTTATGGAATAGTTTGAGGAAAATTAGTATCAGGTCTTCTTTGAAGGTCTGGTAGAATTCTGCACTAAATCCATCTGGCCCTGGGTTTTTTTTTGTTTGGGAGGGTTTGTTTTTGTTGTTGTTGTTGTTGTTGTTGTTGTTTTTTAAGCCCAAGAATGTAACTTTAATTTTTTCAAAACCTACTTTTTTTTTTTTTTAGATATTTTCTTTATTTACATGTAAATCTCTCCTTTCCCAGTTCCCCTCCAAAAAACAAACAAACAAACAAAAACAACAAGAACAAACCCCTGTTACCTCCCCCCTCCCCATGCCTGCCACCCCACCCTCTCCCACTTATTGGCCCTGGCATTCCCCTACACTGGGGCACAGAACTTTTACAGGGCCCAGGTCCTCTCCTCCTATTGATGATCGAATTTGCAATCCTCAACCAAATACCCACGGAAGGAGTTGCAGAGATTAACTATGGAGCAAAGACTGAAGGAAGGACAAGCCAGCCTAAATATAGCTATCTCCTGAGAGGCTCTGACAGTACCTGACTAATACAGATGTAGAGGCTCACAGCCATTCATTGAACTGATTACACGGTCCCCAATGAAGGAGTTAGAGAAAGGACCTATGGAGCTAAGAGGTTTGCAGCCCCTTAGGACAAACAACAATATGAACTAACTAGAACCCTCAGAGCTCCCAGGGTCTCAACCACCAACCAAGGTCTGCACATGGTGGGTTGGGAGGTTTTTAATGACTTCTTCTATTTCCTTGTGTGATATGGGCCTGTTTAGATAGTCTACTTGCTCTTGATTTAACTTTGGTATATGGCATCTATCTAGAAAACCATCCATTTCATCTAGATTTCTCAAATTTGTTACATGGACTTCTTTCTATTTTCCAGTGGTCTTTATCTCTTTTTCAGAGCTTTAATTTTTATTGGAGAAATCCCTTACTTTATTGGCTAAGTTTATTTCTAGACCTTGTATGTTTGGGGACTATTGTGAATGAGAGTATGTCGATGAAATGTTTCCCTATGTGTGTGTTGTTGACATATAGAAAAGTTCAAATTGGTTCTATAATCTTCCATAGTGATGAATTTGTTTATCTAGTCTGGAAGGTTTATTACAAGAAGTTATATACTGTGTGATTTATTTACATAGCATTCCTGGAATGGTAAAACTATAGAAATGTCAAACTAATTACTTATTTTCTAGGATTTTTTATTGGTTATTTTATTTATTTACATTTCAAATGTTATCCCCCTTCCCAGTTTCCCATCCACAACCCCCCTACCCCATTCCCCTCCCCCTGCTTTTATGAGGATTCCCTCCACCCACTCCTGCCTCTCTGCAGTAACATTCCCCTACACTGGGGCATTGAGCCTCCACAAGATGAAGGGCCTCCCCTCCCACTGATGACAGATAAGGCAATCCTCTGCTACATATGCAGCTGGAACCATGGGTCTCTCCATGTGTACTCTTCGGTTCTTGATTTAGTCCCTGGGAGCTCTGGGGGTTCTGGTTGGTTGATATTCTTGTTCTTCCTATGGAGTTGCAAACCCCTACAGCTCCTTCAGTCCTTCCCCTAACTCCTTCATTGCAACAACCCCCCCCCCACTGCACACACCCCTACCCCTCCCCACCCCCTTGCTCAGTATGGTTGGCTGGGAGGATCTGCATCTGTATTGGTAAGGCCCTGGCAGAGCCTCTCAGGACATAGCTATACCAGGCTCCTATCAGTAAGAATTTCTTGACATCAGCAATAGTGTCTGGGTTTGGTGTCTGCAGATGGGATGGATCCCTAGGTTGTGGGGCAGTCTCTGGATGGCATTTCCTTCAGTCTCTATGTCACATTTTATCTCCTTATTTCTTCCTGTACCTTTATTCCCCTTTCTAAGGACTGAAGCATCCACACTCTGGTCTTCCTTCTTCTTGGAATTTTTAACTTTTTATTGAAAATAGTTTTTTCTCTCATATAATACATCCCACAGTTCAAATAGCCTGCCCATCTGCTCTCTCTCGCTCTCTCTCTCTCTCTCTCTCTCTCTCTCTCTCTCTCTCTCTCTCTCTCTCTCTCTCTCCCTCCCTCCCTTCATTTCCTCTTCAAAAAGAGCTGGTCTCCAAGAGAAGATAGACAAATAGGACAAAACAAAATACAATATGACAAGGAAAAAGGCCTCATACTGAGACTGGACAACACCTCAGTAGGAGGGAAAAAGTCCCAAGAGCAGAAAAAAAAGTGGGGGGGAGGAGAGACAGACTTGCTCCCGCTTTTAGGAGTTCTGCAAAGGCTCCAAGCTACCAGCCACAGCATAGACACAGGACCAGTGCAGACACATCCAGGGACCTGTGTTTTTCAGTTCAGTCTCTCTGGGCCCATGTGAGCCCTGCTTAGTTGAGTCAGTGGGCCACGTTCTTCTGGAGTCCACAACCCCTCTTATTTCTACTATCTTTTTTTCCCCTTCTTCAATGGATTTCCCCAGTCTCTGAGGGGAGGGAGCTGATGGAGATCTCCAATTTAGACTCCCTCTCTCTGCATAATTTCAGCCCATGTGTCTCTATACCATCTCCTACCCTCCACCAAAGGAAAGCTCTTTGATGTCAACTGGACAAGGCACAGATCTATGAGTAAAGAAGAAAATGATTAATATACATTTCACTGGTTTTTCTTTGTTTGTTTGTTTGTTTGTGTGTTTGTGTTTGGTCAACCATGTTTGATTCTACCCCAGGTCTCTGGGCTATCCAGTCTATAGTTCTGGCCTAATAAGGCAGTGGAGGACATGGGCTCCAGCTTTGCCACTCTTGGGCATATACACAGAGGACACTGCATCATACCACAAGGAAATTTGCTCAGCCATGTTCACTGAGGCTTTGTTCATGATAGCCGGAGACTGGAAGCAAACTAGATGCCCCTCTAGCTGAAGAATGGATAAAGAATATATGCTATGTTTATATAATAGAATATTAATTAGTTGTTAAAAATTGGATTGGTGTCAAATAGGAATCAGAGTAGGAAGTTTTTCTAGAAATTAAGAATGGTATGGGTGTTGATTAAAAGTAACTTGGATACATAATTAAGTGATCAAAGTAGGCCAGTTAACATACCCAGCACTTCATATGCTTATACTTCCTTAGGAGTAAGTATATCAGAAAGCAATTAACATCTTAAAAAATAGCAATGCATTATATTATAGTTAGAATAGCTACCATGCTGTGAGGTTGATCCCATATACATAATCATTAACTAATTAAAATTGAAGTTGATTAAAATTAGCCTAATAGGTAACTCACATGTGTAATCTTAGCACTTAACAGCCTAGTCAAGAATTTGAGGCCAGCCTGCACTCCCTAGCATGAGTTACTCTCAAATGAAACAAAAATAAACTATCTTTGAAGGATAAGAATCTCTGTGATGGTTTGCAAGTGCAGTACTTTGATTTTATAAACTCTATCCTTGTGATGGTGTACTATAATAAGCAGACCAATGTCACTAGGACAAATTGGCCAGAGTACATAAGCATGCTTTTATAAATACAGTTCTTAACAAAAATCTAAAATTGCCAAGGAGATACCCATGTGATATGCCTGTAGGAGGTTATGACTACATAAATAGAGGTGGGAAGACCTGACCAAGGGACATCTAACTACTTCCTGTCTGGAGTCCTGGGCAGAATGAGTAGAGAAGAGAGCTGAGTGGCAAGCATCCATCATTCTCTATTTCTGGGTTGTCATGTGACCACTTGCTGCAAGCTCCTGCCATTGTGACATCCTTGTCATGAAGGAGCAGAATAGATTCTTCCTTACTGATTGTAGTCACAGAATTTCATCATAAAGCAAGGAAATGTCACGGTGAATCTATACTTATTTAAAAACAGAAGGCTTAGTTTCCAAAAACAAATGATAATCAAAAAATAAAACATTGCTTTAAAAGGCAGGTTCTCTCTGTATATGTTGTGGCTGTTAGGTTGGTGTTTTTGTGGGACAACAAACAGTAGGAGCAGGTGTATGTGTCGATGACTCTTTTGCCTGCTCCAAAGACTCTTTTTCTCCTGTTGGACTCTCTTGTCTTGACTTGATTTAAGAATTTTGCTTCATCTTACTGTATTTTGTTGTGTTCTGTTTAGTTGTTTTCTCCTGGAGATCTACGCTTTTCTGAAGAAGAAACAGAGTGTGTGTTTGGGGGAAGGGATAGAGATAGAGAGAAAGAGAGAGGGAGAGAGAGAGAGAGAGAGAGAGAGAGAGAGAGAGAGAGAGAGAGAGAGAGAGAGAGAGAGAGAGAGAGAGAGAAGGTGGGGAGGAGGTGCTGGGAGAAGTAGAGGTAGGGTAAATTGTGGTTGGGATGCATTGTATGGAAGAAAAATCTATTTTCAATAAATAAATACATAAATAAAGGTAGACTTCAAAACTGTAAAAAAACAAAAGTTTGAAATATAGTGAAGTTAGCTAAAATGAACATTATTAAGCTAACATAAAAGTTGAAGGAAAGAAATAATCCTGGAGAACAAGATAATTAAGTTACTGAGACAAAACATGAAAATTATGGGATAATATGAAAATTTTAAAAGTATTCTTAATATGTCTTCAGAATATCTAGAATGAATAGATTTTTAAAGCTAAAGAAAAACCCAATAATAACTTAATATTTTATCCATTTCTAACAAGTAGAACATAAACAAAGGATTAATAGAGCCATGAAGTATTTAAACAGCTTGATTAGTAAACTTAATCCAATGAACATAAATACAACACAGACTGGTATACACGGCATAACTTTTGCATTAAGTTTATTATGATATTTACCACTATTGGTTACAAAATACACACTTTAAAAAAACTTCAGAGATGAACAAAAATTATACAATAATTTTTCTGATTGCAATGGAAGCATACTAGCAATTAATTATTTAAACATACTTAGTTCTAATACTCAATAATTAAATAGAATGCTTTTCAATGGGTTTACAAAGCAAAGACAATTTACAACAGACATTCAAAAATTCAATCAAATGATAATCAATAAACCATATTAAAGTTTGTAGGAAAGAGCTAAGCAATGACTAGACAGGAACATAAAGTTGTAAATATATGCACAGTTATATATGTGCACAGCAAACAGATTTAAATTAAAGGAAAATATGCAAAATGAGAATAGCCAAAGGTTGCATTCAACAATTAATAAATTTGCAAACTTCTGGTAAAACATGAATAAAAATAAGAGAAATAAAACTTTGACCAGTATTAATAATCTAAAGAAGAGATGAGTCTAGGTTTAATGTATGCCAAAATGAAAATATAGTGTAAAAATATTATAAAAACAAATATATGTCAATAGACTTGAAACTTCAGAAGAGATGGATAAGGCATTTGACAAACATTTTATTAAATGATTATAATAGTAAGTAGGAAGCCTAACAGAGATGAAATTGATGTAACTGTACATGTGAGTAGCATTTCTCACAAAGTCCAATGCAAAGTGACTGCCATGTTGGGCCCCCCAAGAGGAATAAAGAAGTATTACTGGCTTTACAAGAACTCTTTCAGGATATAAAGAGTGACTCTCTACAAAACTCCTTTATGAAAGCAACATAACCTTGAGTTTAAAATCTAGCAAAGATACTACACCAAGAAAAGGCACCTGGGTCTGGTATTTGGTATTGCACGGCTTTAGTCTCCTCAGCTAAAGGTGGCAGAGGCAGGAGGATCTTCATGAGGTCAAGACCAGCCTGGTCTATGAAGTGGGTTCTGGGTCAGTCAAGGCTACATAACGAGGTGCGGTCTCAAAAAAAGAAAATAAATAATAAAAACTTGGTAGATCGTGGTTATGCCTGAATAAGTCTCAAATAAAATATAAGTCAATCAGATTCTGTTTTTTCATTAATTCATGTATTTATTCAATTTATATCTCCCAATCACACTCTCTGATTTCAAATAGTTTGCTGCAGGAATGAAAAGTAGCTTAATATTTAATAATCAATATTTACAAAACAATGGACTTATGGAAAGAAGCTTTAAAAGCATAAAATAAAACTCACAAGCTCTTCCTACATTTCTAAAAGTCAGCAAGTTAACAACAGAGGAAAATCAGTGATTATGATTTATCCATTTTCAAAAGAATTCTCAGCAAGCATCGTATTCACACTTCAAAGTAAAATAATGAAACATTTCCCCCACGCAGAGGGCGGCGCTGCCTCCACACAAGCTTGATCATTGCCACCATTTCTATAGAACATACTTTCTCTTCCTAGGTGAACAGTAGCAATTTATCAACCAATGAAAGGCAGGCAGATTTGAAAGGAATGGAAGTTTAATTTAAACAGGCCAGGCTTAGGTATATAGAATTTTTTTTCTTTCCCTTTTCCCTTTTTTTTTTTCCTTTTTTTTTATTAGATATTTTCTTTATTTACATGTCATAAGCTATCTCCTTTCCCAGTTTCCCCTCCGAAAAATAACAACAACAACAACAACAACAAAAACAAACCCCTGTTCCCTCCCCCCTACCCCTGCTCACCACACCACCCTCTCCTGCTTACTGGCCCTGGCATTCCTCTATACTGGGGCATAGAAACTTCATAGGGTCAAGGGCCTCTCCTCCCATTGATGACAGACTTGGCCATCCTCTACAATACATATGCTGCTGGAGCCATTAGTCCCACCATGTGTATACTCTTTGGTCGGTGGTTTAGTCCCTGGGAGCTCTGAGGGTACTAGTTAGTTCATATTGTTGTTCGTCTTAAGGGGTTGCAAATCCTTCAGCTCCTTGCGTCCTTTCTCTATTTTTTTAAATAAACAATTTATAATTAATATGTATATTTGTTTTTTAAAGCAACTAAACTCAAAACCAAAGTAAAATAATTTTGATTTTATGTACTAAAAAAAAGTCAGTGAATAGTAAGATAAAATGACCAAGTTTATAATGCCATCAAACACATCAAATCTCTAGGATTCACTGAAAGATTGAAAACTAATAAATTCACCTGAGAGAACTTGAAGATTAAACAAATACAGAAATGTAGCACATCCATCAATGGGTGTAGGAAATAATTTCAGATGTTATTTTCTCCCTAATTGACTGGCAGACACAGTGCAATTCTGTCTTTTTAAAGCCCAGGTGTTTTTAGAAACTGTTAGGATAAGGTCAAACAAACTGGAACACTAAGTAGGGACCTCACACCGGATTCCACGATTTACTGGAATGCTCCCCTAGTTAGAACCTGTTTGGGCTGGGGCTGTAGCTCAGTGGAAGAGGGCTTGCCTAGAATATGTGAGGACCTAAGTTAAATCCCTAGAGCTGTAAGAAAAATCAGCAGTAACCACATGAATCCTTCATCATCAAAACACTGGACAAATGGTGCAATGGTAAAGAACACTCAGAAACAAAACACATATGTCAGGGATTTATAGGAAACATTCCAGGACACGTAGAGAAAGAAAGGAGACATCTCTACAAACACACTGGCCTGGGCGGTGTCCACAGGACACAACCTTCAAGTTCAGTTTCATATACAGGTAACATAATTCCGGGTGCATTACAGATATCATGATGAATAAAGACAGGGTTTCTTAACAACAAAAAATATGCATTTATGAATGTGGCTCAGAAACAAAATCTTTGAAACTGAAAACAGAAAGCATGAATCCATAGAGAAAAGTTCTGAAGTATCTGGTAAATTCTATTATGCAATTAGTATACTCTTAAGAGCTTCATTTTTATTCTATATTTAGCATATACCAAATAGTGCTTTGATATATATACATATGTGTGTGTTGATTACAGTCAAACAAAGCAAATGAACATATTGCTAACTTTACCTGATTTTGTGTGTGTGTGTGTGTGTGTGTGTGTGTGTGAAATACAATGAGTAACTAAACCTATCATTAAAAATTGAACACATTCTTAGAGAATATTAAAGTTCACTGTCATTTTTCAATATTTGAAAAAAGCGTGACTAAAGCATCATATATGTTATCTAGCCACATTCTTTGGAAAAGCTTTGTATGCTTGCAATAGACTGGAGGAGGTGAGCATTTTCACTTAATGACACTTTGCATTAAGTTGCTTTATTCATTGATTCAGCTGTTCTTGTAGGTATAAATTTAGCTACACATGACATCTCTGGTGGGTGTCTTTGAGTCATCCTAACGGGGAATATCTGACCATATTAAGAAACACTATCAAAAACTATGAGAGTATTCCTTGTGTCATTTGTCCAAGTAACAAACGCTTACTAAATGTCTTTGCGAGCCTGACCTCGGTTGTGAACTTAGGACAGCAGACATTTACATGACACAGCCCCTAACTTACAGGAGTTTGTATTCTAAAGAAGAAGATGGATAAGTAATGACAGATAATTAGAATAACAGAAGGGCAGTATTAAAGTAAGTGCAGACAGTCAAGAGAATGGAGAAAACAGATAAGGATCACCTACAAAGCACTGGAGAATGAAATACAGCAGGGAAAATACAAGATGATTGTTGTAATGAAAACCTTTTAAACGGGATGTGATGTCATAAGACATGACAGTTAGGAGCCGATAATTATGCTTCAGAGAATAGGTAGACACTTAATAAGCATTAGGAGTCTGGGATCCTAGGGTGGGAATCAAGTGAAGAAGGTATCAAGGAAGGGAAAATCGATAAAGTCAGTTTAAATAACATGATGAACATTTGGAAACATGAGGAAGGAAGTGTATGGGATGCAGAAATGGCTAAAGTTCATGACTTAAGGTTTCTAGGAAGTCTTAACGCTTAGACAGCAAGGAAATAGCCCAAACCCTTACTTTTAGACTGCTGACGGTATCTGGACAGGAGAGTCCAATCACACACACTCTGTCCAGATCAAACAGAGACCTGTGACGTGGCACACAGCTCCTAGTATCTGCTCAGCTGTGTTGTTCATGCCTCCCGTTGCTTCCTCTCTGCAGCATTTGCCTCTGTGTGCTCTGACTGAACAGTCTCTAAAATCTTGATCTTCAAAGGATGTTGTACATTTGATTCAGTAAAATTTACTTGGTATCTTGTGCACCAGGAACCTCCTGAATTTAGTACTAGAACTTGGCCCATTTGTCTTTGAATCAGTGTTTATGAAAAGAGACCTCCATCTTCTTGGATGGAAACGGTGGTTGGTCTCTTAGTGGCTTTGAGAATTTGTGGGTACCTTCTCTTTCTTTTGTCTCATCCTGTGGTAAGTGTTCCCAAAGATGCCAATGGAAATGTAGCTCAAAGTTTTGATATCTGCATGCACTGTTATTTGTAGATTCGAGGAGGTCGAGTTAGGTAAAGGGAACAATGTTGGTTTTGTGACATAGGACATCAGAGCCTTTATGCACTGGATTTCTAAGCTAGAGGATAATAGAAAAGAGGGATGTTTAATGTTACTTGTGAAGGTTTCAGATCTTTTGAAGATGACAAACAAGTTATATTAATGCATTATAAGGTTTTGGTAAATATATATTTTAGAAAACACAATGATATCACCTCTAAATAAACTCATCACATGCACATTTTATTGATTTCATATTAAGCCTGAATAATAAGTTAATATACACATGTATGAGTTCACAAGATGACAGTAATGTTAGTTCATGCCTCTCTTTTCCTAAATATTTATGTAAATCAGCCTTTGAAGCTTGAAATGATTGTGTAAGCAATGCCTGATAGCCAAATAAAAATAGTGTGAGACTTTAATTCATGTATGCATCAACTGGATGCAACAAAGTAGGATTGTGTGGGGAAGAAGATAATAAGGTGCTGTGTTGTTTGTTTCTAACTCTATGACCTTGGATAAATGTATATTTATTCTGTAAGATGCAGGCAAAACCTGCCCCCTACCTATCTTCTGGAGCTGCTGCAAGATTTATTGAACTAGAAGAAAAAGCCATTTATAGATCTGGTGAGACAGAAGTCACAGAAATGCAAAGCAGGAGGATTAATTCCATGAGTTTTACAAAGTTAAGCTGGTTCTCATAACTTCCCTAGGTGTCAGGTAGATAATCTTAGCAGGCTTTTTCCAAACATGAGGGCTTAAGTACTTCTGCTACAGCAACCTAGATTGTCTGAGAAGAGACACACTGACTGGATTTTGACTGTGCCCAGCATTTATCTGATACCTAAAAGTACTTGAAAAGGCAGTTTGAAATGTTCCCATAATTCCCTTGGCAAGCTATGGGAACAGCCTGAATATTGTTCTACCTGGTTTTTTCTCTGTGGTTCTTCACGGAGTTCATCTGAAATGCAAAACGCCTTGTTCCAATGGTATTCAAGGAGAGCCAAGTATTTGGGAGCTATTAAAAGATATTGTTCTATTGATGAAGCATATAATATGATTTAATGCAGGTTGAAGTCAAAGTATCCATCAGAGGAGGAGCAGTGGAAAATGGGGGAAAGAATGGAAGGATTTAGCTGGGGGTTATTGCACCTGCTGGTTATCCCATAGGTAGGCTGAAGGAGGAGGATTACAAGGTTGAGGCCACTCAGACTGCAGAGTGAGACCATGCTTTGAGAACCAAAGCAAAGAAAAGTTAGTTAACCGTAGCTCTCCCAGAAAGATCATGGCAGAGATGAATATTCCACCTTGCCTAACATCTCTTCCTCCTGCATACCAAATAAAGGCAAGAAGCTATGAACCATTGAGACACTTACCTCCTCCCCATCCACAAAACAATCCTTGACTCACTGTTTCCAGCATCGCTGGTTCAATGTCACTGAAACTGACTAAGCATTTACTGAGTGCCTAATCTGTAGAAAGTCACCAGCAAGTGCTGTTCATTGGTGGAATTCTGAGTCGAGAGAATTCCAAGAGCAATGGCTTTGCAGAAGGAGCCTTGCCTTGGGCACTGCATGGCAGTCTAACCCTTGGTGGTAAGTTGTTTAACATAACCTAAAAAGTGGGAAAGACAGTAATACTTAGGTGAGAGAACATTCACAGACATGCCGCATCAGCTGATACCTTCAAAGTCTGTAGTACACATAGAGGACACATCTGATTTACAGTGATCCCTGCTAGGTGAGATGTGGATAGCATTTCTACCCACCTAGGCAGTCACTCTTTTCTTGAGAGCTTAATGAGTGAGGTGCCAAGGGAGACACTGGGAGAAAGAGCAGATTAATACAGCTCCTATCGTCTTTCTCCACACAACGTTTTGAGGGAGGTTAATAGACAAAGAAAACAGACTCAGGATTGAATGACACTGAGAAGGCACTATTGAGAGAGAGCCACAGGAAAGAGAGGCCAGGATGATCCTCCTGATGATACATTTGGCCAAGATCTTGACAGCAATGGAGTATTTTTCATGGGCAAAATTTAAAAACCTTCTTCATGGAATTGGAAATGTATAATCTCTTCAGGCTTATGACATTAATTTTCTAATAACATTTTCACAGGACCATAATAACAACACTTATGGGGGCTAGCGAGATGGCTCAGCATACAGTCAATTATCACTGATGTTGGTAACCTAAAGACATGAGTTTCATCCCCTAAACTGACACAGCAGAAAGAAAGAACTCATTCCCATAAGTGGTCCTCTGACTTCCACACTCACACATGGCAGGTTTATCCCCATACATACACACATGAAAATACATACAAATAAATGTAAGACGATAATAACATATACCATATTGAATAACCAAACATACTTTGAAACGGAATTCCTGTGATTCACCTGTTGTTGTGAACTCCCACCAATGAGAAATCAATGGTTTAGAAAATTCTGGTAATTTTTCCTATGACTTGTTGATAAAAATCATTAGGGAAATAAAATGAACACATATACTTATACACTACTACCTGGGGCCAATTTTATCGGAATTTGTATGATTTTATCTTCACCAATGGATAATGGAAATTATGCCTTAAAATCTTTAGCTGTCCTTAATGAAGTCTCAAATGACCCATGAACAGTCACTTTAGAATGACCTTCCTTGGGAATTTTCTTTTTGTTTTTATTACTGTTGGATTTATTTTTCTGTGCCAAAATTTCACTTTGTATCTCAAACTGCTCTTAAAGTAATTACTTAGCCCAGGCTGGCTTCAAACTAGGGCAATCCTTAGCTTCCTACTGCTAGAATTAAAGACATGAGCCCCACATCTGGCTTTTGAGCGATTTTAACACGTGTGAAAAGCAGAAGATCTAAGTTCTAGGAAGAAAATTCCACTCCATTTGTAGCATTGTGTTAAGGAAAATATTTATTTTAAAACTCAAAATATAATGCAGCAATATTTAAGGTCAGGAAGCTTTAGTTAATCTCTACTTAGTCTTTTTGCTTTGTTCCAGGCTTCCATTTTAGACGGGACTTTGTTGGGGTCTGGTTCTTTACTCTGTGTCTTTCCTTTCCTGGAGGAACTCTTACTTATTTATCCAGATTGGAATGGAAGTTAACAGGGTATGGAAAGAAGGCATTGGGCCCCGTATGACCCTACCTTGCTCTAACATCTTTTCTGAGAGAAGGAGCAAGACTGCTTTGGGGGCTTCAACACAGTGGACAGGAAGCCTGGGGAGGAGAGAGGACTGCTGATTCTTGCCTTTCTGTAGAGGCTACCGCCTGCCAGAATATGTCTCTCTTTTAGCAGGGTCTGTATCTGTGTAGTGATGGTACTTTTCAAAGAATCCTTGGCTTTTAGTAGCTAGAGGACGCCTTTAGGCACCCAACTTTGATTCTTGATATAAACAGCAGCACCTATGTGCTTGCTCCCTGGCTGCTTTTGTTATAAGAACATGCTATTTCTTATTAGTATCATCTATTTTTATCTATTTATTTGTCTATTTATCTATTTGTCCATTTATTTATCTATTTATTTACTTACACAAGATCCCACTCTGTAACCTAGATACTTCTGTACCTTCCTTGTGTCCTATCTTATCCTTGAATTCATGGAGACCATGCTGGCTCAGTGTCTCAGGTGTTGGGCTTACAGTGAGCTGGAGGAACCATCATGATGTCACATCTCCCTGGAACAGATTTTTATCATAAAGCTATTCCTCTGGAGTATCATCAGGAAGGTTTCATTAACTGAAGATTAATTATCACTGTGTATTACTTTCAAGTGGGGCTCATCACAAACTCAGAATTTTGTAGAGTAAGATGATGATTCCAAGTGCGATACTGAACAAACATCAAACCGCACACAGAATTAACACTATTTTATAACATCTGTTTATTCAATCCATAAATACCCCTTCAATAATTTCATAATTCTCACGTGTTCAAGAGGACATTTTCTAGTGTGTGAAAATGGTAAAAAGATTCGATGGCATTTTAAACCTTGGAATCAACTAACAATTCGAAAAAGGCCTGGCTTCTGAGAAACTGGAATTTCCAAAGCCCTCCCACCTACTATAAATCATTACCTCAATTTCTAAACAGTGGCAGGGGATTTGGGGTGGATTGATATTATAATCACAGAATTACAGAATTTTAGGATCACAAAGGATTTTAAAGGTCATCTAGTGCAACCACTTAATTTAATGTGTGGGAAGCTCAATTATCTGAGGTCCCACAGCAAACACCATCAAGCACTGCCTTGCTCAGGGGGATCTGACTGCATGTGTTAGCAACCCTGGGCTAGATACAGGGAGATGCCAGAGGCATACAAAACCTTTCCTCTATTTGTTGATATACAGATGTGTAACAAACTCACAGCACATACTCACCAAGCCAGTCGCCTATAATTGTTCAGTGCACTGTTGCCAAGCACAGAGAATAAAATGGCAAACAGGTCACTTCTTTGAAGTTAGTCTCCCTTCTCTCAAGGAGCTTGTGGTCTCTTAAGGACAGACACCGAGATGTATATATACAGCTACAAAATACTTGGGGAATCTTAACTTCAATTGTGTTGTCAAGTGTGACTGCTTTCAATACTGGAGAGTGCTTAAGAAGACCTGGAAAGGAATCTAGGAGGAATCACAGAGGTGGGGTGGATCTCCCACACTATATGTATGTACATAGACTGAGCAAGACACACACACACACACACACACACACACACACACACACAGTTTATTGCACCACTCTCTGCTGCTTTCTGAGATCTTCTGCAGGCAGGGGCACACAAAGTACGCACTAGATGCCAACTCACCCAGTTTAAGAGGGAGAGGGAGCAAGAGCCCACACATGTTCTAAACTGGAAAAGACCAGAAAAAGAGAAAAGGGGAGAAACAACCACAGAGGAGAGAAGGGAAAACAAGAATAGGAAACCCTTCACAGCGCCTGCTCCGGGAGCCTGGGGCTGCTCGCCCCCAGAGGAAGGTTGCTTGCTCCGGCGTCTTGCGGGGACTCCGCGCGCCTTGGGGAGGGTCGGCCGCAGCGCAGCCCGCGCCCGCAGCCCTGCACACAGCGCAGCTCGGCGACGGGACGCAGCGCCGGGAGCCCCGGCAGAGCCCGCCCTCCCTCCCGCGTCGCCAGCCGGCGCGCGGCGCCCTCTCCGCCCGTGACTTCAGTTCGGCTCCACCCCCGCGCGGCGGCGGCGGCGGTGGCTCGCAGCTCCGTCCCAACCCTCGCGCTCCGCACAAGCCCAGGCTGGGCGAGCGGCAGGCACCTGCCCGGCGCCGCCTCCGTGCGCCCCGCCGCCGCCCAGCCCAACTTGGATGGAGTTGTGGTCCTGAGCGCACGCCCTGCCGCCGTCAGCCCGGAGCCTCGCTCCGCTGCCTGCCTTCCGTCCGGGACTCCCTTTCCGCTTCTCTCCTCTTCTCTCCGCTCCAGAGATGGGAAAAGTTGGCGGCGCCGGGGACGGCTTCTCGGCCGGGCTGAGCGCGCTCCTAGCGGGAGCGGGGCTTCTGATGCTCTTAGCCCCCGGCGTGTGCAGCAGCCTCTCTTACTGCCCTCCGCAGCATCCTAGCTCGACCCCACGCTGGACCCTTACCCCGAGAGGCTTTCCTCACCCGGGACCGCTGGGTCGGGCTCCTGCCACGCCCCCGCCCCTCTTCATGAGACCCCTGTTTGCAGTGGCCCCGGGAGACCGGGCGCTGTTTTTGGAGCGAGCTGGGGGCAGCAGGGTGTCAGTGGCGACCGCTACACGCTCTGGCCGTAGGAGACGGAGTGGAACTGATCCCGAGAAGATTGAACCTGGAGAGGGTGCGAGTCGGAGCCGCCGGGACATGCTAAAGGATGGAGGGCAGCAGGGGCCTGGAACTGGCGCGCGGGACTCGGACAAAGCCACCCGCTTCCGGATGGAGGAGCTGAGACTGACCAGCACCACATTTGCGCTGACGGGAGACTCGGCACACAACCAAGCTATGGTCCACTGGTCTGGCCACAACAGCAGCGTGAGTAGAATGGAACTGGGGGCAAAGGAGTGAGAAAGAGAAGGAAAGGGTTGCCATTACTGTGAGACCTGGTGGAGAATTGGGGGCAAAGAGGTTTCCTTCTTGGGAGATGCTGCATAGTGAAGCCTTTCCAGCTGCCCCCCCCCCCCAAAGAGTTAATGGTGCCTAGTAGGGAGCCCCGACCGCCACCTTCAGAGTCTTCTCCAGATCAAAACGTTCAAACTGGAACAGAACAGGCAGATCTTTTTCATTTCTTCCATGGCACTGGAGAGTGGAACTGAAGACCAAGTATGTGGGTGGTGTGTGCGTTAAAGTATTTTTAATGCAGAGCTGAAAGGGTTAAATTCCCAAGCCCACTGAAATTCCCTGAAGGGACATTTCCTTACCTGATAGACTGATGGACTGCACGGAGAAGTCTCCTCTGTGGGCTTTTTATTTTATTTTTATACAGGGCTCCTAGCCCCTTGGTTCACCCCGGAGAAGGCAAACTGCAGTTCGATAAAAGATGCCCTTTGGTATTAGTAATCTATTTGGGGACCAAACGGAGGCAAGTTTCAGTGCAGAGGCTCCCCAGCATCTCCTGACAGCATTAGCAAGTGCATCTTGAGAGCCAGGCTTTTCTAGCCCATGAAAGGGCAGTTGTTCTCTGGCATGGTCAGCCAGGGAAGATCAGATAGATAGATCCCAGTGACAACAACTCCCTGTTTTCCCACCGACTGACCTCCTCTAGGGAGGAGCTCAAATAAAGGTTTGAGTTTCCCTTTATGAAGGCAGGGACGCGATTTCAGGCACTGGGAGAAGATTTGGGGAGACAACAGTGCAAGTCACTGGCTTTATCAGGAGCTTCAGATTTTCAGAGGAGCCTGCATGTTTGAAATCCGAGGAAGCTAGGTTTAGCCCAAACCTAGAAACTTCAATGAGCTGAAATAGTAACGAACCAGCTTTAATGGTAATAACTGAAGACGATTTAAAAGCGTGTAAAGTTCTCTAGGCTGCCGTGCCATGAAGCCAACACGAAAAGTTAAAGGTTTATAAAACGGGGGCGGGGTGGTGGAAGTGGGGGGTGGGGGAAGGGTCTCAGCTTCCACCGGTTGATGGAGTTTGTCTGTAATGTGTACACTCGATGTAACGTGGTACCTTTGAAAATGTTCCCAGGAAGCTTGCCAACAAGTGCCACTTCACTGAGCTGTGTTCATTGTTGGGTTTTTAATGAGAGTTGAGACAGTTTTGAAATATACTGTGTCATGCATTAGGCGGTCTAGCCTACCCTCTGCTGAGGACAGCCCCTGGTTTCTAGCTAATGCAGCCTTCATGAGGCGCTGCTGCAGCCCGAGGTTCTCAAAAATCCTTTTAATCCAAATCTAATGTTCAAATTATTTCTACTCAAGCTCTGGACACTCTTGTCCTGGCACATTCTATTAACTATACCTTTTGAATCATAGTTACTAAACTGAATCGTTTAATTTTAACTAGAAACTTCCTATACTGACTAATAAACTCTGGCTCCAAAGAAAAAAAAAGAAAGAAAGAAAGATCAAACTTTGGACTCAAAATATTTCTGGCTTTTAATGTAATTCAAGTTGTAAAATATCACTCACCCATTAGACCTCTACTTTAGTTCATCTCTTAAAAAGATCTTGGAAAGAGAGTACATCCTTGGCAAATTTTAACCTCCATTTAGAAATGGCGCCAAGCACTGCCAGCTTTTTTTTTTTTTTTTTTTTTTTTTTTTTTTTTTTTTTGGACGCACAAGAGCAGAATGGGGCTTAGGGCAAGAATATGAATCTAAGATAAAACATAAGAAATAATGACGATGGTAAGTGTTAAAGGTCTGAACACTCAAATTATGTTAAGCACAGCAATGAGGGGGTCTCATACCTCACAGTTTCCTCCCTTCCCCTCCCAGGCCCAGCTCTGAGCATCTCACGTAACTGCTTTGTCTGCTGTATTATGTACTGTATAGATGATGAAGAAAGAGAAAACATTGTTTATCTAGCTAGGTCCATTAAGGAAAGCCAACCTGGCTTATCTGGACCAGACTAACGGGAGAGTGAAATGTTGAAGTGTTTTGTAAAAAGAAAAGGTACAGAAAGACACTTTGGACAACTTTGTGCAATGGAAGCACAGAGAGACTTGAATCCAGCTAGCCTCTGCAGTGTTTTACCACAGCGTGTGGTCCATGCTGTGGGTGTGAGATTCATCTACAGTTGTGGAATACTTCTAGATTAATATCCAAGAATCATATGTCAAGTTATTCAGGAATAGGTCCTGCGACAAAAGTCATGTGTAACTAGTCTCAATTTTATCATATTAATCCAGAATGAGACATCTACTTCTTTAAACCTGGGAGCAAGATTAGGAGATTCCCACATTTCAGTTTATACTTAGATCGCCACACCACCTTATGAATCTCCTTTCCGGTTCTCAGAGATGAAGGTAACACCCCTCTAAGCCTGTGTCACATTGGATAAAATCCTGGGTTTAGAAGAGCCTCTGATTACAATAGCACCTGCTTTCAAGGTACAAGTGTATGGGAATTATCAGCTGCCTGTCAAACTGGTGGGGAACTCTGGATGGTCTTTCAACTCATTCCCTTCTTTTCTCCTGCCCCATCATCTGTAAGACTTGTGTGCTTGTGTACACACATAACTGTTGTGCCTCATCTGTGGGTGTAATGTGCTTCCCCCACACTGCGCTCTTCTCCCTTGATGGAAACCGTTGCTAGAGTTGGAGGAACACCTGGGGGGATCTTCTGGCATGAAAAGTGCTGGGTATGAATCATTTGTCATGAGTTTGGTGTCATGAGCAAGAACATATTGTTCCTATCCTACTCATCCCAGGCATGCTGTGCCCTGATCTAAATTTACATAGTAATCCTTAGAGTGTTACAAAATGTATCTGACTATATATGTGTTCCTGGTGCTCTATGTGTTTATACTTTCATCCCAAGGGATTTTAAAGTGCTATACTCACTAATCTATTAACTCCCTTGTAGGTGGTAAGTAGGTGACAAGTGTTAATCTCTCCCTTTCATATTTTTATACTGTAGTTCATTTGAATATTTCAATTCACCAGCCAGGCTCCTTCGTTTTGGCAGTGGTGTGAAGTGATTTGTTAACAGAAATTTTCACTTAGATCTTTCCACCATGAGTACTTAGTACTCATCAGAGGGTATGGTGGCCTGGTCAGCTTTTACATAGCTAGGTGCCTTTAATGTTTTCTAAAGTTGACATTTCTACCCAACCTTACTGAATAAACTGATTCCCACTGGGGCATGGCAGGTCTCTGACATTCACTATGCCATTTAATTATCTTGAGTAGGCATCTTTGCATAGATGAGGAAGCTGAGACTACAAAAGAGTAAAAGTTCCAAGAGAAAATCACTCATGAGTATCAGAGCAGGAATTGAGCACCTGCTGTCACTCTGTCTGCTCTGAACACTCCCCCCTCCCCCCTATAATGGCTTCCATACAAGCGTTTAGGCAGACAGAACACTCTGGCTTTTGGACTCAGTATAATTCATAATCCTATTTTGAGTTGATGTCTGACAGTGATCAGAAGGCATCTTCTGGATGGAAGGCTTCCTTCAGCATGTGCTTTACCTCATGTCTATCATCACATATGTCACCTAAGTGGGGAGTGTGCTGGGTTCTCATCCACCCACTTCTACATCCTTTGTGAGAGATCGGCTCTGCACTTGGTAATTCAAGGAGGGTAACCTAAGATCATTTAGCTTTCTACTTATCATTGGCAATAGATTCTTTTCCTGCTCTTCTCCTCTTTCTCCTCCTCCTTTTCTGCTTCCTTTTCTTCTTCCTCCTTTGCTTCCTCCTCCTCTTCTTCCTCTTCCTTCTCCTTTTCCTCCTCTTCCTCCTCCTCCCCTTCCTCCTCTTCTTCTCCCTCCTCCTCCTCTTCTTCTATGACCCAGCAGATCTTATACAGGTGCCAGGTGTTGGTAATTTGGCCAACTGTACTAATACAGTTCTCTCTTTTCTGACCTGACACATTTTTATTTTTAAATAAAGTGGAAAAAAAAAAGATTTTTAGCTTTCCTCTAGGAAGCCACATACTTACTTCTCTGGTGGTCCCTATGATTTTAATGACTGCTGATCTGATGTGGAGGTGCATGGAAGGCAGCAATATTAGGGACAGATGGATCTGAGTTCTCATCTTAACTTTCCTGCTTCCCAGTGCATTGCCTTGAAAAAGTACTTGAGTTCTTTGAGGTTTAGGCTCCTCGACTTAAGGCACAGGGTGGTATGTTTTCTGTAGTTCTTTTTCCTTAAAGATTTAGTGTTAAGTACGTTAAGTCTTTTGTGTTTGGGGAGTCTTTAATATGTGATACTTCTTTAGGTGAAAAGTAAAATGCAGTAATTAAGAATGACAAATTAGAGACTTGGTTACATGTAATACAGCCACATCATGGTGATACTCACCAAGTTTGGCTAAAATGTGTGAGAGTTTGGGATTTAGGTCAGACATAATGATCTGTATCTATCACCAGTAAAATTAAAAAAAGAAAGAAAGAAAGGAAGAAAGAAAGAGAAAAAGGTTTTTTTCCATAGGTCTTTTTCTCCACATGCATGTTCAAATTTGTTTGTGAGGTGTCACAGACTTTGAGACTGCAGAGACCTATATTGTAATCTGTGCTTATACATTTGGTTTACTGAATTTCCTTTATCACAACTTTGATTTACTAAATGTGCTATTTTTGTATTGAAGGGCAGAAAATTTGGAAAGTAAAAACCTCTTAGGTATTTGGTAGACACTGTCTAGAGTAAATCAACTCTAGGAAGTTTACCACATTCCTTTAAATCAGTTCCTTTGGTAGCCATTGCTTAGGCTCTGTAGGCAGGTGGAATAAAAGGTTTCACTAATGAGAAGAATAACTACTTTCATGCCAGGGCTGATTGACATGTGTCAACATTATGATGAGAACCTTGCATGAATTTTATTTACTTCTAATTTTCAAATACTTACAGAACTCTGAATACCTGTCATTCACTGGCATGGGGATGGATATCTGTGGCATAGAACATAAAAAAAAAAGAAGAAAGAAAGAAAGAAAGAAAGAAAGAAAGAAAGAAAGAAGGAAAGAAAAAATCCTCGCCCCCTGAAAGTTTTCAATCTTGTACCCAAATAATCCTTACAAGGGGGCACTGAGGATCCATGTACTCTGAAGCAGAGTAGCAAATGATAGATCTGGAGAGGCCGGCTGAAGAACTTCTGGAAAGCAAGTCTTCAAGCATTATGGCAGGGGGAATGCTTGAATGGCACTTTCAGTTACATGGAAAAGTCAAGTAACTAGAAACTACAACAAAGGCATTTTGATCTGAACAGATTTCATAAGTAAGGTAAGAGAAGAGGCCTGGACGCTACCACTCATTTTTAGGAAATCTACCTAACTTTGTTAAAACCTGTATTGAAAGTTTAAATTCTAACACTAGCCTTCAAAGGATAGTGGAAGAAAAGAGTTTGTACATCAGTCCTACAGTGTGTCTGGTTGTGTTCCAAGGCTAGTGTGTGAATAAAACTACATGGTCACTGAAAGCTGCACCTGCCTATACTTGTCCATTAAGTCTCAGCTGGAGTCAGCATGCTTCTGTTTTTATGTTGACATATTTTTGTACATACATCCTTTTTTTTCTTGCCAGAAAATAATTTGCCACTGGTTAGTTTTTAGTCAGGTATATCCCCAGCTGTTCTGCCTGGAGAATAAGTTAATCCCCACCACCACCCTGGCCGCTTATGTGAGTCACTAAATGTATGTTAAAAGTTTGTCTCTGCATGGATAGTGTAGATAATGCATCTCCTTCTCCTGTTAGTTAGAAAAACTGTCCAGTCTCTCTGCCGTCTCTGAAGGCAGTGCCAGAGAAGAGATGTGCTTAGAGTGAGGTGAGGTCAGAGCCCACACAAGCTGAAAAGGTTGTCCCTGAGGACCTAAAACTTCGCAGAAGGGATTGCTGACTTAGTCAAATAAGAAGGTGGGATCTTATCTTACAACACTGAGAATACAGCCTACTCTAAGACTCAGGTATAGGACAAAGAAAGAACATGAATACTAGTGTTTCTTCCTGCCATTCTTCAGGTGTCTAAAAATATTGTATCTGTTTCTGTAGCACTCTTAAATGTTGCTTTAACACTTTAGATCAGTTACAGCTCATTTTTTTCCTCTTTACATAATACTTCTGTTCTCAAACAATGGAGTATCACTTCCCTTACCTGAGTTTCATTCTCCGCACAATCCTGTAAAACGGGAGAGACTAATTCCATCTACATTTCTGAGAGAAGGAAACCATGACCCTGCCATAAAAGAGGTCATTTTGTATGATCAGAAAGCCAGAAACATTTGGCTGTGCTGTGCAGCACATTGAACTCTTGGTATAGTCCTCCACTGGCCACCAGGAATGTGCCAGGCAGGTGTTAGAACATAGTTACATTGTAGCCTCAGGGGTAGGCAAAGCCCGTTACAAATGTATCCATTGTGTTGAGAACTGTGCCTGGTGGCTAGGGAGCTCCAACAGCCCAAATTTCAACTTCAGCTGACTGCAGCTGCTTAGGTTATTTGCTTTTGGCTTCAGTGCATGAGGCCTCATGGATGCTCACTGTGAGCTTTAAACCTTGAATTACTGGTCCTAAAGGGAGATGAAGAGACATGCTGGCAGTGAGTTTCCTGACAGTAACCTATGTGAATTCTGCACCCCACTGTTAATGTACTGCATAGAGTACATTACATAGGACTAGGGGTTACTGAAGCTGGGAATGGGAGAGCAAAGAGTAGAATCCTGCCACCCACCACTTCTTTCCTTAACTGTTTTCCACGGTGAGTTCTAATTAAAATAATGTGAAAAGTGGCCTCAGTTAAGGGAACTGAGGGTGTCACATTTGGAGCAGCAGAAGTCAACGTGAAGGAGTGAGATTTGATGCTAATGGTGATTAGCTAATGCTCATTGGATAGAAAGTACTCAAGAATTAAATGGAGCCACGGGTTATTACGTTGGTTTTTGTACTTCTAATTTCCAGGGGAGAAGGTAAGTTTGCTGAATACTATAGTCTATATCCAGTGAAGACAAATTGATGGGTAGCCCCCAACCATCTCTTCATAACATAAAGAAGCATCAAGTTAGTGAGCAGCTGCTCATTGAGAGCATGTTATGGATCATCGCTGGGCTATGTCCTGCAATCATGATGCCTTTACAAACTAGTTTGTGCTGTCTCCACTCTAAATCTGTGACTGTTTGAGCCTAAAGAACTTGCCCAAAGTTGCCCAGTTGGGAAATACCCAAGACAAAATTTGCCTTTTGCCATTTTTAGCTTCAAAGCTTTTAATGTTTTGTGCTGCCTCTTAGATGGCTTTCTTTTTTATCACTCTGAAAGTGGGAACGCCAGAAGTCAAGGGAGAAGGCCTGTAAGGTGATTCTTGGTCCAAATGACACATTTGGTGGCACCCTCCTTGGCCTTGCTGTATTCTCAGGCCACTGACATGTGACGCTTTGCTGCGAAGTAGCTTCAGGGTACAGCTTGATCTCTGCCCTCACTGCTGCCAAACCCATGCTTGCTCTCCTGGATACATCTATGCCTCATCCTATTATTGAGAGGGGATACGTAGGATGTGCTTACTCCCTACTGGCTAATGACCCTAGAATGACAGTGTAGACAACTATCTTTAAAAAAAAAAAAAAAGAAGTGCTACTATGAGTCATATTAGCAGACAACCAGCTCATCATGCTATGCCCTGGAGCAAATGGATTGATGCCTCTAGTCATCACCCCTTAATAGAGTAGCCTGGGCTATTAAAGCACGGAATCCTGTACCATCTATCCAGCTCCAGGGCCTGTATGTGAGTGGGTGGGTTTATGGAGGTGTTCAGGGGGTGGGTGTTGTTAGAAATCTGCCCTCTCTCAGCAAGTCTACCCCAGACTCTCCAGCAGCATCTTTAAAGGGTGTCGCAGGGCTATTTTAGGCATGTGCCCTAAGCCAGTTCAGAAACGTCCCAGCAGCCTGCTTGCTCTAACTTGCATTTTGCTGAGATAATGGGGAGATTAAGACTGAGTGAGCACACACCCAGTCAGCAGTGCCTCCATCAGCATTTCCCAAAGGACTGTCCTCGTGGGACTCATGCATGAAGTCAATTCCCAGGTGAGAGGGAGATGCTGGAGTCTGCATTGTGACAAATCCCTTGGAAATTTGTCCACCTTGGACACTGATTGTTTTAGGAGCATGTGAATTTTAGGGTCTCTGAAGCTCTTTTCTGCCCATACAGTTGTGAATTTCGTTAGCATGCTATGTTTTCCCATTAGAACTGAAGCATGTAAATTTTGGAGTCTCCTTAACGGATACTCCTGGTGCTTGAGACAAGGTAGAAAGCCTAGATGATCACATGGGACAGCACAACCTCCCGAGTATTGCTAGAAAATTATCTTCCTTTTTCAATGTAACCTGGGCCAAAATGTACTGGAAGTGGCAAAATGTTGCACATAAGCATATGTGACTGTAATGTAGAGATTGCTTTCATTTCTTGCTTTATTATCTGGTATGTATATTAATTTGGCAAAGGATGCAGTTCTGTGCTTCTGTTTTTCTTTAAAATGTGGATAAGGTACATTTCTTAAAATTGTAGACAATTGTTTTTGTTTTTTGAGATTAATATAATTGTACTAGTTACCCCTATATAGACAGGTGATAATTAAAAGTGATGATGACTATTAAAAATGTGTAAAGTAGCCCCTAGTACATAGTATGCAACCAATAAGGATTACTAATGTCGTTATCATTATTGGTTTGTTACTATTGCTTTTAATATTAATAGTACCTAAGTTGACCATACTAGAAGATGCTTATGGTATGTTCATTGTAATATTGCCTTTCTCCCTATGTTAATCATTTAATTACATTTACATTTGTATGCACACACGTTTACGTCTGTACAAGTCAGAGGACCATTTAGAGGATTCCGTTTTCTCCTTCTACCATTGGACTTCAGGATTGAACCTCAGGTTGCCAAGCTTGGCTGTAGTCATCTTCACGAGCTGAGAGGACTTCCCAACCCCACGGTTTTTAACTCTGGCTCCTGTACTGCGATGATGTCTGAGACACTGTGCCATTATGTTTTGGGTGGGGAGGCATCCTTCTCAACTGTTATCTCTTTCCATCTAATACTTGCATCTTGAATGAGTTCTGCTTTATTTTCTATTGCTTAGGAAATCTAGCTTTCTGTAGAACAGCAGTTCTTGACACGTGGGTAGAGATCCCTGGGTCAGATATCCTGTATATCAGATTACAATTCTTAACAGGAGCAAACTTTCAGTTATAAAGTAGCAATGAGATGATTTCATGGTTGTGGTTATCACAACATGGGGAACAGTGTTAAAGGGTCTCAGCATTAGGAAGGTTGAGAACCACTGACAGAACAATCAGCCTATGACCATAGACATGAACGTCACAGACAATTAAAGTAGGGAAAAGGCTGACATCATAGGCACCTAGTTTGAAGTGCAAAATCTCTCACAAAAGACAAGAAAGAGATGGATCATAAAATAGTACAAACTAAGGCCCAGGAAGTCAAGGACATTTGGGGCTATGCTGTTCGCATTTTATATATATATATATATATATATATTCCTTGGATGTAGTAAGGTTTTGAAAGTCAGTTGTTCTATACACAGCATCATTGTTTTTATTTACAAAGCCTATTTATGACTCAGACTTGTGGTTATGATGAGCACTGAGATTATATGTGATTATTTTGGTCTGTCTTTTGATGTTTCCCAGCAAACATAAATTGCTTGCGTTCTTTTAAAAAGTTACTTTAAAAAGAAAAATAAAACATAAGAGGGCGAATGTGCTTGTGAACTTGGCCTCATTAGCACTGACTTCAGGCGCTGAGCTGGACAAAGCACTCACAGCGTGATGTTGCCTGCTTGTTCTTTCTAATCACTGTTGTTGGGAGACAGCAGTGCCAGTGGTTTTCTCAGCAAAATCGCCCCTTGTCTTTCTCCTGACAGGACTGCAGCCTATATTCCTGGGCGCCTTTTCTACCATAGCTGTTCTGATTAAGAGGAAAAGGAATCAAGAGGTAGTTTTGTCTCTTGACTACATCCTATATTTTCGTTTCCTTCTCAGCGTCTATCTGGATCTTGATCTCTCCCTTTACAGCATAAATAGGCACATAAATACATTCATAATGAACATGTGCAACTTTGTGGATGTGGATGTGCATGTGTGCATGTGTGTATGAGTGTTTTGTGTGTGTGTATGTGTGTGTGCACGCACGCACATGGGTGCATGCGTGTGTGTACTTGTGTATGTGATTCACAGTAGCTTGTTCTTAAAGTGAATACCACTGTTTGTAAAAGTGAAGTGGGTAGACCTACATATAAACAGAATAGATGTTTATGGAACTCAGTATGGTGGTTTCTTAAAAAAGGAGAGAGGAAAAAGAAAGAAAGGAAAGAGAAGAGTTAATGGGAATAGAAATATAGAAATATGGAGAATGAAAGTGTACACAAACATACATAAATAGAACGAGACAGAGAAAGAGAAGCAGAGAGATCAGTAACAAGTTTGCTCTCCTATTTTACATTTCATTTTCAAGTAACTTAAAAATAACTCAAGTGATGTCTATTTATTGAGAAACAGACAAAAATCACACGTAATATTCATCATAGTACACAAACATTTTTAGTTACAGATAAAAATGTTGTAGGCAAGAGAAGGGCGAGGAAGAATCAATAAAAAGAAAACAGATATAGACTGATAAAATAGGTAAGTAGGAAAAGAGAAGGAAAAAGAAAATTTGAGAGAAAGACAAGGAAGGCTGTTGATTAGGAAAGGCATTTTGAGGGACCAAGTTGTAGTAGAGCCATGTGGGATAGCTTCTCCACCCTCTTATTTGACAGGATTTAGCATCCAGCCATGTGAAGGAGCTAATCCAGGGCTGGTAACCCTGCATGTGTTGTGGCTTTGAGAACAACATGTGTGCGTAGCTCTCTGTGGTGGAAGTGGCATGTGTAGCATTTATGTGTTGTTAAAAATCTCTAGAGAGCAATTGATTTGGAGAAGTGAGCCTGACTGGTTCATGTAGAGACAGCATTTTAACCTTTTCTGTTGTAATTAGTCTATGTTACTTTGGAGAGTTAACATGGATATGCATTTTTATGATACTAAAAACCTTAAAGAAGCCTTTCGATTGACTGTTATGTCAGTGCTGACATACTCGGTCTTTCACCTGGAGGGTGCACAGCCTGGCAGGAGCAGATACACGTGTAAAGGAATGAATTAGAACTTAGTGTGGCAGGGGCATGACGGCTCACTAGAGTTTTATACAAAGTGATCTTTCCATACAAAAGTGATGGGGATAGAGAATTTGCCTGAGGGTGGGAGGCTATGGTTTAAAGGGAAGTGGCTTTTGTCTGGGACTTCAGTCAAAGTTAGGAAAATTATAGACAGAGTAGAGATTGGTGGGAAAGAGGGCAGTTTGGCCTCACTTTTTCAATCCCCTGTATCTTGAGTCTGAGCTTCACCTCAGGTTGTTAGCAGTTAATAAGCTGCCGTTGGTTTGATACCTCATTCTTTATTCTTTATTAATTTAATCTCCAAAATACTTGGGGCAAAGGCCAATAGGGCTTAAAAATAACAGATTAGTTTCCCTGTCTTATAATTTCCCACTAGATTATTGACCACCAACCAGACCAAAGAATTTGATCTTCCAAAAGAAATAAACTCATAAAATTTGCCCAGCTCAGACACACACAAAAATCTACAGAATACAATTTGATTATCTGAACAGTGAGGGTCATTCTTGGTGGTGATTCTGTGTTTCTGGTTTTACGTAGTTTAAGGTGAGGATTTGTGTCATCTTAAATTAAATGCCTACCCAATCAGAATGAGACACATTAAGGTTACTGGCTCCATCAACATTTACAAGTACAAGACAGGGACAGGACACTAGGGAATTCTGTACCAAAGTTACCTATTCTTAATTGGCTATTTATTGCAAATAGGAGATGGCATTTATAAATTAAATACATAGAAAAGTCCCAGAAAACAAATATAGCTTTTTTTCTTATTGTTTACTTTCTACGTAATTGGGAATAATACACCAGCAGGAGAGAATGCACGAGGGAAGTCTAGCTGTCGGCAGAAGGGGGTGGCTGCAAGGGGCATGTAGGATCCCAGGCTGTGAGAAGTGGTGTACAAGCATCTTTGCACATAAGGCTCAGACTGGGTGCGCCCTGAGAGGATGATTGCAAAGCTCAGCTCTGCCATCTGGGATGACTTGGAAATTTTTGACTTATAGACATTGTGTTTACGTATTAAAAGATTGAATTCTGGGATTTCATCATTTTAAAACAGAAAGGGAATGGGCAAAAGTTTTCCAAGTGATATCAACTATGCTCTAAATTAGGAATCAGTTCCCTTTTTCACTTAAGCTCTGAGTTCATTTCATATATGAGCCCCCATTTTATATTTAAGTTATATCAAAACCTTGAGCAAAAGAAAGAAATTTTTATTTGACTTGAAAACTCTATAGGTTTAGAGGCACCTTCATAATTCTTATTCACCTTAGTTTGGGTTAGTAAAGAACTCAAAAGGAGATAGATGAGATGGCTGAGTGGGTAAAGAAAGAGTCCTGCTGCCAAGCCTGATAACCTAAGTTTGATTCCCAGGACTGCATGGGGGAAGGAGAGCGCCAACTCTCCAATGTTGTTCTCTCTCTCTCTCTCTCTCTCTCTCTCTCTCTCTCTCTCTCTCTCTCTCTCTCTCTCTCTCTGTCTCTCTCTCTCTCTCTCCCTCTCTCTCTCTTTCTCTCTCTCTCTCCCTCTCTCTCTCTCTCTCTTTCTCTCTCGCTCTCTCTCTCTCTTTCTCTCTCTCTCTCTCTCTCTCTCTTTCTCTCTCTCTCTCTCTCTCTCTCACACACACACACACACAGAAAGAGAGAGAGAGAGAAAGAGAGAGAGAGAGAGAGAGAGAGAGGTGTATGCAAAGACACAGTACACTCATGTGCACGCTAAATTTGCATACCAAATATGTTTTTAAACAATATGTAGGAAGCAATATTTGTTCCTTAGGAATAGTAGGACAAACTTTCTGTCCCATCATGTGTTTTTATATAACTTACAAGTTACAAATCATTAAGTAACTGGAGAAATTAAAAGAAGAATGTTTTGTGACAGATGACTGCTACACAATCCATTAAAATGCAGTCACCTGATGTCTGCATAATGCTGGGCAACAACCACATAGCTGAGTACTTGTGAAAATGACTCTAAATCCATCAATCCAAAATATTTATTCTCTGACCTGCTACAGAGGAAAGTTTGCTCACTCTTCATTTGTGGCTTCGGGAGAGCATAAATGGTCGAGCACAATTGAGAGCCTGTGGTCAGCTGTACACCACATTTTCAGAGTGGTCCTTTGATCTTGCTCTTCCTTTCTAAAAGCCTCGTGTGCTCCCATTCACTGCAGATTCTCATTCTCAAGTGTAGCATCTGTCCTTTGTCCAGTGCATCTGCTCAGGCCTTCCCTCTGTCTGGAAACTTTGCTTGCATTTTAAATCCTTTCCATTTGGAAGTTATCTCCTTAATGACAATTTCTTCAATAATCCAGAAAGAGGAAATGCATGACTATTATGAGGTAAAAGATCTGAAATTATGACTGAGTCACTCTAGGCCTCCATTCAATCAAGGCATGGCTCTGGTTTGTGAACCTTCTGGAGGTCAGGGTTCTATTTCCTGCATTTTTATATACTTCTATGCAGTACATAGGAGATCCCTAGGAAGTACATATTTCTGTATGGCACAGGATGGATTTATTTACTGTTTATCACATAGAACACAAATCATCAGCATTAATATGCCATAAATATAAACCACTTGGGCATTTTCATTGTTTTGATTCAAGAAGTATGATTCTATGTTTCACTCACTGAAATGGGGGGAAAGTTGCCCAAAATGAAACAAAGGAATAAGGAAAAGGGAAAGAAAGGGAGTGAGAGGAGCCAAGACTTGAACCAAATCAAAATGCATTGGAAGCCACAGCTTTCCTGTAGGAAGAGGCGGTAGGATACAGTAGGTAGCCGCCAGGACAAGTTGATGACTAGTTGGGGCGAACATTGCCTCAGGCCTAAGGGAGAAAATAACTGCATGTCCCTCACTTAAGGAGCTAAACTGAGAACCAGCCCCCGTGCTACAAAGTCTCAACCAGGACAGAAGATTTGAGAAATGGTGAGGATATATTTCATTGTGTAAGCAAGACGATTGTGTTTGTGATAACAGGGTGAAGAAGAGAAAACAATGCCAGGTGAAGCCTGTGCTCTCTTCCTGGCAAATGTCCTGAGAGTTTCTGTGAGTTTTCCGAGTGATTCTGGGCATGATAGATTTTCAAGGAAAGGTGGGGAAAGACTACTTTTCTGAGAACTCAGCAATTATATATGACAACAAATATTTACTGGCTATTTAGTACCTGCCAGGCACTATTCTGATTGATTTGTGTACCATCAACAACAGAAAACAGTTAACACTGTTCTAAAGAAATGGCTACTGTGAATTGTACTATTGTTAGTACAACAGGAAATAGGCATGGTCATTATTCTCTATAAAAATCTATATTTACTTGACCTAAAGTAAGAAATTAAGTAGCTCAACCAAGGGCACATGGGTGGCAGGTGTTAGAATTTAGAGTTGAGAAGCTGGGATCTAAAACGACAGACAGGAGTCTAGGAGCTCATTTTTAAATCACCGTGTTCTACTATGTTTTAATGTGGCATTATCTTCAAATGGTCTCAAGGATTTTCTGGATTTAACAATAATTATTATTATTTAACAATAATTAATAATTAATAATTGACTGCTTAAAATATACCAGGCATAGGTAGGAACTGAGAATTATTTATTTAAGATCAAATTTATTAAGGATCAAAGTTGGTAATAGCCTGCATACCTGACTCTGTATTTTGAGCACTGTGGTCCTTATACTGATAATCTGTGGCATTTGGGAGGTTGTGGTATAAATCTCCTTTTGGGATGTAAACCAAAAGATTATTTGTTCCTTAGAAGACAATTGAAAAATTAGAGAAAACATTTTTTTTAAGGCAATGGGTACAGGGCTAGATATTCAGAGAAGCCTACCATTTAAAGAAACAAATGCTCTGGTTTCTGTTTATAATAGAGATTAGTGAATTAGTGATTAAGGGTGTGCAGATATATGGAGAATGTGTGTGTGTGTGTGTGTGTGTGTGTGTGTCTGTGTGTCTGCTTTGCACGCATGTTGGTATTATTAGCTATACACATACCTGTATTTGGAGAGTTGACTTATTGCTTCTATTTTGTGTTTAGTCTGAGGGAATATCTACTTTTATATGAAAATGAGGATGTTTGCCCACTGAATAACTAAGCAAACATTTTATACTTTCATGAAAAAAGATAAAATTATTTAATATCCAGCAGTATATGCACCAAATTAAAAATAGAAACCAAACCTTTAATCATCTGGAGAAACATCAGGGTACTCTTTTCTTGAAACATCTTTAGCATGCCCATGTCTAATGAGAGTTTGTTTTGTGTTTTCCAAACTTGAGACTATTTAGCTCAGACTGCATGCATGTAATCTGCTGTCTTTCACCCTCAGAGCTAAGCTGCCTTATTTAATCAGAATAAACTTGAAAAGCTTGACCTTGATTTATTATTTAAACTGCCCTGTAGCCAATTTGTTTGTATTTTTAATGGGATTTTTTAAAATATATTTTTAGGTCTCCTTAAAATGTATTTATGGTAGATCACTTGAAAACTCATGGGTATATAATTAAGACCTATTATTTTTCTTCATTAAAATACTTTGTGCCTGCAGGTGAATTTTTTCTACACAGCGATTTAGTGTAGGATGCAGTTTCTTAAAATACAATAGTTGGCTCAATACCAAGGCATAAAAACTGTTTTAAAAGGGCTTTTCTATCTTCTAGACAAGACTATTTCTGTGATCTGCCATTCTGGGATGATGTGAAACAGTTGTTTACCGGAAGTTTCTGGACTCTGACTCCTCTTCACATGCCTCATTTTCTTCTTTTGATGATCCATTCAGCATCAGTTAGTTTTCCCAGAATTCCTGCCAGTTCACCTAACTAGTACCATCAGGAAATGTCTAATATGTCTACCAGAGACTTAAATAGCACTGTTTTGTTGTAGTATTATTACATCATCAGATCTGCCACTTACATTGATTAGTGTGATTGATATACGCAGAGAAATGCAAGTGTTTTCACACCTCCTCCATCTCATGCATGGGAAGATGGACATGACTGAAGTTTTGCTAAAGATGGAGACAGATTAAACAGCACTGAACATTCTGATGACTTAATTCTCTAAAGGAAGAACTGCAAAAATCCTTGTCATGCTGACATAGCTATTCTCCTTTCTTCCTTTTTGAAAAGATGGTGATGGTGTGCAATTTGTCACCTACATATTTTTGTAGCCCTGAACGAGAAGTAGACAACCGTATGAGAAATGCTTCTTTGTCCCCATGCTCATCCTATTGTTTCTAAATGATTGTAACTGCTCCTGTAAAGAAAAACAAAACCAGTAGAGGAACATCAAGGATTTTACCAGGTGGAGCTGTTCTATTAGACAGTGCTGAACCAGGATGTCCAACTGGGGCTCACCCTCACTGTGGAGTGCAGACTAAGACAAGACCAAGTGCTATTGCTTGCTGGTGAGGCCATTAGGTGCAAGGTCATGTTCTGGTTCTAAAACCAGATAGTCTTCTCTGAACATGCCTGTGTGTCCTGAGATGAAGTGATTGTATTCCTACCTCTGTGACAAGATCAGCTTCACCTCCCATTGCAGCAAAGTCTTAGTGTGATTTTAAACTTTCACTTCTTGCTAGGAACAGTAGCACCATCATGCTTTTAACTTTTGTTAGGACTTGGGGAGCAGAAATGTTCCTCTTCTCGGCTGGCTCACAGATTAATGTGGGCAGCAAATGGGAGAAATAGTTTCCTAAGTGTAGTCCACGTGTTTACTGATGAGGAAAAGAAGTCGTGCATAAAGTTCCTGATAAATCAATCACAGCAAGAATTTATCAAATGAAGAGATGAAGAGGAAAGAACGTCATATGTGAGAGACTAGAGCATAGCAGACATGACAGGTCATGAAAGGAAGAATGTAATAGGGCGGACATGAGAGGAGAGAGCCGGCTTGAGAGATATGGGCTTCTATCATAAATGGCCTTGCGGTTCATATCGAAGAGATTCTACTTTGTTATGAATGTATGGAAACGAACACGATCAGCATCAACATGAGTACAATGAATTCCATAGTGATGGGATTTTGGATGAAAGAGAACAGTTAGGAAGCTATGTCTGAAGTCTGTTCGTCCACTGAGCCCATTTGGGAGACCTGTGTGAGCCTTGGAATGACAGAGCTTGGATGCGCACATGCTTTTTGATTTCCACACATGCTCTTTCAAGATAAGAGCAGAGAGGGCAGGGACAATGTGCTTCGACATACAATGTATGCATTTAGTTTTGGTAGCTTTGCTATGTTAACTGTATTGTCTTTCCTTTTAGAAATTTAATACCACGGCATTGCCAGGGGTCAAAGCTTTTGCTGTTTTAACCCCAGTTCCTCAGTGACTTTCTTGTGTAGTGATTTCAGTTGTTTTGGATTGATTTTCTTCATTTCAAAATGAAAATGTTATCATTGATTACAGCTAAAAGATGTGTGCCTTTCTCAGATTTTGTAAGAGAGATGAAGAGAGAAGAAAATGACATTTAAGAGAATCTGGGAGTCGAATCTCAGGAGAAATTGGACATTAGACTAAACTATGAACAAATGAGAATAGTTTGTATGGATAGATAGTACAGATCATCTTAAAATTTTAATATAGACTAGTGTGCAAATAAGTTATATATCTAAATAAAGGGTGTGAGAAATTTGTTGAGTATACCCATGGTACTTACTAAATACTTGACCTGACTTTAAGTAGCTGCAAGGAGTGGGTGACATCTGTTTCCGTGCAGTACCCATGCCCACACAGATGTTTGAGAGGTGTCCGTTAATGAGACAGATTTAAATATCTCAAGCATTTACACATTTGTGCAGGAACAGAACCTGTGTTCTTAGCTTCATTTTGTAGCCCAGGTTTCTGTTCCACAAAATCCCAGCTCCCACCCTAATGTGACACTCACAAAAATCAATCACCAGCAGGAACTCTGCTAGAATCCATATCTCCAGGGCTCACATTTTAATATCTTTCCTACTCTAAGCCTCTGCCAATGGCTTCACATGGAAGCCATGAGAAAATGGAGAATGGCCCATGGGAAAGAGTAAATGAGACTACTAACCCAGGTCCAATTTTCCTAGAATTGAATAGGAAAGCAATAGGAGATTGGAGTGATTAAATTGCTGGGAAGAGGGCGAGGGGTGTAAAACAAGTCTCTCCATCTCTTTTCCTCCCCCATCATGTGTTCCCACTGGTGCCAGACCTCTACGTATTTCAAGTTAAGCACTATTTCTCATAGTATTGTATTTGGGGGGAATACTGGAGCTGGAGCTGCTGTTTTATAAGAAGGTGAAGACAGCACCTTACATGCAATAAGTTAGCAAGTCTAGGGATGGTGCTGGAGAGAGAGAAGGGTAGTCGTGCCTCAGCATCATTCTATGAGTGCAAGACTCTGCCCCTGGGATTCTGTTGGGGAGGCTCTATGTTCAGTATGAGGCCAAGCATCTGGGGAGTCATGATCAAAGGCAAAACTTCTCCCTGCAACAAGCAGTCTTTAAAATAGATCCAATTATCCCTTAACTAGGAACCCAAGGGATTCCTCTTCCTCATGCCTGTCACTATATCCCTCACCACCCAGGACTTTGGAATGCACACAGCCAAGCAACAGTGATAATGACTTCTTTGTATTATAACATAAAGAGCCAGAATGATTTTTAATCGTCACGCTGAGTGCTCCCCAGTAAGTCTGTGTTTCATAACTCCCACCCCCTTTGGAAATAGCCCTGTATTCCCTGGGGGAGGGTCACATCTGGTCACACCTAATGCTTTCAGGTTCGAGGGGATTCGGTATTATCAGCTGAGTCTAGAAAGAAGTGCCAGCATATGTGTTAAGCTGAAGGAGAGAGTAATATATTCTAATATTCTGGTGTGAGATAGTATATTCCTACTGTACCACTTTACAATTTCCATCTCTGAAAAAGTGGGCAGCTTTCAGTTTCTTCTAGGTGATCTCAGTGCAAATTCTTAGGAACACAATCTGAGTGAACGTGGGATTTTGCCAGAGTTGTTAGTACTTTAGCTCTCGACTTTTGATCATTACAGATAGTTGGCTACTGTGTCTCATATGAAGCAGGAAGATATCTGAGGTCATCCCCTCCAGTGCTCTCATTTTAAAGATGAGAAAACCAAGAACTACAGAGGTAGAAATAAAGGCCTTACAGTGCAGGTACCCTGGCTTTTCACAAAAGGCTTAAACCCCCCAGTGTTGTCATGTAGTAGTTAAAGACTGAGTTCCTAGCTGGAAAATATAAGAGAGGTCACATATTTCTGCAACATAAATTCCTATTCCAGGAAATGAAAACTAGAATTGTATCCATCTAGTACAGTTAACTTGACTATGACAAGGGGCTTGAGTGTGAAGCATTTTACCCAGTGCCCAATGCAAGTTAACTACTATGGATCTATCTATCTATCTATCTATCTATCTATCTATCTATCTATCTATCTATCTATCTATCTATCTACCTATCTACCTATCACCTATTTTCTCTATATTATTTACATATCTACCTATATATTATCTATATGTTTATATCAACAATCTTGAATACTTGTATGTATGTATGTATCTGTCTGTATGTCTTTTCACTGTCTATTGTTTATCTTCTCTCTGTCATCTACATTTTTATATCATCAGTCTAGAATCTACCTATGTATGTATGTATCTGTCTACTATCTACCTATCTATCTATCTATCTATCTATCTATCTATCACTTATCTATTTTCTCTATATCATTTATATATCATCTATATGTCTATATTATATATCTGTAATCTGTGTATTATGTAGCTGTCTATCTAGCTAGCTATAATTTGTCATCATCAATCTCTCTGTCTCATCTATATATCTACCTATATATCATCTACATATTTATATCATCTATCTATAATCTATATATGTATGTATGTGTGTATCTGTCTATTATCTATCTTCACCTAACATCTATTATTTGTCTATATCTACTTACCACAGATGTTGGAAAGAGAGTTGTCTTTTGTATCACAGGAATTTTCTACCAGATGAAGACTGAAGAATACCTTTCACTTAAAAACATTATAGAGATTCACTGAAAACATTCCGAGACGTAGTGCAGCCTGTGACAACATGATTCAATATAAAAGAATGTTTGCAAAACTCAACCCTTACAAGTCAGTGAGGAATCAGAGTACACACATGACAGTGTGACAGTACTGGAACAGTGGGCCATGTCTGCCATGATATTAAAGTTTCAGTTTTACCAACACACTTTGAAACACAGAATTGCCAGAGTCATTATTTTGGAAATAAGATGTTGATGGAAATTGTAGCAGATAATGTAAAGAAAATTTAGTTGTCTTGAAATTTTTATTACATGTTCAGTTATAGAGTAGCATATACACTTTCTTTTTAAAGGATAGGCACAAAAATATGAACCAATGTAAGATGTTTTTTTGACAGTGCCTTTCCATATAATACCGGATGCTATGGAAATCACTATCTAGTTTGGGTAGGCCTAGAACTCTTAATTATCTTCCTGCTTCAGCCTCTTTAGAGTGATTGGAACCATAGACTACCTTTCATGGCTGACAATGTTTAATTACTGGGCTTGACAGGACTGATGCCTCATTGCTGCTCATGTGAAGGACCACTGCCAGGCATGTCCAACCTTTGATACTGTATCCCTTTCTTGTCATTTGCTTGATAACCCCGTCAAGTTACCAAAAATACCTCATTAAGTGTTAAGAATTCATAATGTGTAAACTTCTTTACAATTTTGAATTGGCCAGCATTTACAGCTGTTTTGGGCTACATGTGGCTATGTGTGGCTCACAGGCTACAAGTTGAACATATCTGTCCCTCTATATTAAAAATATCAGGTGACCTTAAGAAATTTACTTTAAACAAATTGGATGCCTCATTACGCAGACTTTACTCAACCCTATGTTTTGGGGTCTGTGTGTTTGTTTATGTGTTTGGGGGAAGTTACTGTATCCCTTTCTTGTCATTTTCTTGATAACCCTATCAAGTTACCAAAAATACCTCATTAAGTGTTAAGAATTCATAATGTGTAAACTTAGAAATCTTGAAAAGTCCACTCATCATTTGCCCCCCATCATCTTTTTCCTCCTCTATCCTCAAAACCTCTTTGATATCCTCTTGCCATGAAGTCAAGACTAACTCACCAGCTGATTTCAGACCAGATCTGAACAATAATGAAAATTCCATTTTATTTTGCCTTTATTTTTTCTTCATAACTCCCAAATAGAATAATCTGTAATCAGCAAGGCTGAAGCCAAGGGCCGCCTTAGCTGCTTACTCAACTGGTGATTTAAAAATTTGTGATTATGTCTTTGAAAACTGGACAGTTAAAATATCCTGTTTCCATCTGGAATTGCATTATAAAGAAAGAGGCAACATGCAGATGATTTAAGCAAATAGGAATTTAATTCATCAGATTTAATCTTATTTCTATGCTTAGATTCATAGCTTTAATCTGTAAACAAGATCATCGCTAGGGAGATAGGTAATTGCACAAATTAGATTGGCGAATCTTTTCTAGGTGAGATGGATTTTGTTTACTTTTGGGTGTTTGGCAGCACAGGAATTTCTCTCATGCACAGGCGTCCATCTTGTGTGTCCATCTGGAAAGGAATTTCTTTGTCACCCAGCAACTAGCACTCGTGTCCAGCCTGCTTATGGGTAATACCACACTGAGTAACAGTCGTGTGCAATTCACTAAGACACTGAAGGACAGCAGACCTCTGCATCTCCCTTCTGAGGAACCTGGGACACATTTCTTCCTCAGGGTTCGTTGGCTTAAGTGGAGAATCTGAAACTTTAAGAAATGCTCTGCTTATGTGGAGACATACCCTTGAATTGCCCAAGAACGCAATTTCCAAGTTAAAAGAAGATGTGATGACCTCGGAATCAAATGAAAAACAAAAGGCAAATGTGAACTGATGTCTCTGTCTTGAAAGTAGGAATGATAAAGACTGATAAATGCTATAGAACTTCAGCAGTTGGAGAAGTTTACATGTACCGAAGAAAGTCTCCACCCTGGACAGATCTCTTATAGGTCTCTCATGAGCTGATACCAAGGAGTTAGAAAGTCTATGTTTTAAGAATGATCCAAGGGGGCTGGAGAGATGGCTCAGTGGTTAAGAGCACTGACTGCTCTTCCGAAGGTCCTGAGTTCAGGTCCCAGCAACCACGTGGTGGCTTGCAACCTTCCATGATGGGATCTGATGGACTCTTCTAGGGTATCTGAATATAGCTACAGTGTACTTACATATAATAAATAAATAAATCTTTAAAAAGAGAGAATGATCCAAGAAAAGATCCTAACATACTCACAGGGATTGTTAGGCTTGTAGATATGAAAGGATTTGATGGATGAAGGGAACACTTAAATTACCTCTTCTTTTTATTTAAAACACTTACTTGACTATCTACTATGGGCAAAGCACCATGCCAGAAGGATAGACTTAGCAGTAACATCAAATAAGTCTCAAATAATTTATATTCATAGAAAGGCCTGGAGGGGGGGAATAAGTGACTGGATTATGAACCTTAAATATCTTATTTCCTCCATCTCTGCAGCCCTGGAGCTATGGATGCCTGATATTGTGACTGGGTTTTATTCATGGGCGCTTGGATCTGAACCCAGGTTCTCATGCTTGTGCAACAGATGCTTTACTGATTTAACCATCTTCCAGCCTCCCAACGTATTTGTGTTAATATAATTGAGCCAGAAGGAATGCTGTGTACTGCAGTCTAGGGGATGAAAGCTCTGTGTTACATTCTTCCTTTAGAGCAGTGCTTCTCAAATTGTGGGTTGCAACACTTTTGGCATCAAATGATGCTTTCACACGGGTTACCTAAGACTATCAGAAAACACAGATATTTGTATCATGATTCATAACAGTAACAAAATTACAGTTATGAAGTAGTAACAAAAATAATTTTATGGTTGGGGTTCAGCACAATATGAAGGACTGTATTAAAGGGTCTCAGCATTGGGAAGGTTGAGAATGGCTGCTTTAGAGGAAGAATTGCTCAACAGAGAGACAGGCCCTCTGTGTAAGTACAGAACCTATGTGATGTGCTGCTGACAGAATACCCAGCATCTACACCATCCTTCCTGCCATTCCTGAGGTCCATACTTCTCCCATGTCCATCCTGGATTGGTGAGATGATGACTATTCTCCATGATAAAAGATATGATGTAGAAATAAGACCGCTGATGAGGAGGTTGTGGGAATCCATCTACAGGAAGCGCCAAATGAGCCTGTTGGCAAAGCACCTCCCTTTCCAAACACAACAGTGATCTTTATTGTGGGAGCATGCCCATGGTCTTGGATGCCTCGAGTTAAGAAGGCAATTTGTTTTGCCATAAAGATAGTTGGAGTTTATTCTTCCAAAATGATTTTGTAAGTGGATGAAAGGGAGGGAAAGAGTAAGCAAGTGAGGTACAGTTTGGCTATTATTATGTACTAGTGAGCTGAGACTAGGACTTCCAAAGTCAGGTGGCCTGTCTCTGAAAGCCCTCACACATCTGCTCACTGGCTGAGGGATCATGGGAATGGTATTTTCCTCCCTCAGTTCTTTGTCTCCTGGTATTTAGTTAACATTGACGTAATAATCAAGTGGTTGTGACTATTAACTGAACTATGAGACATTTAGAACAACATCTGCCATATCTAAGCATCTTTCAAGCGTTGGATATTATTATTAATTTTACACTGTAATGCCAGCTGTTATTTTGGACACGTCACTTCCCCAGTTCAGTCAGAGCCTCCATTTCTTCCCCATTCAAGCTCCTATAGTTCTCCATCTGTGTGACTTACGATTCTCGAAAACAAAAGTAAAGAGGCAATCTGGCAGAGAAATACTTTCAAAAAGATAGTCATACATTTAAAGTTGTATTATTAAAAATTATTTTTATTGTTTGACAATTTCATGTACTTACATGGTGCCCTTTAGTCAAATCCATCCCATCTCATCCCCTTCAAGACCTCTCCAGCATCTCATGCTTTTCTCTAAACATGTGCTTGCTCCCTCTCTGTCTCTCTCCCTCTCTCCCTCTCTGTCTCTCTCCCTCTCTGTCTCTCTCTGTCTCTCCCTCTCTCTCTCTCTCTCTCTCCCTCTCTCTCTCTCTCTCTCTCTCTCTCTCTCTCTCTCTCTCTCTCTCTCTCTCTTTCTCTCTCTCTCAGTCATGTAGTCCAGTGAAGGACACCTATGAATCTATGAATGCATGTGGAGCCTTCATGGTTCTGTATCCCGGAAGGAACATGACTCTCCCTCCCAGGCAGCCATTAGTTGCCGGTTGCTCATCAGCTAGGGATGAGACTTCATGCCCCTCCCTATTCGTTCTGGGATTTCGTGTGCCTTCACCTTGTGCAGGCCTTCTCTATGAAGTCATGGTGCTGAGGGTGCCTGGCTTTGATGTCAATGGTCAGCAACGACTGCCATCACGGCTTTCCTGTAGACATTGATTCTCTCTGGCTCTTGTCATCTTTCCATCTCTTCCTCTATGGTGATCCCTGAGCCTTTGTTCAGGGGGATTGATAACACCTTGGAACTCCATAGTTTCTCCTTCACTGAACTCTGAGCAGTTGTGGAGTTCCGTGTTAATTGCCATCTACCGCAAGGGAAGCTTCCCTGAGGAGCTGTGGGATGCACTAGTCTGTGAGCATAAACATGAGAGCTTAAGGGGCAGCTTGCTACTGTCTCCATTTAGCAGAATGCTAATATCACCTCTGGGTCTATGACCTAGCAGGCCCTGGGGTTTGAGCCTACTTAATGGTATCAGGCGTAATTGTTATTATATGGAGTGGCCTTTAAATTTGAGCAGAAAGTTATTCACATAATGTTCACGATTATATCAGTTATTGTAGCTTATGTGGGTAAGATCTGGGTGATATTGCTAATTACTTTTCTTCCTGTGACATAAATAGCACCTCACAGAACTATGCATTTTAGCTAACAGGGATGAAGCTTCTAGCTGAATACCAGCTTTTTTATTTCATGTTCTATGGCTCAAATGTATGATGTCCTTGCCAATATGGTTTTACCATCAAAATTTGTAAGGGTAACCAAGAGAAATGGCTTTAGTCTGTAATGTTAAGGGATCTGTGGGAACCCACTGACCAATTAAGTAGCCCATCTCTAGCCATAGGATTCTTATTTAGCATCCTATGGTTCCTGAGTCATTGTCATTCTGTTAGAGGGTAACATCATTTAAACAGCTTTTGTATATGTAGATTGTGTTGGCTAGTTTTATGGGAACATGACACAAGCAAGTTATAGTCCTCTGGGAAGAGAGAACCTGGATAAATATCTCCTTATAATCTGGCTGTAGGCAAGCCTATAGAGCATTTTCTTCATTAGTGGTTGATGGGGAAGGACCAGTCCATCGTGGGTGGTGCCACTCCTAGAGTGGTCATCCTGGGTTCTATGAGAAGCGAGGCTAAGCAAGCCATGAAGAGCAAGGCACTAGTCACCCCCTTCCACGGCCTCTGCATCAGCACCTACCTCCAGGTTTCTGCCCTGTTTGAGTTCCTGTCCTGACTTCCTTTGATGATGAGCATATGCAAACATAAGCCAACCTCTCCTTCCCAAGTTGCTTTTGGTCAAGGTGTTTTGATGTAGCAATAGAAACCCTAACAAAGACATACAGAGATGTGCTTAAGAAGCCGATACGTGTGGCATTTTCCTTAGTGGTCGTCATCCTTCACCACATCCTGCCCTTTAGCCTGCCCTCCCGTTTCTTGAGACGTGCATTTTGTATGAACCAATGCCAGAAACTACTGCCCCAAGTAGTTTGTCTAGTAAGCTGAACTGTGTACATATTTAGATACTATGCAATGTGATACTTGGTTTTTATTTGTCACAGGCTGTATAGAACACCAGCTTGCTTCGGGAAATAAGGATTTACTGTTTTTCTACCATTATGTCATTCTCACTATATTTTAAAGATTTCAACAGAACACACATGTAAAAGAGGCTATAAAGTTATCTGACTTCTCCCCCAAGTCTCTGTGTTTGCGTTTCTGTCTGTCTGTCTGTTTGTCTGTGTCTGTCTGTCTGTCTTAGTCTCTCTCACCCTGGCATGCATTTGACAATCACTACTGTGTAGAATCTTTCATGAAAATACTCTCATTACTTTTGTGTCCATGATTGCTTGATATTCTTTTGATTTACAGTCATCTATTTTATTTTTTGCCCATTTAGAAAATAAACTTGCTTGTTTTCACTAATAAGGAAGAATCACCATTTTCTCTCATCTTGATGAATAACTTAAAAGGATTACCAGAGGTTATTAATTTAAAAACAGGATTATAGGGAGAGTTGAAAAAGAATGAGACAGAGATCTGGACATGCATTTGGTTGCTATAACAACCATCTATAATGTCTGTATTTTCTTTTCACTTTCCTTTTAGTAGCTTCCTTAATCTAACTCCTGCCTTCTGATTTTAAGAATCACCTGGGATCATCTGTGAAAGGTCATATAATTTTAACAGTCTTGAAAAGGAGACATGAAGGTAGCAGGGGCTGTCCGCAATGCTGGGCCTCCTACCTGCCGAGCACTCTGCCTTTCAGAGGATGTTTAGTATATGTCATTTTCTCTGTTATTTTGTCTTTCTTGTGTTGCAAATATTTCCAGCATATAATTGTTCCCTAGATAACACTGTGTAAACTCGTAACTAGTGGGTAGCTGGAGCCATTGAGCACCCCTGTGTGTGCTGCATGAGAATTTGTTTTATACATGTGAGCTTTTCCTTTTGTTCTGGTTAACCTTCTGCTTGTGACTCTGAGATGTGTCAGGGCTTTTGTTTTTGGCCTTTGCATTATATTATCAACGGTAACAATATCAATAGCGGCAGGAGTGTAGGAAGGAGAATTCAAGGGACACATACTACTGTTTGCAACTGTAGTAAATAAAGGCTGTTGGGACCTACAACTGTAGTAACTAAAGGCTGTTGGGACCTACAATGAAGGCTTCTTGTCCTTCTTCCAGCAACCCTTGAGGCTGGGCATGAAGCGTTTCTTCAGTCAGATACTTGTGAAATGTAAAGCTGAGATTTTTTTTTTTAAATCACATTTTTTTCAAGGGTCTCAATTTAATGTGCAGGTTTCTGGATTTGTGATTCTTAAAGAATTCTACAGGTGGTTTCCAGGTCTGGGACCTACACAACCTCAGTGTGAAGATACAAACCGAAGACTTCAAGAACAAGAGTACTGAACTGAATAGTTCGTTCTACAACATCCTTCCAGCAGTCAAAAGGATGGGATGCAAGAGGAGTCATGCCTCAAAGTCCCCCAACTGTGGGCAGTAGTTCAAGGCAAAGAATACAGCTTAAGTGTATGATGAGGTGATGGTTACAGGGAGGAATACCAGAAACGTGGTCAGAAACTGAGTCCAGCAATAGAGCTGTTGAGGATGCTAACCCCAGTGACTCTTTAGTGCTTTAACAAACACACAATGTTCACAACAGCCATTGAGTCTGTCAATGGAGGTAGACACAGAACTGTTACTTAAAATATTGTTTTGGTTTTCATATTGAAGTGAGCCAGACTTTCTATGCTTACAGTATTAATCTGCTAAGCCAGCCATTTACTACATTGACAGTACAGAGATAAGGTTCAACTCAGCTAAGACTGAATTATGCTCACAATACATACTTGTGGCCTGATATAGCTGTTTCCTGAGAGGCTTTGCCAGAGCCTGACCACTATAGATGCAGATGCTTGCAGCCAACCATCGAACTGAACATGGGGACCCCAATGGAGGAGTTAGGGGAAGGACTGAAGGGGCTGAAGGGGTTTGCAACACCATAGGAAGAATAACAATATCAACCAACCAGACCCATTCCCCAGAGCTCCCAAGAACTAAACCACCAACCAAAGAGAGTACACATGGTGGGACCCATGGCTCCAGTTGAATATGTAGCAGAGGATGGCCTTATCTGGCATCAGTGAAAGGAGATGCCCTTGGTCATGTGAAGGCTCTATGCCCCAGTATAGGGGAATGCTAAGGCAGTGAGTCAGGAGTGGATGGTTGTGTGGGGGATCACCCTCATAGAAGCAGAGGAGAGGAAAGAGGGCATAGGAGGTTTGTAGAGGGGAAACCAGGAAAGGGGATAGCATTTGAAATGTAAATAAATAAAATAACCAATAAGAAAAGTGTTTGTGGTCTACTGTCTGCAAAAGACTGCCTGACAGTAGGAAAGATGCAGAATGTAAATAATGTATAGCAACCACAGCTTTATTCATTGTTAAAGGTTTACTTTTGTTTTTGAATAATGTATATATGCCTCTATGTGGCTGTGTGCATAGGGATGCAGTTGCAAATGGAGGCCTGGCCTTCTGCAGAGGGCATTCAGTTCCCTGGTGTTGGAATCAAAGGCGGTTGTGAGCTTCTTGCTCTAGACGTCGGAAACCTAAATTTTCTGTAAGAGCAATCCATGCTCTTAACTGCTGAGCCATCTCTCCTACCCTATAGCTGTAGTCTTCAAGGTGCTTGAGTCTAGAACTAAGGAGACCATGTTAATTGATTTTTTAAAAGTGCTACATCGCTTAAGTTTACACATAGCGCAAGAATGGAGGCTCAAAAGTGAGGCACAGCACATTCAAGAATTAAGCAGGTTGTCCCTGGATGCTTAAGAATGGTAGATTCTGTTAAAGGGAAGAAATATAAAGTTCTATATATGTTTAAGCTTGAAAATAAGAATAAGAAAAGACATCTCATTTTGGAAATTTGACTGTTGAGATTAAACAGAGAATGACTGTCATGAGAAAGAGAAGAGTGAGAAAGGATGTGAGAGGAAGAATAGAAAGACTTGAATCAGAAATCTTTATGCTAGGCAAGAGAGAAAAGAATCACCACAAATTCTGACTCATGTAAGTTGAAGAGATTTACGTTTGGGCCTTATTTTGATCTTTTCTTTCTGTAACATTGATAAAAACACATTTTCTCCTTTTTGGTTTATATTGGAAGGATGCTGATGGGGTTGTAGATAACTGAGGCATGAACAAGGAAAAGTGACTTTTTATATTTCCGTTGTTTGCAGGCTGATGAGTTATAAGAGAGAGGCTAAACAGGGCAAATGGAAGCTGTGTGAATAAGGCAGGTAAAGACCCCAAAAGCTCAGTAAGAGATGGAGGAAGGAGCAGATGCCATTAATATTGGCTAGAGCAACATTCGTGCATAGGGTCTTTTTAAAAACGTATAAATGCAAGACAGATCATAACTGTGGATTGGTAGTTTACACAGACAGGGCTTAGAAAATATGGAAGGAGTTGTAACAGGGAAATATTGAAGAATGAGTTCCAATTCTAGCCTTTTTAATTTCGTTAAAGAGTGCAGGATGGAAACATTCAAAAAGGCAGAAAGTATCATTCCTGTTTCTTGCAATTTGGGGTGGACGAGGAATGCACAGTTGCCACCTAATGACTTCAGAGTTTTGCTTGGAATGAGAATAGCTCGGGAAACGTTATGAGTGTGCCTATACACACTAGTTGTTTAACTTAAATGGTGGTAAATTTTACATGTGTGTCTTTCATCATGACAAGAAGAAAGCTCTAACCCTTTCAAGATGAAGAAGTTCTTGCTATGCAGGAACACTATGGCAGAGTGTGTCAGAACAGTGTCCATCTACATGCACATGGAAGGCAAAAGCTGAGAGAAAACTGGTGCTAGCAGGATCTGGGGTTGAATTTCTTGGGTGCATCAAAGAAGTCCTCGTCAGTCATGGACTGTCATCATGATGATGTTGAATTGTTCTTGAGACTCTGCAAAGTAAATTAGACAGCAGCACCCTTTGTTCTTCTGAGTCAACTTTTGATTTCAGCATTAATATACACTTTGAGTCTCAAAAATTGTCTAACATTGTGGAATGATTTGAGGGTAATTCTGGTTCTTTAATCAATCATGTGCATATGTGTGTGACTGTGTTGTACCTGTGCATTTGAGTGTAATACTCACAGGAGGGCAGACCAAAGTGGATGAAGTTACAGACCTTTGGAAGCTGCCCAGTGTGAGTACTAAGAAGTGAATGTGAGTCCTCTGGAATCACAGTACCTGTTCTTTATTACTGAGCCATCTCTCTAGCCCCCTGATTTTTCTTTGTTTGTGTTTATTTGGTTTTTTTTGTATTGACTTTTTTTATTTTAAAGATCTAAATATCAAGCTTAACTTCAAGTAATAGTAGTACCATTGATGCTACCAAGTCTCTAGACTAGCTAGGGTAAAGGCTTGTTTTGCAAATAAAACATTCATAAAATATTAGATTAACTCTTGTGAAATGTAGCTAACCAGTGAAGGTCTCCAGTGGTTGGCTTTGAAGATTTGCCCACTCATTTTATACTTCATTTGAATTCCCTCAAATTGCAACAAAATTTAAACATCTGAAGTAGAAATCAGCACTTCAAGTTAGATAGTTCTTTTTTTTTTTTTTTGTGAAACTTGAACTTCCTTCCCCAAGAATCCAGTCTTTAGTATACATAGAAATCTTCAATATTTTTAATGACGTGATTAAGTCTGAATTTGTCTCTGGTATAGAGCCTCCCATGTGACGCAGAATCATATAATGTCCTCTCGAACCCTCAGGAAATGGACTTATATTGACACACTGGAAAATCCCCCAATTGAACAAGTCAAAGCTTTTATGAAGTTAAGGAAAAGATCAATTGTCTCTCACATGGACTACAACAATAGTATTGGTGACTGATGGGGAAACTAAGATCAACTGATCAAAGAGGTTTTAGCCAAACCCTCAAAGAGGTTATCAGGGATGCAAGAAAGGAACATTAGAAGAGTCTTAGAAGACCAGTTGGGTGGGGACTTGATAGAGTGTTCCTTTGAGGGGCTGTGTTCAGAGACAAGAACGCAATCCCATTTATAAAGTAAATGGTGAGCTGGGAAAAACAGGTAAAAATCTAGAAATCGAAGCATGATCGCATAAATCACTTTCCTAATTAAGAAGTTAAATTCTCCTCACCTAGTGTCTGCCTAATGAACAGAGGCACCCAAATTATTGTCCAGGTTTGTGTGGAGCCTTTGATAATGACAGAATTATTTGTAGATTCTTCCTCCTCCTTTTCAATTTATGTCAGTAAGAAATTGAGCCCCAGTCATTGTATTTCTTTTAACTGGCAATCCTGCTTGAGCCTGACTGATTTATTCCAAGTTCCCTTCATCCCATGGCAACGAAATTCTAGTTAAATTTATTTTTGAACAAAGATAGTCAGCCTCTGAGAGATTCTCTTTTGAATGAATGGCAGGAGACAGCTGTAAGACCGTTCATTTGCTTATATCTATTTGCTCTATCTAGACAGCTAGGGACAGCTAGGATCAGGCCTGCGGTACTTAAGAAGAATTTCAGTGATCTGCTGTCAGTAGCAACCAAGTGAAGGACTCTGCCTGACACCAGGGACTTTACCAAAACTTTCGAACTTGCCTTCATAGTTATACAAGTCACACCCAGAGACTACTGTTCTGAGGATTTTTATTTGCAAAAATAAGGGGACTGTGTGTGTGTGTTTGCATACGTGTGCATACGTGTGCACACGTGCACTCACGCCCTCTCTCGTGCCCTCATTCATGCATGCATGCTTAGAGTAATTGTCTTAGGGTGAAATAGTCACAGTTGAAATGTAGTTTTTCTTCCTCTCTCTTTCTCTCTCAAAGATTTGATACTGGAAAGAGTGGTGTTATTTAAGAGTATAATTCAGGAGGTCTTGAGAGAGAATCAAATTTTATAATACTTGCCTTACAATCATGAGGAACTGAGTTCCAGCTTCAAAATCCACAGGGGAAAAAAAAAAACCAGGGCCCTGATATAGCTGTCTCCTGAGAGGCTTTGCCAGTGCCTGACAAATACAGAGGTAGATGCTGTCAGCCAACCATTGGACTCAGCACAAGGTCCCCAATGGAGGAAATAGAGAAAGGACAGAGGAGCTGAAGGGTTTGCAGCCCCATAGGAGGAACAATAATATGAACCAACCAGTACTTCCAGAGCTCCCAGGGACTAAACCACCAATAAAAGAGGGACCCATGGCTCCAGCCATATGTGACCTTGTTGGACATTAGTGGGAGGAGAGGCCCTTGGCCCTGAGAAGGCTCGATACCCCAGTGTAGGGGAATGCCAAGGCAGGGAAGTGGGAGTGGGTGAGTTGGTGAGCAGGGGGGAGGGAGTGGGTGGGTTGGTGAGCAGGGAAAGGCAGGATAGGGGTTTTTGGAGGGGAAACCAGGAAAGGGGGTGACATTTGATATGTAAATAAAGTAAATATCTAATAAAAAAAAGAAAACAAAAAAAAATGTGAGCTTTAGTCAATCACAAAAAAAGCAAAACAAAACCACAACAGCAAAAACAAAACAAAACAAAACCCCAAAAAGCTATGCCTGTTGGCATGCACTTGGAATCCTAGTGCGTGGGAGGTGGAGTTATGAGAATCATGGTGATGGCTGGCTATCCAGCCTATCATACTTGGTGAGATCCAGGTCAATGAGATGTCCTTTGTCAAAAGAGGAGTTAGATGGTGTTAGACAGAAAATATCTGAGGATGACCTCTGGCCTCTACACACAAGAACACACCACACACCACACACACACACACACACATACACACACACACACACACATGGGGGGGCAGTGAGTAGGGAGGGAGTGGGAGTGAGGAAAACTCAGGAATCCTTCTGGAAGAGTTGATGGTGTTGCTAAGGGGCGATGAGAGAGTTCCAGAAGGCTAATGCTATTCTACTGCCTGCATCAGCATTACAAAGCAAGGTCAAATAGAGGAAATGCTCCATCTGCAAGTGAGCTGGGTAATAGAATTAATGAAGTCCCAGCCAGGAAAACGTCTCCTGGGGGAACAGGGTTGGCAGGCATTCAGCAATTATCCCTGCTGGCCATGGCTAAGGATTTTTGAATGTTTGGGTTTTGAAGCACATCACGTTGGTTTCTTCATTAGATTTACTCATCACAAAGTACTCTTGCTACTTCCATTCTACAGATGCGAAAACTGGGGCTCAGTATACTTCAGAAAAGGATACAAAGTCAAAATGCATGCGTCTGTTGAGTTTAAAATTATACTTCACAGGCTGATCTACCTTTCCTTCTGTGTGATGCCTCGGAGATGTTCACCCTTGGCTTTGGCAACACCTATGGTTCAGAGACAGCAGAAGAAAAATGGCATACAGTGTCTACTCTGTGTGCATGTAGTTCTTCTGAGAGACACATCACCTTGCTGTTTTGGTGTAACTGTCCTCCTGTAGACTGTTCTGGAATAGAATACAGTGTTCCACTACTCAACAAAAGTAAGTCTTGTGCAGTTAGTTCTACAGTCATGGAGATTAGTTCTGACTTTGTGCTTTTCTGGAAGGACCATAATCTCTTGAGACAATAGAAGGAAGGGAAGTGTTGAGAGATTCCAATTTTATTGGCATTTTCATAGCTATTTGGTGGAAAGATAGTAAATCAATCCCTGAAGGTCACACAGGTAGTAAATGTGAAACAATTAAAAACTCTGGTAAGCTTGATTACAGAGCCAGTCATCATAGCCATATTTACTGAAATCCTTATTTTAAATGACCATCAAAATAAGAATTCGAAGTGAGTCTTACTCCACAGAATAAGTTAACGATAGTTGTGTGGCTTCAGATGAACCCATTGTGTAAAGGCAGAATTTGGGCATGAGACAGAGAATGAAGGTCGGTGCAGGGAGGGAACAGAGTGATAATCAAGCCACTGATTGGAAAGACTGTAGCCCGCGCAGTCGTCTCCCCAGCAAGAAGACACGCGGACACTAGGTTCCTTCTGTAGCAATGTTTATTGTCCTCATCCAGAGGGAAAAAAGGGTCGAGCCAATAATCCGCACTGCTTATATACACCACAGCCGGGCTTGTCTGCCCATGATTGGCTGTTCGCTCATTACACTACGTAACACCCCAGAATGGGCCGTGACTTTTCACTCTATGCACATGCGCAAACAGTTCTCTATGCACATGTGCAAACAGTTGTTTACTAGGAGTTGACAGCGGAAGTAGGCGCCATCTTGCCATGGCGAATGTCTCTCCAGCTTCACCGCTCCCCACAAAAGACTGTGCCATGTAGGAAAATGCATAGAAAGAGGAATCAGAATTAAGATTTCTCAAGGAAATACCAATTTGTCATGTATTTTCAAAAGAAACTGAAATAACAGTGGAGTCATAACTGGTGTTTGTCCCACAAGATGCATCCTGGGAAAAGGGAAGTTTCAAGTATGGTGCTAAAAGGAAGCAAGCTGTATCTAAGTGAAAGTGCCTCCACTGATCCAAGGAACACCCTGTATAGCAACACTGGATACTGAATCAGGGAGTTTCACTCCAGAATATCTCCTACCTAGTGACAAGGTTTTCCTCATTATTATCCAACTTTCTTAAAAAACCAACACATCATGGACAGTTTATTTATTTTTTTTAAGCATCTATCTCCTTCAGTCTGTCAGAGACAGAGTGAAGCAGGCCTTTCATTTGTTCCCAAAGCCGCGAAGGCTTGTAAATCCTGTTACCACTGATAAGCTCAAATGAGCAGGCATGGGAGGAAAGAGCTACGCGCCCATGATGCTCTGCTGTTCTGTTTCCTCCCTGTTTCTCTTTATGGGAAGCCAAGAGCTTACAAGTGCTCTCCCAATTTGCTCATTAGTACCTAACAAATCGTTGAGATTCCTTTTGTTTTGTTTTGTTTTTTCTATCATGGATAGACCATGTCCCTGATGCTTGGAATTGATTCATTAGTACAATTATATTGAGGTCACAGATCCTCCCTCGTAACTGGGATGCAGGGAACTTCCCACAATTAGAGGAGACACAGTCCACATCCATCAAAAGAAGTGCTTTGGCCATCAGCAACAACGTGGCATCCCTCCTTTGTGGTGTTTCATAATGAGCTGGAGACATAGAGGCAGGCTGTCCCGAGGCCTCGGGGAAGGCTCCTAAAGATGATTTCTAACTTCATCCAAGAGGATGAAAGTGCCTTAGCTCAGATCACTGGAATGCAAGCTATCACAAAGACCTTCTCTTGTAGAGGGCAACAGGAAGCCAGAATCATTTTTGTTTCTCATTAAAATCTGATGATGATCTAGAATTGTAGAATTTTAACATACTGGCTATTTGTCTACATTTTGGCTTTGGTTTTGAACCACAGAATTCATATAGTAATATAGTAAAATTTTGTAAGTTCTGATTATAAAGAAGCCTCAGAAAAATCATTATTTCTTTTAGATTTATTTCTTTATTTGTGTGTGTGTGTGTGTGTGTGTGTGTGTGTGTGTGTGTATTTGTGGGTGTATACAGGTGAGTTCAGGTGCCCATGGGAGCCTGAAAAAGTATGAAGGAGTTATAAGGAGCTCCATACTGTTCCTCTGCAAGAGCAGGAGATGTTGTTTACCACAAAGTCATCTCTCTGTCCCCAAAAGGTAACAATTTTCAGGCAGTTCAACTGCGTTTTATACCCTTTATTTAATTATAATATTAAAATATGGAGCTTACATTGAGAAATCTAAAGGAGCTTTATTCCTTTCCCATTCTTTTTAAAGAGAGTGAAATGATGGTTCGTTTCCTCAGAGGTGGTCAGGTGAGTCTTATTGTCACTCAAGGGACTCTTCCAAAGAAACATCACATTCAGAAAGTAAGGAGAAGGACATGGACATCAAAACAGAGATAATGAAGTCGAGCAAAGAGAAATGTGACTTAAATAGGCATTTATTGTGGTTGAATCATGTTTAGCCATGTGTTCTGGACATACACCCAAAGGGTAAGTTGGGTGGCATATCACCTTAGATAGAAAGGGAGGAAGGAGCATTCTGACTTAGAAGTGCTGGTCACATTCCTTCTGGGACTCAGGCCTTTCCTATAATGATGGTTTAATTCAGTCTTGTCAATTACCTGTTCTGAGAGAGCTGAACATTGTGCCGCCTTGCTGGAAATGGTCAAATCCCATTAAACTTCTGTTGTTTGTAGCACAGAGAAAAGGAAAGATCCAGTGATCCAATTAAGACACAAATGACCAGGGGTCTGTAGCACTGAATCAGTTTTTCGGGTATGACCAAGAAAACCCAATTTCCATGTTGGCTAGGAGCCTGTTTCAGCCCTTACTCACCTTTGCTGTCAGCTTCCTAGCCATGGTCAGAGACTCAGCCTCCAAGGGAACACACTTGATGGTTTTCTCTGTATTCATAGAAGAAGAGCCCCCGTAGGGAGGTGGGTGGAGTGGCCAAAAGACCATCTCCATACCCGCCCACCCTTCATTTCCAGAAAGGAGGGGAAGGAAATTACCAGGGTGTGAGATGCTGCCTCTTGAGAACAAGGAAATTAATGCAGCTACCTGAATTATGTGCATGACACATTTGCATATTGCTCACTAGCAGTTTCTGAGGAAACACAAATTTTGTGTAATTCTAATCTCTTTTGCAAAGCAAGGGAAGAGGAAAAACTACCTCCAGTTTACTGTCTCCAAAGAAAGCTGAATTTTAGGATTGAATTTGCTAACGTTTAGTGGTAGGCTAAATGCTCAAATATATGGGTGCACCTTTTAAATCACTCTTTGTGTGTGGCAGAGTGTAAATATCATGCATTTGTGCATTCATGCATGTGTGTGTGTGCGTGCACATGCATATGTGTGTGTGTGCACATGCACGTGTGTGTGTGTGTGTGTGTGTATGTACTGGCTGGTTTTGTGTGTCAACTTGACACAGGCTGGAGTTATCACAGAGAAGGGAGCTTCAGTTGGGGAAGTGCCTCCATGAGATCCAGCTGTGGGGCATTTTCTCAATTAGTGATCAAACAGGTAGGGCCCCTTGTGGGTGGTGCCATCCCTGGGCTAGACGTCTTGGGTTCTATAAGAGACAGGCTGAGCAAGCCAGGGGAAGCAAGCCAGTAAGGAGCATCCCTCCATGGCCTCTGCATCAGCTCCTGCTTCCTGACCTGCTTGAGTTCCAGTCCTGACTTCCTTTGGTGATAAACAGCAATGTGGAAGTAAGCTGAATAAACCCTTTCCTCCCCAACTTGCTTCTTGGTCATGATGTTTGTGCAGGAATAGAAACCCTGACTAAGACAGTGTGTATGTGTGTTTCTGCGTGTATGCATGTGGAGGACAGAGTTCAGTGTCAGGTGTCATTCTCTATCATTATCAATGATAATTTATAGATTGAATATCTTGTATCATTATATCTATGTCTCCTGAACCATTATATTCATTTTGGAGGGTATCTAGTATAATTTAATATTATTATGGTAATCATGGAATTTGGGGAATGGAATGACTGATTCATTGTCAGTTTATAACCAGGCTGATGTAGCAAACTCAAATGAAGACCAATTATCAATGTCTTTGTAGTTAATAAACTTAATATCTGGAGAAGTGAGTCCTTCTAAGGAAAATCTTCTAGGCAGAGAAGGCACAGGAAGGCAGAATGCTTAAAGTTTATATCAACTTCTTTTTGTGAGGCTTAAGCAATTTTCCTGTTGCAATCGGCAAGTATCACTGTAATCCTCAAGATTTCTAGCTGAGCAAATTGGTGAAGCTCGCAAGCCTTTCTGAAATAAGGAAAATTGGCATATTTTAGAAAAAAAAAGAGTTGGGAGATTTTTTAACAATTGCTTTTTGCTGAACAAAAGGCTGGTACTTTCCTTGATCAAGTTGCAAAAATGCTGTCTGCTCTGTGAGTTTTGTCAAGAGAAAGATTACACATTTTATAAACCTGGCTTGACTGGTTTTCTGTTTTGATTTTGATTTCTGATTCTGCTCTGGTTCGACTTAGCTACCAAAGTTGACAGACCATTGCCCCAAAGTCTCAGCTTCCAGTCTCTGTCTCTCCCTCCCTAGTCCTCTCTATGTGTCTCTGTCTCTTCCCTCCTTCAATCACTGTGTTAAAGGTCTTATCCAGATGAGTTTGACCCAGAGGTACACAGGGTGGATCTGACATCATTAACCATTCACTTCCTTTCCCTTCTTTTGAGTTTTCTTATCGGATAAAAGATGCTAGTGTTGAAGTCATAGTTTCTAAAGAAACAAGGCTTGAGGATGCTCCAGGTACTACATTTAGAGCTGGGGGCTAGATTTGGAACGTGCCAAGCATTTTGAGGCCAGAGCACACATCTTTTCTCTTTGTGAAGATGCTGTACTCAACAAGAATAATGACAACACACAAGGCATGGACTCACAAGCACTGAAGCATGGTGTGAAGTGGGCTTCATGTATTATTTAATTGTTAGTCTGACCTTCAGACTAGAACCCTGGAGCTATAACAAGGATAATGTATTTAAGAAACCCAGCTGGTAAGTGGTAAAGCATGGACTGACGACAAATTCCTACCTCTCGGGACCAGAAGTTTAATCAGAAAGGTAAATCGAATCAACCAAAGAAAATTATGCTTTAAGTTAAATTAAGCATTCCAAAATTATCTAGTAATCTCATCGCTGCTTCTCGACACATGTCAGATTTGTGTTGGTACTCTCAAAATTAATTTACCATATGTTTGTATCTCTTGTGCTAGACTTTGGAGCAACTGTTAGAGTTCAATAAAAAAGTTCCGATACATTTCATACTCTCATGAAGTTCTGCCTTGGAGAATCTCCCTACTTCAAGTTTCTCAAGTTGAACTTCTTTTCAAGAATAATTAAATTATTTCACTGAGTTTTAGTTTCTGTCTGTCTGCTTGCAGATTTGTATGGTGACCCATTTCATCATAACATCATTGTATTTATTTAGATTTTTCTCAATCAAAGCAGTTGACATCAATTGTTATGCTGGTTATGCTACAGAAGCAGATGTGCACCCTTGTATAGAGTACGCTACACATTCCCTCAAAAATGTTTGCTATGTAGCAACCTACAAATTGGAACTCTTTCAATTCAACACAGACTTTGGGTTTCATTTAATTTACTTTCTCCATTTTTACTATATTTTTCCCAATGTTTTTTAAGTCAGAAGAAGGGTAAACAGAAAGGTAGCAGTGAGTGGGGCAGCATTTCTTTTCACAAAGTGAAAGATGCTGATGCTGGAAAACAGTCAGAATGAACAGGGAGGTCTGTCTAAATGACTGAGGACGTCAGTGATGACGTCAGCACCGGGCACTGACTTAACAGAACTCCATTGGGAATTGTCGTTCTTCTGTGTGTCTGATTCACAGCTAACCTCTAGCAATGTACTCAGACCATGGGAGAAGGACTAAATTGTCAACTAAAATTTTCTTAGAAACAAAATAACTTCAAATTTATCTTATCTTGTTTTTAGTTCCCAGACATTGTAAAATGACACATAGGAACTGCTTGCATGCCTCTGTGGCATTAATATTGGTCTAAAGAAATGTAAAACAAGCTGTTTCATCCATAAAAATAGCAAATGCTATAGAATCTTATGATTTTTTTCAGACATACATGCATACACACAGATATAGACACACACAGATACACACACACACACACACACACACACACACACACACACACACGCAATCAAATGCTGCACTCATTGTATCTGTAACCCACCTGTGGAATATCTGTGTACTATGAACCCTCTGTGGTTTAGCCATCATAGAAGAGCCATCAGAACCCAGCCTGATGGTAGAGCCTAGCTCCTGCGACTCTCTGCTCAGCAGTTCTTTTTCCAACTGCAAGAAAAAAAGCCAAGGGAATGAAAAACAAACTTCTGATGATTTCAAGGTTGGTCAGGGCCAGAAAGGGCAGTCACATTAGTTGTCTGGGGTCAAGGGCTAAGAACAGAGAGACGGATATAAGGATGTCATTTGCAAGGATATTGTCCCTGGCAATGAGCCCTTTGAGCCCTCTAGAAGAGATGATGCCAGCGCCAGGATCCACAGCACTTCTCAGGCCTGCCAGAAACATCGACAGGCACATCTACATTCATAGGGTCAGTGGCTGTCCCTTCCCCTAGAGACGCACCATGCCCAACCACCAATTTGCACATGTAGACTTCATTTTCTCTGTTCTTATTAGTATACATTTAATATATGAATATATTTAACAAATAAACAGTAAATAAAAATACTCCTTTCAGGGGATGATCCTTCCCTCATGTTCCATACTCTCTATGCTAGACAGCCACTATGTATTTTAGGCTTGGATTTATTATTATTATTATTATTATTATTATTATTATTATTATTATTATTATTTCTTGTTTACGATGGTGCATATGTAGGGAGTTACAGTTGTGCACTTCCATATCTGTTTTCGATCTGTCCATATCACTCTGCAGTCTTTCTTTCCTCTGAGTGGTCCTTCCCTTGGAATTGTTGGGATGTCACCTGAGTGAATAGCCCTGTGGTTTCGCTGTAGAATGGTGTTTTATAATGCATTAAGATTGTAGTTGGCTGCTTAACTTTTAATGTACTTCCCTTCAGACTTTACAATAATGAGATAACAAGCACCCTCTAACTTTCCCTGTTCTGGCTTTTCTTTAAATAACTTAAAAGCTAGATGGAATGGCCTCAAATATACCTTTCAATGGATTTGGTGCTTGAAAGCCTAAGTCTCTGATTAAGAGCAAGGAGCATACTTACAGATTTATGTCCTTTCTGGGCTCCTGCTTTGCCAGTGTTAGGGAAACTTTTATGGTTCTTTCCAGCATTCTTTGTATTTTTGTTTTACGAAAAATGACTTTTAGGATGAAGATAAGGCAATTTTATTTTACTGAGCTCCTACTGTGCCAGACACACATGTACGTGCCCTCTTATATCCTCTGAGAAGCAGAGGACACTGCCTTCAGTTTACAAGCAAAAGCAAAGCTCAAGAGATACGAAATAAACTGCTTGAGATTACACACTAAGTAAGCGGTGTGTTATAAATTTAAATTCTCTGACTCTAAAGATGCTTGCAATCTCTCCTTTGCCTTGTTACCTTCTAAATCGAATTCCGTTTTCAATGTTGTTTATTTTTCTCTCTGTGCTCTTCATTTTGACACAGATGCCGTAAACCAAACCAGCATTTCTCATATCCCTCTGTTCCCCTGCACGGAGTGAAGCTTCCGACTTTTTCTACTTGGGACTTGAAATATGGAAATTAAGGATTTCTTTGCTGTGGTCTCCCCTCTAAGGGGAAGTGTGTTACAAGGAGAGGTGTTCTATGAAAAATTAAATGGGTTTGCTTGAATGTGGTTAGCCTGCTTCTCGCATTTTCAGTTGTATCAATTTGATACCAGTGATGCATGGCTGGTTTGCGTCTCCGTGCTTTGCCTCCCAAGTCAGCCATCTCTGGTTTCATGCGAAGAATCTTCTCTGAGAGAACTAGCAGCTGGGGAGGGCCTGCTAGGCTGTCCTGTGCATTGTTAGATGCTTGCTAGGTCACTGTTTGATCCCAGTTCTGAATATCTTATATTATGAGCTTGCGGGCTCTTTAGATAAACTAAATAAGTATTACTCCCGTGGTTTGCTGACTCTGAATGTCTTCTTACTTATTTCGCATCTGCTCACCTAAATTACATTTTCACCATCAGATAATAGAATTGTATTATATAGTCATTTCTCCAGGTACTTACCTATAGCCACTGATTTTTTTATATTAGTATCTTCCGTTGTTCATGTGTTTATTCATTCCACAAATATGCACTCCTTATCTGCTCTATTCACAGCCCTGATTAGGATGTGTTCACAGGCATTGGCACATGATGTAAGGTTGCCCAGGATACTTTCCCTTTAATGCCTGCTCTCAAAAACCATGACTTCTCATTGTACCTGATATCGATGTATTCGTCTGCAAAGGTAGTCTCAAATTGAATAGTAAGAAAGACAATGACACATACATGCTGCAAGTCAGACAATGTATGATAAGACAAAAGTGTGAAAACCACCCTGGGTGATCTGCACTTTTGCTCTGAAAAGATCAGGTTCAGAATGAAGTAGAAGTGTTTGAAGGCTTTGCTGTGTAAGAACAGATCTCACTTAACTGTGATTAGAATAGACTCAACACAGAGAGACACTACCCCGTATTTTCTGCCCCATGTGTATGTGTGCATGTGTGCATGTGTGGACGCACACATAATACACACACACCTACAGATGTGCATATGTGGGGATCAAAGGCCAACATAGGATTACTTCTTGTACCATCTATTCTCTACTTTATTTTAAGACAGACTCTCCTACTTTATGTGGTTTCCTCTGTGCCCATCAGTGTTGTGGTTATAGACATGTGGCTCTACACAAGCTTTAACCTATGGGTATTGTGATTGCACAGTAAGCGTTTTACACATGGAGTCATCTTCCACTCCCCTCCTCTGTGCTTTATTAATAATATAATTGCTCTTTAATGCAACTGAGCCTAATTTGACTTAACTTGTTGAAAATTTACTCCTCTGGTCATTAAATAATAGTACTATAACAAATTCCTGTAAGTTATTGGAACACACTTCCTTTGGAATTTTTTGTAAATTATCCCATCTATTAAGGATATTGAGTTGCTTCTTTTAACTCTGTTCCATATGGAGATGAAATTACTGTGGAAGAAAGCACTTCTTAGGAATAAATAAATGTAGGTCTCTAAGCAGTTTTCAAATCTGTTTTTATCCAAAATGAAGTAGTCTTACCATTCATCTCTCCAGAGATTCCATTCAACAAATATATTATGATTTGTCAGGCATTGTGCTGTTTGGGAAATCTCAGAGTTAGGAAGTCCTAAGAAAACTGGATTGATTGAAGTTCTACATGATTTTTGTTAGGAAAAAAAAGATGTTTGTCTACTGCACTGCTATCTTTATTATTATTATTATTCACAATAGATTCTTCTCTCATACCCAACCACAGTTTCCCTTCCCCCCACTCCTCCTAGCTTCCCCACACATCTCCCTTCTCACCCAGATCAACACCCCCTCCATTTCAGAAAAGTGTATATTAACTATTCAACAAAATAGAAACTGAGGGCACTCTACCCAATTCGTTCTATGAAGCCACAATTACTCTT
>NW_022196904.1:181871431-181881531 GCF_008632895.1 Mastomys coucha | reverse complement strand
AGATGTCCCTCAACAGAGGAGTGGATACAGAAATTGTGGTACATCTACACAATAGAGTACTACTCAGTTATTAAAAACAATAAATTTATGAAATTCTTAGGTAAATGGATGGATCTGGAGCGTATCATCCTGAGTGAGGTAACCCAATCACAAAAGAACACACATGGTGTGCACTCTCTGATAAGTGGTTATTAGCCCAGAAGTTTGGAATATAGGAAGAACAACCCACGAACCACAAGGAACTCAAGAAGAAGGAAGACCAAAAGGTGGACATTTCATTCCTTCTTAAAAGGGAGTACCAAATACCCACAGAAGGAGTTGCAGAGATTAACTATGGAGCAGAGACTGAAGGAAGAGCAAGCCAGCCTAAATATAGCTATCTCCTGTGAGGCTCTGACAGTACCTGACTAATACAGATGTAGAGGCTCACAGCCATCCATTGAACTGAGTACAGGGTCCCCAGTGAAGGAGTTAGAGAAAGGACCAATGGAGCTGAGGGGTTTGTAGCCCCTTAGGACAAACAACAATATGAACTAAGTAGTACCCTCAGAGCTCCCAGGGTCTCAACCACCAACCAAGGACTGCACATGGAGGGGTCTGATTGTTCTGGCAGCATGTGTATAGTAGAGGATTGCAAATTCGATCATCAAAAGGAGGAGAGGACCTCGGCCCTGTGAAGGTTCTGTGCCCCAGTGTAGGGGAATGCCAGGGCCAGAAAGTGGGAGAGGGTAGGGTGGCAAGGCATGGGGAGGGAGGAGGCAACAGGGGTTTGTTTTTGTTTGTTTCTTTGTTTTTTGGAAGGGGAAACTGGGAAAGGAGAAATTTACATGTAAACAAAGAAAATATCTAATAAAAAAAGAAAAGAAGAAAAGAAAAGTGTACATCATCAAGAGACGACAACCAAAGATGACATAATAATACAAGGCAAAAGCCCTCATATCAAGGTTGGACAAGGCAACCTGATAAGAGACAAAGAGCCCCATGAGCAGGCAAGAGTCAGAGACACACCTGCTACTACAGTTGGGAGTCCCACACAAACACCAAGCTAACAGCCATAGCCTTTACTCAGAGAACCTGGTGCAGACCCCATGCTGGCCCTGTGCTTGCTGCTTCAGTCTGTGAGCCCATGGGAGCCCTGCTTAGTTGATTTGATAAGCCATATTCTCTTGGTGTCTGGCATCTCCTCTGACTCCTACAGTTTTTTCTCCTTGTCTTCCTTTGGGTTCTCTGATCTCTGAGTAAAGGGACCCAATGAACACTTCCAATTTAGACTCTCCCTCTGCATAATGTCTGGCTATGTGTCTCTGCATCTGTTCTAATAAATAGGTGGAGGAAGTCTCTCTGACAAGACACCAATCTATGAGTATAGCAAAATATCACTAGGAATCATTTCATCGATTATTTTTTATCAGTCATATTTGATTCTACCCTCGATATCTACAATGCTATCTTAAATCAACTAACATTTGATCATCTGAACATATTTAATGACAAGGTGGGCTCTCTGATGTGAAGCTCCTGATATTATTCACATTCCACAGTAGAGGCATGCCTATTCATTCTTCCTTTTATTTCTTCTATCTCTCCTTTTGTTTTTCAGATCTACTGTCTTGTCCATGCTTCTCTTTTTTCGTACTTCTAATCCCTTTCAGTCGGTTTCAAATATCCTCTCCTCTCTTCCTCCCTTCCTAACTTAACAAATTGTCCCACTTTTACAGTGATGGAATTACAGGTGTGTCACCATACTCAGGTGTGTATATTGCCCTCATAGACCCTAGGCCAAGAAAAGCCAGGTTCAGGGCAGTGCTCTCCCTCTTCCTGTGTGTGTTTGTGTGTGGAGAGGAGGGTATCGCAGGTGCATGAGACTATGCATGTATTATTAAGTCAGCAGGAGTCTGTTAATGTTGTGTCCAAATTGAAGAAGAAAAGTAGTAGTTTCTCCCTAGCCTGCATGACCTGTCTAGCCACACATTTTGGGGCTCATCGAGAGTGTCAGACATGGGTTATATCTCATGGAGTGGGACTTAAATCTGAATCAGAAAATAGTTGTTGGCTACTCCGTAATATCTGCAGACATATCTTTTCAGGCAAGTTACTACTGTATCTCACAGGATTCTCAGCTGGATAGGATAGATGATGACTTCTCTGTAGAGTGAGGAGTGCATCGCACCTTCCATCACCATGAAAGCCAGCTGGTAGGGATAGTGTGTTCAGGTCAGCACTAGCTGGATTTCTCCACATTTTATGACACAGTATGGAATAGCTTTCAGCAGGAGGATCTTGCTATGAGTTTCTGGAGTTCGGTCAGTAGGCTTAGCAATTGCCTGAAATATTTTGGGGTCTATGGTACTGCACTGGCCAACAGCTCAAAAAAGAAGAAACTCATTCCTGGTATGGGCGTTTTGTTTGGTAGTCTATGGTGTCTAGTAGGGTATTGTTTCCTAATAAAATGCAAGCTCAGTTGAAACTTTTTATGTCGAAGTCTATGTATACATTTTAGGGAGCTTTTACAGTAGTAGGTTTCAATATGACCTTTTCAAAATGACTTGGCTGCTCACTACCCCTCCTCATATTCCCCCTTGTTTGTTTGCTTTTCCATTCTTTCTCTTTTCCTTTTCTTGTCTTTTCTTTTCTTTTCTCTTTTAAAAAGTTCTAATCCTCAGGTGTCTGTCTTTCGATCCCTTTCCCTAGCTGGGCTGCCTTGTCTAGCTTCAATAGTAGAGGATACACGCAGTCCTACAACTACTTAATATGCCAAGGCGAAGTGATATTCATGGGAGACCTCCCGTTTTCTGAGGGATGGGGGATGGGTGACGGGGACTAGAGAGGGTGGGTTGGGAGGAGAGAATGGAGGGGAATCTGTGATCAGGATGTAAATTAAATAAATAAATTAACTAAAACAGAGCAAAGAGGAGGAAAGGGAAGGACTTTGAGGGAAAGGAGGAGAGGGGAAAATGTAATTATATTATAATCTCAAAAGATAATAAAAAAGCCATTTTAAACTGTTTTACTCTCCCTTATGACCTCCACATGTGATGTTTCAGCCATCAACAATTCCATTGTCTTCCCTGACCACTGTGTCCTGAAAACCTACCCCAAGTTCTCTGGATAGATGTTCTATGATTTATTGTCATATCAGCTTCTCTACATGTTGTGGCTAATTTCCCCTTGTCTTACCTGAGACAGCCCCAGTTTAATGCTTCCTTGACTCTTTATTTTGGAGCCAGCCCTAAATTCGCTCCCCCAGAACCCAGTTCTTCATTTATATCTGCCAGATGCTCAACACACATGGCTTTCTCAGTAACTGATGACTGAATATTCAGTTGTTATTAGAAATGTTTTCAAACTACATCCTTGTTGATAAAGCAAATTGGGTTCCTGACCATTGCTTCTTTTCCTTGTTGCGTCTTTGGATCCCACAACTGTTCTTCCTGTCATCCTTGGCTCTTTTAGTCCTTCCAGAGTATGTCTTTCTCACACAGGGCACATCACACTTGGAAGCTCATGATTCATACATCTAGGTATAAACCTAGGAACGTCTCTTTCTTTGACCTTGATGTTGAAGTGTTTCTCTTTGTGGTAAGGATAGGATGAGGTGGCACTCAGTCAGTCTAGTCAAGTACAGCTCAACAACAGCTGGGGAGTGTTCATCCTGGTATCGCAGGGAAATAAGTCTCTTTTTCCCAATACACAATTCTGGAAGCTCTAGGGACCATCCTTTCATGATTGGCTACCTCCGGGTATGTCCTGTGAAACACGCTTTCCTTCGGGGACCATCACACTCACTAGCCTCCACCCTACCTCTCTCCCTCTTTCCCTAGCCTCCACCCTACCTCTCTCCCTCTTTCCCTAGCCTCCACCCTACCTCTCTCCCCCTCTTTCTGGTGCGAGTAGAGCAGCTTTCATCCTTCAGATGGTTTGTGACTGTGTTGTGAAGGGACATCATCAACTTTGATCAGAATCTCTTCCTGGAAATTCGCATCCTTCAGGCCAATAATATTTAATTTCTAAATGTCTGCTAAAAAAAAAAAAAAAAAGCAAACCCAATGGATCCTAGGGATTTCTTTCCAATAAAGACTGCCAAGCCGGTAAGGTACAGACTCCACGCAAGATGATAGAGCTTCCTGAGAATTTACTTGATTAACAAGAAAAACTGAGCCAAGATTGGGCAGCACTAAGTCTCAACAGCACCACTTAGCATTCCAAGGAGGTCACACCTGTGGGTTTTCTTCAACTTCACAATTATGCAGAAAAAACTTGTCCTTTTATTGTTTTACTTTTCTAGAATTTGTTTTCTGTCATTTGTGTCTGAAAGGATTCTGATTCATCCATTAAGGCCGAGAAAGGCTTTGTCTGTAATCTTTTGTCCAAATAGAAAAAACAGTTTTTGAGTTGACGCTCAGTGAAAAGATGAGCAGCTGTACTTGGAGATTGATTCTTCTGAGAGAGGGCCCACAGCAATGGTCACAGGTGGTCACAAGGATTTGGCCTTTGCGTCATGCATGAAGTTGCACAACAAGACATTAGAATGGCTAATAGATCCCTCTCTGGGATTTCCGTTTTGCCTCCTACCACAATGCAAAAGCCTACACACGCAGATGGCATATTTCATTAATACAAACAGAAGTCCAAGCAACAGATGCTTCGGGGACCAGGGGAAAGAAGATCTCTATATTTCTCCAACAGCAACAACGTCAATGACAAATTTTTTCCCACTGAGCATATTGAACCAGGAGCAGAGAAACATGTAACTTTCAAGCCTCAGGCACTTCGTGGTATTTAAAAGAAGGAAGATCAGAAGCATTAATTTTGTACAAAGAGTGCTAATGCAGAAGGTAACATTGGAGAAAAAAGAAAGAGGAGAGAGAGGGGGAGGGAGGGAGGGAGAGAGGGAAGGAGAGGGAAGGAAAGGGAGAGAGGGAGAGAGAGGGAGAGAGAGAGAGAGAGAGAGAGAACAGGAGAAACTGAGATACACCCTGGGAATACATAGACCACTACTGATAGTGTTCAGTGATTGCCAAAAGTGTGTGTGTGTGTGTGTGTGTGTGTGTGTGTGTGTTTTAAAAAGCTAGTCAGGAGTATTAGCCTCTGCAGTGACAAAAGCCCAACCAGGCCAGCCGTTTGCACATTGAGGGCAGCATTAGGATGGCTCTTGTTCCTTTCTTACATTACCTTATGCAAAATACAATGCAGAGATGATTACTTACTAGCAAGCAAGAACTGATGACTAGTTTACATCAAATTGAACATCTAAACCTCTAAGGTAGTTCAACACATAGCCCTAAAACCCACAGAAGTCTTTCTGATCATACTCTGCTAAGTCCGCACGGCTTCGGACAAGCGCCTGGGCAGGAGTGTGGGCAGGAAACATGCTTGAGAACAGAAAAAGTCAATAATGGCTCTCTACCATGTGAGGCTGCTTTGCCGAAAGACCGCGAGCAAGTCACGACAGGCGATAGTAAGTGTAATTTCTGTGGCTGCACAGTAGAGGAAGCATGAGCCTAATGAAACCCTTTCGGTAGTAGTTACACAGTATGCTCTGTTCACAGAGATGAAGAATTTGCACTACTTTTCACACCTTTAAACTTGCTCACTTTGACACCGTGTGCACTTGCAGCTCATTCAGTTGTCAGTACTGAAAGCACTGAGTTATGCCAAAGAACCACGATTCTTTTGCCTCTGGCTTTTCAAGGTTTTTCCTTTCATTCCTTTTCTTTCTGGTGCTGAAGGAAAACACTAATGAAATGCCCACAGAGCTGTAGGGAGCAAAAAAGAACACCGTTGACAAATCCTGCTTAGGTTTCCTTTGTATGTGTGCATGTGTGTGTGTAATTCTAAGAGTGATACATTACAAGTTCAAAGCCCTGGTGATCTAAGGCTTGTCCTGCATCAGGAAATCTGTCCCTAAGGAATGAAACTTGCTTGTCCCAAGAGCTCATCCTGATCCTCCTCTATTCTTCTAAATTCCCTGGAGTCAGAGGGAGTTCCCTTAGACACTGCTCTGGGAGGGTTAGACATGCAGTTGAGTGTGCATGAGAATGGTCACAGTTTTCCTTTATGTCATTTAAATCTTCTAATAGAAACAGCTCCGTGATCAGAATGAAGAAATTAAGCAAGGTAACAAACAGTCGACAAATACAAGTCCCCAACAACTCCTGCGTCTTACCGTCACTCCTGATTTTATGGATAAAGTGAATATAAGTTGCACTGTGCTTTTCTTTTAGGAAAAAGCAATGAACAAGAGATTCCCCCTTGAGGCCCTTTAGACCTTAACATTCTACTTAACACTCTCTAATTTGAAGTTACTGCTTCCATTTAAGAAACTGTACGATATTTCTCAGCCTGGGAGGGATGAAAGCACATCCTTATCTAAGAGCTTTGGAGTCATGGGAAGAATTTTGGCAAATAAACTTTTAATCTTATACAGTATTTCTTTGCTCTTTCTCCTAACAGCCATGCAGGAGTCAGATTTTTAAAATAATGTCAGCAGAGAGCAGAAAGGACACAGTCCACAAACTGCAGAAGTCCTTGGTTATGCTAGTGCTTGATGCTCCCTGAAGTGTTCAGCTGAAATCCTTGGATACACTGGTGCTCTGTGCTCCCTGCAGTGCTGAGCAGAAGTCCTTGGTTACACTGGCGCTCTGTGCTCCCTGCAGTATTCAGCTGAAGTCCTTGGTTACACTGGCGCTCTGTGCTCCCCGTGGTGCTCTGCTTGAACAGAACTGCTCACCTACCAGGGAGGGTGGCTTTTAAATCAGCCCCACCAAAGGCTGGTTTTAGAGCTACTTCTTGAGATTCATGCTAAATGATGGTTTCTCCGGGTCCTCTAGATGCAGCATAGCTTTGATGCTAACATAAAGATCACTTAAGACATTATTTGCCTGTCTGTGATCACAAGTCATACAACAGAGCCAAGTTTGAAAACTTCATATTAGAGTCTTTATGAGATTAAAAACAAACAAACAAACAAAAACAAAGTCCAAAGCAATCAAATATATTGGCAATATGTTCACACCATAAAAACCTACACCGACTTCTAGAGGGAAACCTTCCCATGTTTATCCTGTTGGGTAGACATAGAGAACATTGATAAGTCATGGAGAGATGTGACCACTCAGGTAGCTAAAAGTTCTGTTCTTTTTTGCATATGCAAATGCGAAGAGCCCTCTTTTACAGGGGTTTCAGGAAAACTAACTGAAGTAGACAACCAACCCTGTTCTCAGAAGGTGTCAGTGTGTTCTCTATGTCCTATCTAAATTTTGAGATGAATGAAATATGGAACCATGTCTGCTTTGCTCATTCATCTCTTTCTTCAGGTCAATGCCTGGCACACAGTAGGCACTCACTCGATATACATTCCCTAAATTCATCTAAAACAAAATACAAATCTCAGTAATTTCAGCTACATTATAATTATCTCCAAGACCTTACTATAAGTGCATAGTTCTCTAGCATAGAGATTTAGAGTTTGAACGTAGAAATGAGCCCTCCGTTTTATGGCATTGTTTTGAAGATATGAAATTGGATGTAGAAAAAAGCCTACAAGAGAGGAATTGTAACAAACTTTTCCGAATCAAATAAATAAATAAATAAATAAATAAATAAATAAATAAATAAAACAAAACAAAGCAAAAACTTGAATTTGTAACTTCTCCCTGTCTGTTTTCCTGTTTGAAATAAAGGAAAAAATGGGGCTAAACTTCTGTCCTCTGCATGCTGAAGTTTTTAAACAGGTTACGGATTGAGTAGAATGTCTAAACCCTGGACAGCCCCCTCCTGACATGCTGAACTCAAAACAAGTGTCCATAGATATTTCTGTGTCTTGTGAAAGATTCTACTGGAGAATGGGGAGTATTCTTCTTAAAGTCCATTAACTGTTGTGTAATAGAGTATAGGGGTAGGGAGAAATTACTGTTGGGATGTCATGGAGAGGTGGATACGGGAAATGAGGATGAGCTATCCAAATGGGAAGTAGGGAAAACTAGGGAAACAGCCTTGAGTTGAAATGAGTTTATAGCTGATGATATTAGGAATTTTGCTTTAAAATAAGGACCGTTTACTAAACTTATATGGAGTGTATATGATTTGGCAAGTTGTTTTGTTAAAGCAAAATCCTTTCGGGAAAAGGTACAGGACACATCAATAGCATGTATTGAAAGTCAAATTTTGAAGTTAGTCAATATGACATATAGCAGAGCCAAACTTGTCTACACTTCTTTAAGCAAAGCATAGTACCTTCAAGGCATCAGTTCCCCATTCCTTGAATGACAACACATAACTTTGTATGCTTATTCCTTCTGAAGTAGAATACTAACTTAGAAAATTACAGTTCTCATGTAGGGTTGCTGGAGTACCGGGCTAGAGGAACTTCATTTGCACACCTTGAGTGAATATGCCAGTTTAGTAAAGCTTATGGAAAATATGGTGGCTTCCATTTGGATGGAAATGGGGACTAGCCAGTGAGGGCTTCAGAAACAGAAAAGGAAAATTCCTGAGCACGTTGTAAAGTAACTTTGTCCTTGGGCTTTTATGTAGATTGAATCCCACACACAATTTGGAAATAACTGTGTTGGAGTTATATGTTTCATTGTAAGCAGGACAAAGCATATTTTCATATTTGCCTTCATAATATTTTAGCTGAATCACTTTCGCATGCTTCTCCTTGGTAGAGAGGCTAACATTTTATGTAACTCGTGATTTCTGCCCTGTACTTAGCTATTTGGTAACTTTAAAACTTTTCACTCTACTGTGAACCTCAGCACTGAGAAATCACTTGCCTTACATGTAGAGTGCATTTAAAATTTATACACTGTCACTTAGACAAGGAGAAATATAACTTTATTTCCTTGTCACTAAGTTCTACTTGACCTCCAGAACCCTTTTCTTTTTGAAGGGGGGATATATGCCACTTGAATTTATGCTATTCACTCCTGCGTAGCGTAAACTCTCCTCTGTAGAGCAGATGATCTTTCAGGATTGTCGGTTCAATCCTAACTTGATTTTGGGAAGACCGTAAGGCTAGGGGTGACATTTGGTAGCACAAACTAGGGGTGTTGCCTTGGGTCCATATATGATCACTGGTTCTTGGGGGACGACCTGGTCACTGCAGCCATCTGGGGGACTACCTGGTCACTGCAGCCATCTGGGGGACTACCTGGTCACTGCAGCCATCTGAGGGACTACCTGGTCACTGCAGCCATCTGGGGGACTACCTGGTCGCTGCAGCCATCTGGGGGACTACCTGGTCGCTGCAGCCATCTGGGGGACTACCTGGCCACTGCAGCCATCTGGGGGACTACCTGGTCGCTGCAGCCATCTGGGGGACTACCTGGTCACTGCAGCCATCTGGGGGACTACCTGGTCACTGCAGCCATCTCAGGGGAGTTCAGCTGTCCTTTGTTTCTTGATGCTATGCATTGAACTGAGTGGGCTAGGAGACAAAGCTCCCATCATGTTTGCTGGTGCTGGTATTTCCTTAAAACGTGATGTACCTACATTTTAATCCCTAGCTTGAATACTGATCTTCATTCTCTCTTCCTACTAGCACTCCACCTGACCCTAATGATCCGTACTGATTATTGTAAGCTACCCAGGTAGGGTGAGACACTGAAATACAAACTTGTTTCCCTGTTCCAGAAGGAACGCCATAAAGGGATATTTGTTGTTCACTGTCTGCTGCTCCCAGAAGAGAAGATTTTTAGCTCACAGATGGCAGGCCTAAATGTTCTCCAGTCCATATAAATTTCATATGGCCATTTGCCTTCCTGGCTGTTCCTCTCTTCCCACCACTTCAAACACCATTCCTCCTTCTGCCAGCCATGTGATCTGTACCACTTCCTACACAGTGCTCCTTATGCTTTCTGATTCTGCCAAGCACTGGTAAGGGGAATCTCTAGACTTTTAAAAATGTTCACAACAAAACACTTCTATGTTTTATATATCTAACTATTGCTTATCAAAATATTTTTATTTCTAAATTTCTTTTGTAGCCAGTGATTTAAAAAATAAATAACAGTAATTTTGGAAATATTTGGATGATCCTTCCCCTCCCTCTTTGGTTTATTATCTGTGTTAGCTCTCTGCCTCATTACCAGCTTCTT
>NW_022196904.1:181848566-181871421 GCF_008632895.1 Mastomys coucha | reverse complement strand
TTTGCTTTGTGTGTGTGTGTTTGGGGTGTGTGCATGTGTGTGCCTGCATGCTTGAGAGAGTGCACACGCACATACCTGTGGAGGCCAGAGACCACCATTATGTGTCTTCTTCAATCACACTGTCTCTTAGTTCTTGGTACCAGCTCTCTCAACATACCTGGAGCTCAGTTGCTGGCCAGTGAGCTCTATGAATCTGCATGTCTCCACCCCCTTTGCTGTGACTTTTGCTATGTGCCACTCTGCCTGACTAATACATGTATGATGGGGAGCCAAACTCAATTATTCACCTGCTCACCCTCCCTCCCTCCATTGTCATGAAAATATGTTAAGGGCAAGACACCATATTCCTACTAAGTAAGAGTATTACTTAGGTAATATGAAAACATACTATCACCTGAAATAATAAATCAAGTCTGACAGATGTTAATTTGGAAGAAGCCTTGATGGAACATATTTCCTGGTGAGCTGAGATTTTGTATAAGTGAAAGTTATTCCTTAGAAGACTAAAACGACATATCTTGCACATACAATAAATATGCGTGCTTCTGTACAAATGAGGCTCTGGGATGTAGCAAGAAAAATAAAAAAAGTTTTAAATTGATACATCTTATATTCTAGTGGTAAAGAGAGTATATGTATACACACATATACCATGTACTACATCTATCCAAAGAACTGTTTTAACATTAAATATATATGTATGTACCTATGTGTGCAACATATGAAAACTGTATAGCCATCGCTCTTGTGGAAAATAAAGTAAGGATGGATAATGGATAGTCTGGGAGAAGCAGGATTTTGTAGTTTTATAAATAATGAATCGAACTAACAAATTTTTCAGATGCAAGAGAGTGATCCTGGTGGACACTGGTCTAAGTCCAGAAAGAGTGACTGTTGGTAAAAATTTCTGAGGCTGGAAAATGCATACTTCATTCAAGAAGGAGCAAGGCTACAGTGGTGACCACTGAAGCAGAGTTAGTAAGGAAGAAGAGAGGAAGGCTGGATCCATAAAGGTCGCAGTGACATACTGTGCTAGGCTGACTGTGGAAGAACGTGCAGTTACCAAAGGACTGTGGCCTTCCTGTCACACTGAGATGAGGATGTAATGGAAGATTTTAATTTGATAGGAACATGCACATAAAACAGAGTGACCATGGCTGATTAAAGACTGAAGGAGAAAAGTAGAAGGAACTGATACCATTTCAGAGGCTGTTTCAGGAATCAAGGCTGTTGCTATTCAGAGCTTTTCAGTCTGTGGATGTTATAGTGTCTATAGAGGGAGATACATAGATGCTGTGTGTGTGTGTGTGTGTGTGTGTGTGTGTGTGTATCACACATATACTGTGAACCCAGCAGAAAAATATGTCTGTTATTAATATGCTGTTTGGGTTCATGTTTTCATTCAAGCACTTACTAGCTATAGTACCTTGAAGAATTCAATGAAAGCCTAAGCCATGTGAGATTTGTAAGAGTTAAATGAGGACTAGAACACATCAATGATAGGATAAAACTGATGACCTGGCTGGGCATTATTCATAACTAATTGTCTTTTGTTGTTGTTTTTGTTGAACTAGAGAAAAGACTGTTGGAATCAGATAGAATTTAGTGTTTTTTGTTGTTTTGGGGGACAAGGGAATTAGCTTTTTTATTTTATTAGTGCATTGTCTCAGCTTGTGAATCTAAGGATTCATTCCAATAAGATAAACCTGTTTTCAAGATCCGTCAGGTGTCAGTGCTTAGAAGTAAAATATACGACTATTGTTTCTCAAAAGCTATTCTTAAATTTCAAGTCAATTGTGCCCCTCTCCCCCAATAAAGTCTCCTGGCATGTTGTGGTCTTGAGAAAGGGTGTTTAAAGGCAAATCTGTGATGCTTCTCAAGTCACTTAGCTCTTCAGCCAGGGTGAGTATATATTATCACTTGATCAGTTTCTGAGTCAAAGCTCAGTAAGAAAGAATGCACATTAGACCAAAACTTTCTTATGTCCAAGGCAGGTAGACCAGTACTCCTGAAGGCAGATCAGTAGTAGCTGCCTTGTATTCAGAGCTAAATGCATGTTAAGGCCTGTGCTACTCCATCAGCTTTTATATTATGATACAAGCACTGTATCTATTTTCAAGACAACTGAGACTCAACATCCCCCATCTTGATATGTACAAGTAGCCATTCTTCTGATGAACTAACTTAGCCTCCTGTCCTGGTTTTCACTGTTGAGATAACTCTCTTAACATTTGGCAAAGTCACCTTCCCTTCTGGAAGGTCTTTGGCACTGTCCAGCATGACAGAAGATGTAGTGAGCAGGGAGTCTGTTTCTAGGCTCAGATATTTCCACTTGCTTGTAGCATAACTACTAATCTTTCAACTTGAGCATATATAGACTTCGGAGATACGCATGTAGCATAGTTGCCGCATTTCTCCAGTTGGCGTAAGAAGGAGGTATTTTGATCTTCCTTCATCAATCAAGTTTTAATGTTATCAAATCACCATTGTAGCTCTTCTTAGAAGTATCTTGGATTTACTGGCATTTTTTGGTCCTGCATGAGATCCAAGATGCTCTGATGTACAGTATGCTGAGAACTTGATGACATTACTTAAAGGTTCACTCATACACAGAGATATAGAATCATCTGACAGTGAATGATGGGTCATGAGACATACATTAGATACTTGGTAATTAGGGGATGCTAATACTTTCCCTTTTTACCATCTCTTGAGGGAGAAGAGTTGATGTAGTTATATGAATGAAATGTAGTTATATGAAGCATTTAGGATTTCACAGAAGAACATCCAGCTGCTAGAGCCAGGTGGGTCTCTGGTGGTTATTATATCTGCTGCATTTAGAAGCTTTTAGGCAAAAACCTCTCTGTTAAGCATTACTGTGGAAGGCAATTGAATCCCAGTGACTTATTCTCCACCTGGCTCCCTTAATGTAGCAGCAAATGAACTCAGTCACTCTCTAGAATTTCAAGTCCATGCCTACGCATAAACTATTTTAGATGACTTTGAAACCGACATTCCATTCATCTTCCTGAGTTTATGGGCCTGTCGGAAGACCAGACGCATGAACTCAGAAACCTCAGAAGAATTATCCTCCAGGAACTGGAAGTTGGTGTTTTATCTTAATCTCACCTTTCTCTTCTGGATCACATAACCCATTAAATGATAGAACAATAAGAGGTTAGCGTCAGAAGACTGAGTTTATAAACAGGGGAGAGAGGACAAGAGTATTCATTCAAACCCAAGATATCAGTCACCTTTGATGCCAGTTCACATGCAGATATTGAGGAATGCTCAGATATGATGCTCCTCAGCACCACTGCTCTGGCCTAATGGGTTATTAAAGTATTCATTGTCACCAGCATCTGAAGGACAAGGTTTTAACTACATGTAGCAAAGCAGACGTGTAGTAACTACTGTGGTTGGCCTTCTCCCACACTGCATTTTGAGAGGGCTTGCATCTCCCTCGCTTTACTTTCCAGAAACTTCGCAGAGAATACTTATCCAGTGAATATTCTCAATCAGGTAGCCAGGTCTTGTTTCTTTTGTTATACTTTCTAGGTTGCTATTTTGGGGCAACTGTGAATTTCTCTGCAATCCAGGAGCATCTGACTATGGACTTTGGCCCTGTTGATCTAGTCCTACATTTCTGTTGAAGATGCTTTTCCTTCTAATACTCCAACTGTGAAATTTCAGTGTGGCAAGTGAATGGGACACAAGAGCAAAAGTCTTGGATGTTCTGTCCTACAGATATCAATTCTGCATCCCACTCCAGATTTTTCCTGTTTAACATTTCCCCAACCATATTCAGAAAAGATAGAGGTATAGGTCCATATCATAAGTGCAGTTAATGATGCTATCATTAGCTATCGTTTCATCATCTCTTCATGGCTAGAATCTATCAGTCCCAGCCGAACAGCTGGGTTCAGTGTTGGAAGGTTCCTCCCAGCTGAAAACTAATGTCTACCTACAGCTTTAATTTTTATAAAATCACTACCTTCTCTCATTTAGTATTTCTAAAACACTGGAAAGTAGAAATAATTATTATTGTTGTCAGTCACCATTACCCTCATTAGTGAGTCCATTAGTTTATTCATGAGAAAGGAAAGGCTCAGAAAAACAATGATGCTGGCCAGATTATAAATGCAAGCCATTCCTCTCTGTTCCTATATTGAAAATACTGAAAAGATTGTCCACCAGAGTAATTAAGACTGCAGGGTGACATATTTCCTTCCATAGAATCCTCTCCTGGATGTCTTACCTTGTGGTTCTATTAAGCCCACTCTCTTATGGCAGACTAGATGCTGTCCATCCACTATGGGGTAAAGCACTCACTGCTCTCCTGCTCTGCTAACATGGGGCATGGGGTCCTGAATGCATGGGAGGAGATCAATGAGGCATCTTCATGGCAAAGACAGAGCTGGGCCTCTGTGTGCAGCTATTGTAGCTCTCCACCGCCTTTGCTCTGTCAGGCTTCTGTGCTACTGTCCCCTGAGTAATAAAGTAAAAACAGTCTTAAAGGATTTAGTGGGTCTGTGGATAATTCCTTTCCTTCCTAGCTTCCTCTTAGAGTCTCGGGTCTGAAAGGAGCTTTAGCACATCTTAAAGCCCCTTTACACATTGTAAAGATAGCTGGGCGGAGTGTTGCTAGCCTTTGGTGGGTTTATTTTAAGACCATAATAACTTACAGAAAGCCACATCTAAGGTGGGTTGATTTTTTTTTTTTTTTTTGCCATTTTCATTGAGTTCAGTACTTTATGTGAAAAGAGATGGGATTTTGAAGGATGGAGAGGTGACAAAAAAAATGGTACCAATTTTATCCTTAGGAAAACTGATTTGTCTTCACCTGCAAACATTGCACTGACATTTTGCTGTCTTTGGAAATAGTATTTCCTTCCCACCTCACATCTGTTTTCACCTCTCCCTCCTGCTTCCCCTCTTTCCCCACTTCTTGCCTCCCCTGTTTGTACAAAGAACTAATCTGTTTACCATACTCAAAGGTGTGTGTGTGGTACTTGACAAAGACCTACAATGAGATGGACAGCTGCTTCTGACTCCGGAGAAACAGGTATCTGATCTACTTTAGAAAACATTAAAGTGTGTAGAAGTTAAGGTTTTATTTCTAGAAAGTTTTTGCAATAAGATCAATTCTTATGTATTTGTGATATTTTTAGTGCTTAAGGGAATAAAAGCTAATCTATTTATGCTACTTTTTATTCAACCCAGTAATACATTTCAACTTTTATCATATACTTCAATGAAATTTATAGAAATTTGATTCTAGAAGATTATGCTTATTGGCATTTTATACTTTAGCTGTTGGTTGCTTTCATATGCTTTTCAGGAGTGACTTTCGCCTATAAAAAGAGCCCAAGATTCTAAATTAAACTTTAGGAAAATAAATGTAGTTAGAATAGCAATTAAAAGGTAAAAATAAGACTAAGTAGTAGTAATTTGCTCAAATTATCTTAGATAAACAAATACTAGTTGAGTACAGTGAGTGTAGCTGTCTTCAGACACACCAGAAGAGGACATCGGATCTTATGACAGATGGCTGTGAACCACCATGTAGTTGCTGGAAATTGAACTCGGAAGAACAGTCAGTGATCTTAACCGCTGAGCCATCTCTCCAGCCCCAACAAATACTATTTGAAAAGACCACATAGCTCTACAATCAAAAACTTAATGAAAAGTACCAGAGAAACTACTGGCAACTTCAGAAGCAGTAGGAATCATCAATGAAATTTTATTCCATAGCTTTATCATTGATGTAGCCAAAACTGCACCCAAATCCCAAATGTTCAGGTGAGATTGGTTGGCCCAGTTGGTTTCATCTCTCATCTGCCCTCAGAGAGGCAGAGACAACACTTGAATACACAGTTGAGGATATACGCAAGTTGACCTGAGAACAGGTGGGTTGTCCTGATGACCAGTAGGCCTATTTCATCATCCCTTACGTTTCACCATAAACAACACTACTACATTTCCTATGCATTAAGCCCAGCCTAGTCTTCCATAAGCCAGAAAGAAAACAGCAACCAGAATGCCTGGCATCCTTGATCCAGTCAAGGAAACGCCATAGTACTACCAGAGACCTCATGTAAATGGTGAGCCATGAGTAAAAGCTGCCCTTTGGGCTCTGTGTTCTCAAGGTCATGTGCTGGGCACTTTCATGTGTATCTTAATTGTGTTTTTCAGTTCTGAGTTTTATAGGTAAAATGGTGAATGCAACTATCACCATTGCAACCAGAACACAATGATTTGGAGAAATGAGTAGAAAACAACAATAAAAACAAATTATTTAGGAAAAATAAAAAAAAATTAATTTGTTGAGACAACTACACAGTTTACATCAAATGAGGAACTCTAGCATTTTGAAGGGAACTGTCCGAGGCTAGAAGAGTGTGTTTACAGACTCACAGGCATCTTATTAATACTTCTTCTATGTCCCCCTTTTTTATTTTTTATTTTTCCATATCTTCATAAGAAATGACAGCCTTATCCCATGTTTGAGTACTTGGTGGTCCTTCATACGGAAGGGTACTATAATTCTTCCAGATTTTAAATTAAACTCATTGCCCATCATTTCATTACCACGTTTGCAAAGGGATGAGTGTCTAGAAGCTTTGAAATGGGATTCAAGTACTATATGTGTGTCCTTATATAGACACTCATGTGTAATCAGTTCTATTTAGAAAGGAGTGAGTGGGTCTTCGAGGATGTCAAATGCCCAGTACTGTTATTTAAGAAGTAATGAGCTCGAGCAATAAGATATGTCAAGGTCTGCATTGCACCACATTGCCTTTTCAGTTAATTAAATCATCTTTCTCTAGAACAATTGCTCATTAGGGTTCAAGGATAAAAGCTACTCAATAAGTACAGACTGGCTAGTGTCCATATAAGATGTCATGTTTGTATAATAAAATATGGCTTGTTGCAAGCTTCCAATAACCCTTCATAGATGAGGGGCTAGCCACCCAAGTGGTGGTATGTTAAATGTAGTGACCTTCTTCCTTTTGGCGGTGAACAGTGCTGAGTGGAATTGAATAATGCAACAAATTGCAGAATTCCCAACCAAATGGAGAGAGCACTTTACCACCCAGCATTAATGTTGACTGCACTGGAAAATACTAATGTGCAAGATACGGAACCTGCAGCCCCTACCCTGTGACCGTACAGTGGCATATGTGCCTTTTCCAGGAAGCCACACCCCAAGCTTAATCCTTTTTTTTTTTTTTTTTTTTTTTTTTTTTTTTTTTTTTTTTTTTTTTTTTTTTTTTGGTTTTTTGAGACAGGGTTTCCCTGTGTAGCCCTGGCTGTCCTGGAGCTCACTCTGTAGACCAGGCTGACTGCGAACTCAGAAATCTGCCTGCCTCTGCCTCCCAAGTGCTGGGATTAAAGGTGTGCGCCACCACTGCCTGGCTTTGAATCTTTAAAAAAAAATGTTCTGAAAGCATACCAGTATCATGGCAGATTCAGATATTGAACACGATGAATGGACACTTATCTGAATACTTATTTATGCTCTTTAATGCTGCGATGTCTTCTGTGGTTTGATAACTTTGCTCTCTGAGGAGCCAAAGCATCTAAGATAAGTATCTCAGAATATCTCTACTATTGAAGCTACTCTCTATAAACTTCTTTCACCTATTTAAGACTAGTGTCTTAGTGAGTGTGCATAGGCCAGTGCTATCCCCCAAAGAAGCCCTGTGTGGAATGAAGGGCATCACCAACTCACACTGAAGCTCTGAGAATGTCTTACCTGTGCATCTGTGTGCCCTCCCTCGGGACTGGCTGTGGGCATGGCTGGGTTGCTCAGCGATTCTTGGTGGGTTAGGACTGCGGTGTGGGTTGTGAGCCTGGCAGGTATTGTGCTTAGCTGTGATTGTGCGGGTGCTTCTTCACCGTGAAAGTCCTCTTCCCAGTGAGCACAGGCTTTGCAAAGCCTTATTCTGAGAGCATTTGTGAAAATGCTTTGGGCTCTAAGTCACTTCCAGCCTTTGGACTACTTTATTCAGCCACATTCTTCTTCTAAACAATAGGGCTTAGAAATCTGTTTGGTAATAGGGAGAAGGCCTTGGTTTGTTTTATTGTCAAATTCCAATTGCTTTGTGAGTGATTGTAAAATACAGAGCTGGTGTCTATGCTGTGTTTCTGTGGCATAATACAAAATGCTTATTGTTGATGCCTCTTGAGAACAGCTTTGCATAGCTGGAAAAGAGGATTCTGTTTAGACTTCCACAGTGTTCAGCCAAGTAGGATCTTCAAAGACTTATCTTAATTGTGTGACATACTTTGGGTGCCACAGAACTTCTGTGTTTGCCGAGCTGGGAAATGAAGAAAATGCACTTGGGATCTTGTTTTTGTTGTCCTATTTCTCTTCAAAAGAGCCCTTAGCATTTTTTTCTCTCCCACATTTCCCTATAGCCATGGTGTGTGTCCCTTATTGTAACCTCTAATGAGGATGATGTTTGATAAGAAATGAATTATTTAAGAGCTTAAAAAACTGAAGCACCATGTAAGTTGTCCAGAAAAGACAAGTTACCAAATGTGCTTCGATCAGGACTCCAGTGCTTTACAAACAAACCTCCATACTGTTTGTAGAGCGATCATTTAAGTTCCCATGACCTCAGCGCTCTCACAAGACCCAGGTGCAGTCAACTTAGTCATTGTGTGCTGACTCTTCAGTGTGTTGTTCCCTTGGGGTCACCTAAAGTATATTTGGGCTTTCTTAAATTTTGGTGATAGTTTTAGAATTCTTTGAGACCTGATTGTTATTAAAGCCTAAGAAAGGATGTTAAACTTGAATCTCTCTCTCTCTCTCTCTCTCTCTCTCTCTCTCTCTCTCTCTCTCTCTCTCTCTCTCTCTCTGTGTGTGTGTGTGTGTGTGTGTGTGTGTGCGCGCGCACACACACGTGCGCACGTGCGAGCATATAAGTGCTCTCTCTGCCTCTTTCTCTTTCTGTGCACCGCCCCACCTCCACCCCTTATTTCCTCAAATTTAAGTAGACTTGAACATTTATGTTGTATACCTTTAGAATTTTTGTGAACTTGGATCTCTTCAATAAAGCAAACCCTTTGAGGGCCTCATACCATCTAAACTGTCACTGTGGTGCAATGTGAATTCCAGAGGTTTAGCTTCGAAACTTTTCATTTCTTGGCACTTGTATGTGGTAGATAGCTGATCTTCAATAAGCTTGGAATCAAGAGTCTCATAAACTATTGATTCTAGAATTCTACAGAAAGTTCTTTTGTAAGTGTGAAAGGAATATTTTTTTCTAGCCATTTTAATCTGTTTTTATATTTCAAATGCTAGAACTCAGTGTTGTCTGTCTGAATTTCTCAAGGTATTTTCCACTTAATTTGGTATTTTGTAGGATTGCTGAATATCAGTAATGTAGTATCTAGTAATAAAGTACATGAGATGATAAATTAACACTACAATTTTGATGCCATTATTTCTCATCTATTGGTGAGACACATTTGTACTTGAAGATTTTTTTTTTGTAAGCTATCAGAGTAAGCTATATTTGACAGCATTCCAAATGGTATCCCTGAGAACATGAACCATGACTAGGGATCAGAAATAGTAATGCATTATAGATAGGTATTTATGACTTGGCTTTTTATTTATTTTTTAAATTATTTATTTTTATTCTTTAATCCTAAACCCTGAAGAGACTTGAGGCCCCAGGAAGTGGGGAGGTCTGGTGGGGTAGGGGGAGGGTGTGGAGACATCCTTTTGGAGACTGGAGGAGGAGGGATGGGATGGGCAGCTGTCAGGAGGATGTAGAAAATCTTAAGATGCATTATCACCCTGATGACAGGAGGAAGAACATAGTACACACTCATTAAAATAGAATTTTTAATAGCAGTCAAAGACAAATTTAGCAATTGATAGTAAAGTAAAATCAAATATAGTTGAGCGAAAAAAATTAACAGTATGCTTAGCTGTGTAGCTTTTACATTTGGACTTGGATTTGAATGGTAGCTGAGATGTCAGCTTTATATTAAAGTTGATTGGCTTCCTAAACTTCCATTGATTTATTGATAAAGTGAAAATATCAATGATAACTCAATATAGTTGTTTGACTAATGACATAGTAAATATGAGGCAGTTAATACATCAAAAATGGATAGCTATAATCATAGAAGAAAAATGTCATGATAAGAGGCCTCAAAAGAGACCTAAATTTTTGAGGACCAAAGGAACTTTCTGAGTTTCCTGTATGAATTTGTTTGAAATGCACTGTTTAAAAGTCTTTGAAATCAGTCAGTATTGTCAGGTTAAAATTGAGTTTGGAGATTCAGCGATATGACTCCTGCTTTGATAACAAAGTCTTAGGCATAGATAAGGACAGGAATTTGGTAGTGTTTGCTTTTCTAGATATTATAGGCATGGAGCAGATTCAGCTCCTTCATGCAAATGCTGCTGATGGAAGTGCACATCTCTCTCCATGTTTTTATTGCAGAATCTCTGAAGGCCTTTCACATGCAAAGTATCGTATAAAATGATGCACTGTTAAATAAGCAATGCTCAAACCTACTCTCTTATCAATAAGTGTGTTGTTAACAGACCACACAGGAAGTTGGGTAAGGAATTTGCTCAGAGAATACACAATCTTTTGATCTGAGGAAGTAAGAGGGCTTTAAATCATCAGCATTGATTGGCAGTCAAAAATCCCTTCAGGCTAATTCTGCAGTGGTTTGGGGTCATGAGACATAATCTCATTTTACTAGCTTCCTATAGACAGAAGAAGATATTTCAGGGAGAGATTTAGTGCAGGGGAACCTCATAGGACGCTCTTGCTTGGCACAGCTAAGACCCCACACTGAACAAGAGCATTACGGTTTAATGTCAGCTACTCAGGCAAGGCACTGGGGGTTTTGTCATTCATAGGGAGACATTGAGGGAGCTCATAAAGTACATTAGAAACACATTGTTCAAAATGGTTCTAAAAGTGGAAAAGAACTCAAATGTTTATTGCAGAGATTTTATTGCCAGGAAACATGGTCTTTACGACCAGAGGGGTGGTAATATATTCACTCGGGTCTATGAGGAATTTCAGTCTGGTAAGAATTATTTAGATTGCATGAGTGTAATTATCTTAGAATTTGAGAGCTAAAACTCTTTTTGTTTTTTATTATACATTTTATTAATCTTTTAGTTGTGGGCAAATCATGAGGAAAGTTGTAAGCCTGCCAAGGGCAAGAGCTGGCCAAGATGCCTTCATTATTGGTAGGTAAATCCAGTTTCCTGCCTGCTCCAAGGGCTGCTATTGGTGTTTGCATGTATCTATTCTCAGATGGAGCTCCCTCATGAGAGGGAGTTCTTAGATGGTCAGATAGAAAGAATTTTTCAAGGATGGCCTTCCAAACTGCATCTGAAAAATCTCATCCTTCAAATTTTTCATTATTCATTTTCTAGAATTGCAGAATATCTATTTATCAGGCTAGTTACCAAGTGACTGTGTCTAGCTGGATTTACCAATTCTGGCTTGCCTTATTCTGGAAGACAGAACAAATACTATCTGTCAGTAGTGATTCCTGGAGTGAGAAGCGATCAGTCACTTCTTTGATGTTTATTTTTCAAGAATAAGAACTCAAGTTTTGAAGAAGAATCAAATGTTAATCCTATAGTACATCAGAATTGCACAGTACAACTATTCAAAAGGTGAGTTCTTGGCTGTTTAACATCAATGACCCAGTTTCAGATAGAACCTTTAGTGGCATGCTCAAGCAGGTCTTACAAACAAACAAACAAACAAACAAATAATAGCCCACATTCAGTGAGAAATTTGTCATTTAGAATCTTTTCTTATGATCTTAATATTACTTTAAATGGATTAACACCTGGGGAAGATTTTATGTAGTGTATGAGCTTACAGTGGAAAAATACAGCAGCTACTTTCACGGGCTTTCTTTCTTTTTTTTAAGTGTTAAATTACATTTTATTTAATATTCAGCCAAGTACAAACTGCTTACATGTTTCATAATAGGATTTAAAATGTAACTCACAGTTGAATTTTAAGAGAAAGTACATTTTTGTCTTTTAATTACAAACTTTGTATGTGCATGGTTGTTTTGCTTGCATGTACGTCCATGTACCACACACAAGCCTAGTGCCTGTGGAGGTCTCAAGGGGCATCAGAGCTGTCCCTGGAGGTACAGATGGTTGTTATGCTCCGGTGGGTGCTGGGAATCGAACCTGAGTCCTCCGGTTGAGTGGCCAGTGCTTTTAGTTGTTGAACCATCTGTCTAGTCTTATGCTTTTTGTTCTTCTTCCACCTTTGGAGATTGAAAAAATGTACAAAAAATATAATATTTGACATTGGCATTAAAACACATTAGACAAAAGGTGTTCATTAGCAGTTGATTTAAAAGAAAAATCTAGCTCATCTGGTTTTGAAAAGATCTGAAAAGTAGATTTCACTAATACTGCCCCAAACAAAGCAGTACCAGGGCTCACGGATTTTAAGACGCAGAATACTTGGTATTGTTCTATGTGTTCTTCCCAATCCCCAGCCTGACACTGCACCTTGGGGAGGGGGGTACTTGCCATATAATAAATACTCAAACTGGCCGAGCTATGGGAGAACAAAACATTCAGCTTCAAACATCAAAATCCTCAGGAGATGATACAACATGTGGATCTCAAGTACACCTGTGTGTTTCCCAGAGTCCCGTGTGGGTAAGTCATTCTGCCCCCAGAGCATCACTCACCACCCTCCTAACAAACAAAACACTTTCAGCAAACTTAATTTTCAGACAGGGTGTAAGACTCTGTCGAGCCTTAGCTTACTGGAGACCCCCTGAGTGAACCATGTGGAGCCTGACGAGTGCAAAAAGCAAGAGGATTTTTATTGTTCCAGTGCACTGGGGCCATCCCAGACCTTAAGGAGAGGAGGGGACCCCACATAGCTTGTTCAGTGAGCTTTTATACAATTTTCAGGGCAGCAGCCATAGATTGCTAGCCACCCTACCAACTATTATCAAGAGAAGGCAGGACAATGGCTCACACAAGAAGGGAGAACTATACTCCCCAGGAAGCAAACAAAAGACTCACTAGGCCAAATGCACAGATGGATGGAAAGTTTGTCCAAGCAGTTAAGAGACCTAGTACATATACCTCAGGTTCTGTGCCAGAAAGACAGTAGAACAGTGTAAGGTAATGTTTATGCAGCCAAAAGTAAACAGGGCAAAAGACCTAGGGGAGAACAGTCTGAAGTTTATTGGTAGGTCAATTTTACAGAAGTTCAGCCAGGAAAATACGCTTATAAATACCTTCTAGTATTTGTAGATGTTTTCCCTGGATGGGTTGAGATATTCCCTACCAAACCAGAAACAGCTACTGTGGTAGCTAAGGAGATATTAGAAGACAATTTTTCAGAGGTTCAGAGTGCCCAAGGTAATTGAATTGGACAATCGTCCTGCTTTTATCTCTGTCTTAGTCAGGGTTTCTATTCCTGCACAAATATCATGACCAAGAAGCAAGTTGGGGAGGAAAGGGTTTATTCAGCTTACTTCCACATTGCTATTGATCACCAAAGGAAGTCAGGACTGGAACTCAAGCAGGTCAGGAAGCAGGAGCTGATGCAGAGGCCATGGAGGGATGTTCCTTACTGGCTTGCTTCTCCTGGCTTGCTCAGCCTGCTCTCTTATAGAACCTAAGACTTCCAGCCCAGGGATGGCACCACCCACAAGGGGCCCTACCCCCTTGATCACTAATTGAGAAAATGCCCCACAGCTGGATCTCATGGAGGCACTTCCCCAACTGAAGCTCCCTTCTCTGTGATAACTCCAGCCTGTGTCAAGTTGGCACACAAAACCAGCCAGTACAGTCTCTCAAGGTACATCAGGGATTGGCAGAGATATCAGGGACTAATTGGAAGCCCCATCGTGTGTACCATCCCCAGAGCTCAGAGCAGGTAAAGAGACCTTGATAAATTGACCTTGGAGACTGGCTCAGACTAGTTGGTGCCCCTCCCCTTGGCCCTGAACACCCCCTACCATTTTAACCTGATCCCTTTGAGATCCTGCATGGGATACTCACTCCCTTGACTCCTGCTCTTGATATCCCCAGGGTGACTTTTCAGGCTGACAAGGATCTTATTGCTTGATAGCAAACTTTCCACATCAGCCACTTGGAATTGTGGCCTAAACTTAGTGCTCTGTATAATGCAAGTACCCCAGAGGTTCCACACAAGTACCAAGTTGGAGATTGGATATATGTTAAGAGACGTTGTGCTGAACACTTGGAAGCAAAGTGGAGAGGGCCGTTCCTGATGTTGTTGATCACCCCAACCTCCATTAAAGTGGGTGGAGTGACTATCTGTGTTCACAACAGATAAGCACCTGCACTTGACACCAACTAGATAGCAGCCAGACACCCAAGCAACCCACTTCTGCAAGGCCAGAGAAACCATGAGACAGCGATGGTGTATCTTCCAGCACTGAGCCTCAGCAGCCCCCACAACCCTACCAAAGTGACTTGGCAGGTGATCTCAGCCACAGGTGACATAGCTTGGTCCACTACCCGAGTTGTATCTGGTGGCTGGACGCTGTCTTTAACTTCTGTGATTTAGCAGTGGGCCTTGACTTCTGGGGTGTCTCTGCCTTGGAGACACAAGGAAAAGGATTGCCTGAATGTGGGGGATGAAGGACTTGTGAATCTAAACCGTGTCCCTAGCAGCCTTAGAGGGGGGTTCAGACACCCAAAATTGAAAAGTGTCCTGTGAGAAGCTCTCATATATATGTGTCCCCAAGATGGGAGAAGCCAGCTGCAGGCCCATTAGTGTTAGGGGGCCAACCATATCTTCTATGCTTCCTCGGGGTGTGAAACTTCAGGGAGTACATACTAGAGACCATTCCACGGTGGTTAAAATTCAGTGACCAAGGTGAGAGAAGGGTTAGCCAAGTGGAAGAGAGAGAACAGAGTCAGGGCTGTTTGGAGTCTTGGTTTAACAGCTCCCCTAGTTTACTACCTTTATTTCTGCATTTTTAGGACCCCTGATCATTTTGTTCCTGCTTTGGCCTTTACATTCTAAATCACTTAGAAAGTACAGAGGACCAGGGATATGAGCTGCATACCTATCCACAATAGCTTCAAGACTGAAACATGCACAAAGAAAAGGGGGGAATGTGAGAACTGAGTAAACAGGGACATCTCAGAAAAACACTGGGAAGCCAAAAATTTCCATCCAGCTTAATAAGATAAGCTCAGGAACTTTGGGAAGGTAGTGGAACTCTTGCCCCTCTGGAAGGGAGAGGCTAATTAGCATTCCTCAGACTACAGGGAGAGATCCAACCTTCAGGTGGGGACACATTCTGCAGGGTGGACCTTTGCCCACCTTCAGACAAGGGAAGTCCTTGCCACCTCATTCCTTGAAGACCAATCAGTTTAAAAAGTCACACTGTTCTACCAATCACATAGTGTCTAATGGCTGCTGCCCTGAAAATTGTACAAAAGTTCACTGGCTTTCAAGATAGCTACAGAGCATACTGTAAATACAACCACAGTGAAAATCTTGATGGCTTTACTGTTAGCTTCTGAACTTATTGTTAAATGCTGAGTTATGAAGTATGGAATGTGGTTGCTTTGAGAATTTATGGGAGAATTCTATCAGCTACACATTCTCAGGGATATTCCCCCAAAGACATCCAAGTAAAAGAACTGCTGAGCAAAGAAAGGGGGAGTGAGGTAAAGGAAGTAGCTTGATCATTGATGAGATGGTGCTGAGTTGCTTAGGAAAGGGACATTTGTTTAGATAGAAGGTGTTTGTTGTTTGGGGAGCTTTTGTCATTGAAGAATGATTTAGTCTAGACAAAGCTGCGATGCAGAAGCAGCTCGCATGCAAAGAACTTACCCATAATTCAATGTTGAAGACAGTCTTCTTTCCTTTGTTGATACATGACCTTTGTGACTCTAATCTTGTTTTGAATTCTCTACAAGTTATGCTAGACCTGGCTGGATAGATTGTCTTCTTTATTATCCTTTGAAAAAATCCCAAATATCCCAACAAAAAGTGGTGCCCGTGTTTTGCTCCTTGCAGGTTATTTCATACCATGGTCTCCTCAGAACACCTGACAGTTCTGGTGAAGGATTTTGTTGGAGACTGAATGAAGAGATAATGCTAAATCCTTTGCAAGGGTATTTAGTTTCATGCACCACATAAGAAACATATTTAGAGACTAAAATTGGGTATTAATTGTTCTAATTTCCCTTTGCTCCATTCATACTTTATATTACTTATAAGTGATCGAGGAGCATCAGTTCTACTCCGCAGATCCACCTGCCGGTTTCTCAGACCTCTGTGTCCAGACAGAAGGTCTGGCCTATGATCTTAACATTGTTTTAACTGGATTAACACCTGGAGAATATTTTATGTTTTGTGTGATGTTACAGTGGATAAAATACAGCAAAAATATTTCTCAATTTTCTGCCCTAATACCCTTCTTTATAATTTACTTTAGTTCTTTGAACAATATTTGTTTAGACTATAATTACTATATTTAACATAAATCTCTTTTTTCCTATCAGAGGGGGCATAAAATAGAGTGTTATTTTCTGAAATCAGAAAAGTATAGCAGTGAAGTGGGAAAACTCTGGACCTAAAGAGTGTGGAGAGATGGCCCTGAGCACTGCACAGCCTTGGCCTAGTTCGCATTTCTTCTCTTGTTCTGTGCTCCCTTTTATTGACTTTTAAAATTGCCCTTATTCATTTATGTGAGTGTGTGTGTGTGTGTGTGTGTGTGTGTGTGTGTGTGTGTGTGGTCATGCCTGTGCCATTGTGTGCCTCAGGAGGTCAGAGAGAACTTTATGGCCATTAGTTCTTCCACTGTGTGGGGACTGGGATCGAACTCAGGCCATCGGATTTGGAGGCTTGTATAATTATCTGTTGATCTATATCTTTCTCTTTTGATCCATTCTTTTATCTGTAAAGTGTTTGCAGTATGTAGCTAAGAGATGGATTGAGATTCAGTCTGTGCAATGCTCAGTATGGTACTTACTGTGAACACCTGCTGAATAAACATTCCCAGTTAGCAATAACTAAGTGTATGAAGACCTATATGTAGGAAACATTAAGGTAGATTGTAAGTTTGGCAATTGATGGTAGGTAGATAGCAACAGCTTCAAACCGTTGTATGAATTAACAGTATTTCTTCAGCACTTTGAGACTGAGTTTACAGTACATATTATAAGTAGCCATAAACTGAACTAAAATATTTATATGAACAATGCCCAATATTGGGATCTGACTACACAAATACTTGCTATAAAAACTGTTTAAATACTGTTACATACTTGTTTAAAAATGATTAAATTGTGTAGATCTCAGAGATATTGTAAAAGAAAAAAAAAAAGTAACAAAGACTGGAAGGAGAAATAGAACACAGGAAAGCCCTAGGTCCATGGAGACAGTGAAAGAAGAGAATTATTGAGATAGCACAAAACAAAACCAGAGCAAATCCCTCTGAGCCTTTGAAAGTTGATGGTGCAAGCTCTCAATCAAGTGAATAAAATGCTGCTCTCATGATGAATTGGTTTTACTCCTTCCCTAGACCCAGGCACCTACAAAGCTGTGAGAGGTGGAGTCAGGTATATAGCTGGACTAATACCACCAACAGAACAATCAGTAAATGCAGACAGTCTCAAGGAAGGGCTTGAGGGCTGTGTCTCATTGTGATAGTCATCTCCCTGAGACCAGAAGAAGGGTCTTCCAGGAACACTGGCTTGTGCCTGTGGTTCCATGTGCACAGGCCAGTGATCCTGGTAGCCCAGGAGTTTGAATCTAGCCTGGACAACTTATAGAGACTGTCTCTGAAAAATAGCTTACTTTACATATTGTCCTCCTAAAATCTCCATCTCTAGACTCTGAGGATGGGAGAGTAAGTTGTAGATAGACTTAATTATATGAGTAAGCAAATAATTTGCCCTATGTATGATTAATTACTTTAATGTTTGCTAAATAAGTGCATTAAAGTTTGTTCAGAAAAAATTGTTAGGCTAGCTCTAAACACTTTATTGTGATCCTTGGTATAAAGTGCTTAATGTTTATATCACTGTGAAATATTTTAATAGGCTACTAATAATTTTTAACAAAATGTTAAAGTTTTCCTTATTCAGGTAGGCTTGGAATATTCTGGTTTATGAAATACTAAGTCGATTTCTTGACTACAGGTCCTCAGATAATTCAGTATGCAGCTGTGCTCTGTGCATCAATAAGAAGATCATGTTCCTAGCTTTTACAATGCTGTAAATATTTAGGGGACATCTTATAGCCTTGAAGTTCTACCAAACAGGATGCCGAAAACCTAGCAACAGGCAGGTATTTTCATTGTCCCTTATTTCAGGCAGATTTCAGAAGGACATGGTCTGAGACAGTTTATAATCTTTATAAGTGCATGTTTGAACTTCAGGCACTCTAGAGAATGTAGCTAATTAGGGGAAGCTATGCCTCTGAAGCCTCCATCTCTCTTCCTGGGCCACTGCCCTTCCAAGGTACTAAAGCCTATATAGAATGCTCTTCTCTTCTGTCCGAAGGGGAATTGGAATTGGAAGAAGGTCACATGATGTGGCTTGTTAAAATAAAAACTTTAAGAAATCTTAGCCATAAAATAAAACAATAGAGTTATTGAAAATAGAAGAATTCAATTCAGTTGTGTGTGTGTGTGTTTTTTTTTTTTTAAATAGGAACATAGCCATCATATGATCTGTGGGGAAAGAAGTAAGAGTGATTCAAGAATAAATTTCCCTAAGTCATCCACTGAGTGAGAAAAGAACAATAACTCCTGAAGGCTCATAGGAAATGGAGAGTAGTTCTGGATTTGTTAATCTGAGCGCAGGGGCTCATAATGTTAGCAAGGAATGAACCAGGAAATGTATCACACTGCTACACTGTCTGTGTGTTGTGAATTTGAGGATTCTTGACAGCCTAACATCCTGTGAAGGTATTAATGTCTGCTGTCTGTGGACATACGTGCCTGACATGCATGATCTCATCTACTTCTGGAAGCTGAGCAGGATGCAGTTGATGGTTAGTGGGAGGATATATATGATCCTACTTCCATAGGGTAACATTTATTGAAGACTTCTTGTCATCTTCTTTATGAAGATAATTTAATCTAAAGAAAGAATTGGTGTCCAGAAATTGAGGTCCAGAAAGGTTGGGACACTTACTCACTTGCTGAGACCCAAGGCTTTAAGCCAAACTTGTCACAATCATGCATTGTCATCTGTACCAACCTCCTTTCTGCTTTCTGGTTCATAAAGACTTTGAAAATTGAGATTAATATCAGAACCCAGGTTTCAGGATTGTGGTACCAATGTTCCCATATGCATATTTTAACATAAGAAATATAATATGTTCTGATTGCATATAAATGGAACTGCCTAGATTACAGAATCCCCATTGCTTTTATCCTGAGTCTCCCCATGCCTATGTCCTTCAGGAGACAAGTCAGTGGGGCTGATTTGCATAGAGGTAGAGTATTTTGTTTGCTATGAGATGCTTTGAACCTCGACAGAGAATATTGAGTGGAGATGAAGGACCACTGTATATGAAAGCTGTCAGATATGCATCTTCCTCAAAGGTGCACTAATACCATCATGAACAATAACAACAGTTCCTTGAAAATAATATAAAGTTAAAGAGAAAGTGGGGGATAACATTGAATTCATTGGCACAAGAAAAGATTTCTGAACAGAACACTGTTAGCACAAGTACTAAGATTATCAATTAACAAATGGGACCACATGAAACAGAGAAGCCTCTGAATGGTAAAGGACACTGAATTCAAAGTGGTGGCCTATAGAATGGGGGAAAGTCACCAATTCCATATCCAAGATATATAAAGAACTCAAAAGAAAAAACAAACTAGTCATCAAGAAAACAAATTACCCAGTTTAAAAATGAGATGCAGACTTCTTCCTTTCCAATTTGTATCCCTTTGACCTCGTTTTGTTGTCTAACTGCCCTAACTAGAACTTCGAGTACTATATTCAATAGATAGGGAGAGAGGGGGCAGTCTTATTTAGTCCCTGAGTTTAGTGGAATTGCTTCATGTTTCTCTCCATTTAGTTTGATGCTGGCTACTGGTTTGCTGTGTATTGCCTTTACTATGTTTAGGGATGGGCCTTGAATTCCTGATCTTTCCAAGACCCTATTGCTGAAGATATCGCCTACACAACTGATTGAAAGTGAAACCTGAAGTTGGTGCCTAGTTAGAGTTCACCCTAAATGCTAGTGTCGGGTACACAAAGGTACTCTGCAGGCTACCAAAGAGAAGTGCAAACACAAACCCAGTCACCAAACTTTTTCTAGAATGGTGTGTAGCTTGTAAGATAAATACCTGATTTGACTAGTGCCCACCTCATAAATGGAACCAATCTCGACATTTGAGTACCCTAGACCCTGAGACTAAATAATCCAACAACATTGGGTAAGACCAGATAATGCCGTTCAACTAAAGGAACATAGGAATAATGTGACCACTAATGACATTCTTCTATACTCATAGGTCAGTATGTTGTTCAGCCATCATCTGAGAAGCTTCCTCTTGTAGCAGGTGGGAGAAAAATACAGAGACCCACAGCCAGATAATGTGCCTTGACAGGCTTTGTCACTCAGCCCTAAATGGGATGTCTTCATCAAATTCCTTCCTTCACGGCACATGGAACCCTGGGAAAGAGGAGGCAGGGGGATTAAGGACACCAGGGAAACAAGGACCTCTATGTCTACAAGATTGACAGTCCTATGAACTCAGTGGCTGAGGCAACATGGATAGGAGCTGCCCAGGTCTGCACCAGTTTGGCTCCTATAGCTGAACTACAGTCAAGATGTGTGTGTATGTGTGTGTCTCTGTGTGTGTGTGTGTGTGTGGTTATATATGTATAATTAATATATATATGTATGTATGTATATAGATATACATATATATAATATCAAAAGCTATTTTCAATAAACGGTGGAAAAGTAAAAACCACATGTTGATTGCTAATTGCAACAAAGATCTTAAGGGATAACTCATCATAGATGATATATAGAGGGCAAGTAAGCACATGACAAGAAACTTCATATGTCTTTAGGAAGTAAAAGGGCATATATGTAAGCACATGTCTGAATAGCTAGAACCTGCTACCAGATAGCCCGAATTCTACCAAAAATGTGAAGCATTAGGAGCTAACACTCACTGTTTTGAGAATGCAACACTGTATAGCTGCTTTCATGAGCAGTTTCTTATAAAGTTAAACCCTGGGAGCTTTGGGGGGTCTGGTTGGTTGATCCCGATGTTCTTCCCATGGGGTTGCAAACCCCTTCAGCTCCTTCAGTCCTGAGCCTAACTTCTCCATTGGAGTTCCCACACTCAATATAAACTAGCAAGACCCCACCCTCAGAAAGCTCCCAGGGACTAAACCACCAACCAAAGAAGTACACATGGGAGGACCCATGGCTCCAGCTGCATATGTAGCAGAGGATTGGGCATCACTGGAAGAGAAGCCCGTTGGTCCAGTGGAGGCTTGATGACCCAGGGTAGGGGAATGCTAGGGCACTGAGGCAGGAGTGGGTGAGCAGTTGAGGGAGCACCCTCATAGAGGGAGTGGGAAAGGGGAGGAGATAAGGGGTTTCTGGAGGGGAAACTGAGAAGGGGGATAACATTTGAAATGTTAATAAAGAAAATAACCAATAAAAATTTAAAAAAATAGTAAAAAACAAACAAACAAACAAACAGAAAACCCCCAACAAATATAAAGTACAAAAAATAAAAAAGTTAACCCCTCATATCCCATGATTCAGAAGTTTTGCTCTCTGGAATAAAGAGTTGAAATTTATATATGCATCAAAACATGTACATGGATGTCTGTAGGCCAACTTTAAAATTGGCAATAATAGGAAGCACTCAAGCTAAGCTGAGTAGATAAATAGAAGATTAGAAAAAATACAGCAAAACTCTAGTAGTAAAATCTGTTAAGCTAGTAGACAAATAGAGGTCCATCTAGGCAATGGGGAACTATGTAGTACTCAAGCAAAGACAAAGAGGAAATTCAAAGGCATGATTTTAAAGAAAGTATCTGGAGAGGCTGCCTAGTGTTTCATGCTAAGTACATACGATGCTCTGGGAAGGGCAAAGTTACAGAGACATTTAAAACGACCAGGCAGAGTTTGGGGGCGATGGAAGTGTGAATAGGTGTGTAAAGGATTCCTAGGAGAGTGAAACCATCCTGTAGAATGTCATACTTGATGGAAACATGAGGTTAGAAACTTTTTCCAGAAGTATAGAATGTACAAAACCAAGAGTGAACATGAGCATCCGGGTGAGCTTGTTCATTACAGCAAGGTTATAATTACCACGGGGAGACTGAAAGTGAGGGAAGCTGGAACTGTGTGGGACAGGGATAGGGTTGTTGCATTACCTACCCCTCAATTTTACCGTTAACCTCAAATGGCTTTAAAAGCTAAAGTGTGTTTAGGGGAGGTATCCCAGCCAACCGTGTTTAGTGTATCTGTTCTCCTATCATAGATGATAACTCTTCAAACTCAAATAAATTAGAATGCATATGGTCACTCGGGATGCAGCCTTTCTTATTTTAGAGAAAGTATGAGCTAAGGGAGTTCAGAGGTTTGGGAATCCGGTTGCCTAAATTTAAATCTTCAGTACCTTGTGACTTATACAAATTAGCTTAAATTCTGTGTGTCCCATTTTCCCTTTCAACAGAACATGTATGCTAAGAACATCTGTCCCTTGAACTGTTGTAGTTAGTGATTTATTTCATATTATGAATGGTTATTGGTAGGGTTTAACACATGATAGACATTATTGAATTCATATTGTTACCCCAATGTGGACTGGAGGCTTT